>NW_024423344.1:956243-1079323 GCF_017311325.1 Ursus maritimus | reverse complement strand
AGAGGTCTGACCAAGGAAGATGGTGGCAAACTCTTCTTCCTTCACTTAGAGACTTTGGAGGCAGATAAATCAACGGCTTCTATTTTATACCTCAGTTCAGCCCAAACACCGGATTATGGGAAAAGGTCATGAGGATTCAAAGACAACAGAACAGGATCTATATCCCAAAGGAGCAAGGTAGAAATCAGCAAAAAAAAAAAAAAAAAAAAAAAAAAAGATGGTTAACCTTATCTCACCAAATGATCTCATCAGAAACATGTTTTTATTTTTGCCCAACTGTGCTCCCTAGGCACATTATTAGATGATAGAACATAGTGGAAGCACACTGTCTCTTGACCCGCACATTTGGGGAGGCAGAAAGAAAAGGAAGAAAAAAAAAAAACCCTGAATGAGAACTTGAATTAAGTTTTTAAGAACTGACAGTCATATCTAAATTGTTTACGAAAAGAAAAGAGAATCCCATTTAGTTTGCTGCCCTTATATGTTCTCATTTTTTGTTCAAATGTTCTAGGAACATCAATTTCCAACTCAATGTCACCCTACTCACTCTCAGACCATGTGTTATAAAGACCTTATTACTGTGCCATTTCAAACCTAACTGGTAAATATCAAAAGGCTAAAAAAATTTATTAATATTTGTCTTAGAATTCCAACACTAAGAATTCTAAGTTGAGATCAAGATAAGTTAGGATAATCTTAAATGCTTCTTAAGTCTTAAATATCATATTCCATAGCATATAAAGTAATATACCTTAGAAACAAATTCACATTATGATCAAAATTACCTGATTCAGGTCACAATAAGTCCTTAAAGAAGGTGCTGATTTTAACTCTCTTGCTATCTTCATAGCTGCAGCCAAATCATTTTTTTTCTCTTCAATGTAGCTTTTAGCCATTATTACATTTGACAGATAATCATCTGTATTTCTTAATACTTCTTCACACAGGTTCTTTTTCCTTCATGTAAGATCCCAAAATTATTTTACAGAATTTCATAAATGCTCATATGAAAGTGAGTTTATAGCAAGTGAGTGGTATCAAAAAGGTAATTTCACTAGTTTATGAACATGGTTAAAAGAGGCAATCAATTCAACTGAAACATATTACAATTGAAAACTATGTATGAATAACAAGAGAAAAAGTAGAAGGATGTAATTATCATTTCACAGATACAGCTGTCACAGAATTACAGAAGACAGACCCTAGATGATTCCACCTAAAAGAGAAATCCTATCCTGTAATCACTTGTACTAGTTCAAAGACAATTTGTATTCATTTCCCACAAAGATATGCCTGCACATTTTAAAATTTCCATCAGTGGACACAAATTACATAAATATAAAATGAGATTTTAAGATAAGACTTCACCAAACCAGAACACAGGTATCAATTAACTATAATCTGCAAAGTAATCACTTAGAACAACAATTAGCAAACCTTCATTACTTGTACCTCATTACTCAAAATCTTTTCTGGGCCTATGATGGAATTACATTATGGCAATTAAAAAATTTTGTACCACAAATTGTAATGCATAACTTTCTCATTTTATTATCAAACAAATGACTATTATTTCCTCAAAAGCAAATCTGGCCTTTAAAAAAGGAGTGTTTGCTATACTGAAGAGTAACAAGAATGTGACATAGGCTCTGAAGGTGAAGAGGTATTCCAAAAACTTCTTTGGTAATTGTATAAATAATCTGAAAGTCATTTCTTTAGGGGAGAAAATGGTTATTTTGGTATGTTCTAGTATGGTTTCTAAAAACTCATGCCTTTGGATTGGTATCAGCAAAATGGCAAACTAGGTAACTCAAAGCCCTTGTTACCCAGTGGAGATGTCAAAAAAGCAAGCAAAACCTGCTTAAAATAATCTTATAGAAAGTCTGGAAAATAAACAAAGGTATACAGCAACCAAGCAAATGCCCAATCAAGAAAAAGCCACATTCAAAACATTAGGAAATTCCATGGTGTTTTCACTTGTTCTTGCCCAGCCCCCTCCTCAGCATGGTATAGTCTTGGTCTAGAGGTAGCAGCACAGTTCCCAATTCCTTCTGTCAAACCAGAGGAGCATAGAAGACTTCATCTGTAATGTTCTAACTTGTTTGTGGGATGCTTGAGGAACTAGTCTGTTTCACCTAACTTGGAGCTCAGGCAGTGAAGAGCAACAGGCAGTACTTGGGAAGGCTGTAGGAAGACTAACAGCTATAGATCCCTGGGCAAGAGATTACAGGTAAAGACATACACTAGACATTCTGGGGCTTGCAAAAGCTTGGGTGAGACTCTTTCAGAAATGAATACATTTAAAAGCATCTGTGTATATAAAGGAATAAAAAAAAATCATACTCAGGCCCAGGCAAGATGCATGCTCAGGAAAGACCTGAGATCACCTTAAGCCTTCATCTGAGGCTGATTCTAAGGCTCAGAGCATGCTCACTCAGTGAAAGACTGCCCCTGCAGAGAGCCAGTCTGCCATGACTAGAAGAGGTGGCTGTGTTTTCAGATGCCCAATTTTCAACAAAACAGCAAGGGCATATAAAGACATGGAAAAACATGACCTGTTCAAAGCAAAAAAATAGAGTGGCAGAAACCGTCACTGAAGAAGCAGAGACATAGCACTTATTAATGACTTTAAAACAACAATTTTTTTTAAAGATTTTATTTATTTATTTAACAGAGATAGAGACAGCCAGCGAGAGAGGGAACACAGCAGGGGGAGTGGGAGAGGAAGAAGCAGGCTCACAGTGGAGGAGCCTGATGTGGGGCTCGATCCCATAACGCTGGGATCACGCCCTGAGCCGAAGGCAGACGCTTAACCGCTGTGCCACCCAGGCGCCCCTAAAACAACAATTTTAAACATGCTCAAAGAGCTAAAGGAAAACATGCACAAAGAACCTAGAGGAAATCAGGAAAAAATGAAGGACTAAAATGTGACTATCAATAAAGAGACAGATTATAACAAGGAAACAAATTCTGGTGCTCAGAAGTACCATAAATAAAATGAAAAATTCACTAGAGGGGTTCAACTGCAGATCTGAGCAGGAATAAAAAAGAATTAGCAAACCTGAAGATAGGACAACTGAAATTAGAATCTGAGGAACAGAAAGAAAAAATAATGAAAAGAAGTGAACAGAGCATAAGGTACTTGAGGGATTCTCTCAAGAAAAGCAACATACACATTACAGGAGTCCCAAAAGCGGGAAAGAAAGAGAAAGGTGCAGAAAATTATTTGAAGACATAATAGCTAAAGGATTCCAAAATGAGATAAAATACATAAATTGACAAGTCCAAGAACCCAAAGATACTTAAGTAGAATAAACTTGGACCCCCCATAGAGACACAATATAATCAAGCTATTGGAAGACAAATAGAAAATCCTGAAAGCATTAAGAGAAATGCAATTTTGTCACACACAAGGAATCCTCAGTATGATTATCAGCCAATTTCTCAGTAGAAACCTTAGAGGCCAGAAGGCAATGGGATGACATATTTAAAGTGTTGAGGGGTGCCTGGATGGCTTAGTTGGTACAGCATTGATTCTTGATTTCAGTTCAGGTCACGATCTCAGGATCATGAGATTGAGCCCCACGTAGGGCTCAGCACTGGGTGTGGAGCCTGCTTAGCTTCTCCCTCTTTCTGCCCCTTCCCTGAACTCGCACTAAAAAGAATAAAGAAAGTGTTTAAAGAAAAAAGCCTGCCAATTAAGACTTCCATAACTAGCAAAACTGTCCTTCAAAAGATAAGGGAAAAGTTAAAACATTCCCAGATTAAAAAAAAGCCAAGGGAGTTCATGATCAATATACTTGTCCTACAAGAAATGCTAAACAAAGTCCTTCAGGTTAAAATGAAAGGAGGAGAGATGGTAACTTGTACTTGGTCAAGGTAAATACACAGGCAAATATAAAATCTGGTATCGTTGTAGTTTTGGTTTATAACTCCACTTTTTATTTTCTACAGGATTTAAAAGACAAATACATAAAATGACTATAAATCTATGTTAATGGGTACATGATGTATGAAGATAAAACTGTGAAACAAAACAGAGGGGAAGGAGATGTAAAGGAGTTTTTACATGCAATTCAGTTAAGCTGGTATCAATTCAAAATAGATTGTTATAACTTTAATATGTTATACGTAATCCCCACGGTAACCACAAAGTAACTACAGAATATGCAAAAAAAAATGAGAAGGGAATCAAAATATGTCACTACAAAAAAGTCAAATAAACAGAAGAAGGTAGAAACAGAAGAAATGAATGATAAGAAGGTTCTAAAACATATTGAATACATGGCAAAAGTCCTTTATTGATAATTAATTTAAAAGTAAATGGATTAAACTTCAGAATCAAAAGGCACAGAGTGGAGGACTAGAGTCCAAAAAATGACAACATACTTAGGTCTACAAGATACTCATTTTAGATCTATAGATATACATAGAATGAAGGTGAAAAGATGAAAAAAGATTGTGTAAATAGTAATCAAAAGAGAACTATACTAACGTTAGACAAAATAGACTAAGTCAAAAACTGTTACAAGAGAAAAAGAACATTATATATTGACATATCAAGAATATACAATTATAACACATATATGAACCAAATATAAGAGCTCTGAAATATATGAAACAAACACTGACAAAATTAAAGGGAAAAACAGCACTATAATAATAGGTGGAGATGTCAATATCCTACTTTCTATTTCCAATAACAAATAGGAAAGCCATATAGAATATCAATAAAAAACAGACTAAACAACATGACAGATCAATTGCACCTGACAAAGAAAAATCCAACAACAACAATTTCCCTCAAACACACATGGAACATCCTCCAGGTTAGATCATATGTTAGGTCCAGAATCAAGTCTTTTAAAAAACCAAAGTAAAAAAAAACTGAAAGTACACGAAGTATCTTTTCTGGTCACAACGGAAAGAAACTAGAAAACATTAACAGAAGGAAATGAAAAATACGTGGAAATTAAGTAATATATGCCTAAACACAAATGGGTCAAACAAAAAGATCACTAGGAAAATATCTTGAGACAAATGAAAAACAAAAATTTTAAAAATTGAAATGGGAGAGGAGTTAAGATGATGGAGGAGTAGGGGACCCTAAGTTTCTCTATTCACTCAAATATAGCTGGACAATTATCAAATCATTCTGGATATCTGTGAAATCAATCAGAGATCTGAGTAAAGAAATGCTGCAATTCTATAACAGAAAAGTGACCAATTTCTGGAAGGTGCAGAGACTTGAATATGGGGTGATACACTGGAGGATATGGTGGAGGGGAGGGAGACTACTTAAGGAGGCTACTGCAAAGTATCATAAGCAATGGCGCACAAAATCGGAACTTTCAGAAGTCGGCTAGTATGCCCCTGGCTTAAAGGTGCTCAGGAAACAAAGCGGGGCAGAATCCCAGGTGGAACGGCATTGTCTCAAGATCCCTAGGGTCACAAGAACTGGGGTGCCTGAGTGCAGCAGAGTTTCCAGGCACAGAAGCAGGGAAGGCAGCTGAAAACAGTCAGTTTAGGTGTCAGCTTTCCTCTCTGTGTTGCCATAAACTGCGACCCACTGCACAGTTCCGCAACTGCTTTCCTGGTAGGGGTCCAGCAAAAGGCAGAAGAATGGTGAGACCCCCTCCTCCCTCCGCAGCAGGAACAGCGTGGTTCTGCGCTACAGGTGTCCATAAAATTTGAGTTTTGAAACTCAGTCTCGTGCCTGAGATAAAAATGCTTGGTCATTGGCCGGATGAACACAGAGATCTGATGGAAAGTGGGGAGGTAGGAGTAATTGACTGCTTTTCTGTGAGAGCTCACTGAAGAGTGAAGGGTGTGAACTCTCAGCTCCAGGGCTAGAGATTGGGGTGCCCTGATTTTCATCCCACTTGTCAGTGCTGGAAGCCTTCAGGGAGCAAAACAGCACATCATAGTGGAATCTGGAGCCACTTACACTGCCTGGCCCCTTGGCAAGTGGGGAACATTTCCACTAGGGCAGGGGCACCTGAGAATCAGTGCAACAGGCCCCTCCCCCAGGAGACCAGCAGGAACAACTGGCTTGCACCAAATTTACTGATCATAGAGGGCTGCAAAGCTCTTAGGGAAAACATCCATTTTTTTAAAGTCTTTCATTATTATTTTTACAGTTATTTTATTATTTTTTCAATTCTTTTAAAAAAATTTTTTTATATATACATTATATATAAATTTTTTATTTTTTGTTTCCTTTCATTGTCTATTATATACATACACAAAAGTTTAAAAAAATAGAAATTTTCCTCTCTTTCTTATTTTGGGATCTAGTTTCTTTTCACATGCAGACCAAAATGCACCCAGCATCTAGTTTTTTTTTGGCAGCGGGGGGGGGGGGTGTTTCTTGTTTTTTTTTTTTTTTTTTCTTGCTTTGTATCGTTTTTGTTTTTTTGTAGTTTTTTTTCTGTTGTCATTGTTATGGTTGTCTTTTCTCTTTCTTCTATTCTTTTCTAGACAAAATGATGACACAGAGACATTCACCCCAAAAGAAAGAACAGGCTGTAGTATTGACTGCCAGGGATTTAATATGGATATAAGTAAGACGTCTGAATTAGAATTTAAAACAACAATTATAAAGATACTAGCTAGGATTGACAAAAGCATATAAGACACTAGAGAATCCCTTATTGTAGAAATAAAAGAACTAAAATCTAGTCAGGCCAAAATTAAAAATGCTATTACCGAGATGCAGTCCCAAATGGAGGCTCTATAAAAGAGGATAAATGAGGCAGAAGAGAGAGAGTCAGTGATCTAGAAGATAAAATGATGGAAAATAAGGAAGCTGAAAAGAAGAGAAAAAGGAAACTACTGGATCATGAAGGCAGACTTACAGAACTTAGCAATTCCATAATGCAAAATAATATCTGGTTAATAAGGGTCCCAGGAGATGGAGAGAGGGACAGAAGGTTTATTTGAACAAATTATAACTGAGAGCCTCCCTAATCTGGGGAAGGAAACAGGTATTCAAGTCCAGGAGGCACAAACAACCCCTCTCAAAAATCAGTAAAAATAGGTCAACACCTTGACATAGAACAGTGAAGTATGCAAATTTCACAGATAAAGAGAAAATCCTGAAAGTAGGGACAAGAGGTCCTCAACCTATAAGGGTAGACACATAAGGCTGGCAGCAGACCTGTCCACAGAGACCCAGTAGGCAAGAAAGGACTGGAATGATATAGTCAACGTGCTAAATGGGAAAAATATGCAGCCAAGAATACTTTATCAGGCAAGGCTGTCATTCTGAATCCAAGGAGAGATAGAGTTTCCAGGACAAACAAAAACTAAAGGAATTTTTGAACAATTAACCCGATCTGCAAGAAATATTAAAGGGGATCCTTTGAGCGAAGAGAGAGCCCAAAAGTAACAAAGATCAGAAAGAAACAATCTACAGGAACAGCAATTTTACAGGTCGCTGATCAAATGGCACTAAATTCATATCTTTCAATAATTACTCTGAATGTAAATGGACTAAATGCTCTAATCAAAAGACAAAAGACACGGTATCAGAATGGATTTAAAAAAAAAAAAAGACCCATTGATAGGGGGTGATTACAAGAGACTCATTTTAGACCCAAAGACATCTCCAGATTGAAAGTGAGGGGGTAGTGAACTAGGTTTTAAACCAAAGACTGTAAAAAAAGATGAAGGACACTATATCATAACAAAAGGGTTTATCCAACAAGATGATCTAACAATTGCAAATATTTATGACCCTAACTTGGGAGCAGCTAAATATATAAACCAAGTAATAACAAAATTAAAGAAACTCATTGATGATAGTACATAGTAGGGGATTTTAACACCCCACTCACTGCAATGGACAGATCATCTAAGCAGAAGATCAACAAGGAAACAAGGGTTTTGAATGACACACTGGACCAGATGGACTTCACAGGTATATCAAGAGCATTTCATCCTAAAGCAGCAGAATATATATTCTTCGCGTAAAAATGGAACATTCTTCAGAATAGACACATTCTGGGTCACAAATCAGGTCTCAACCAGCACAAAAAGACTGAGATTATACCATGCATATTTTCAGACCACAATGCTTTAAAACTTGAAGTCAACTATAAGAAAAAATTTGGAAAGACCACAAACACATGGAGTTTTAAGAGCATCCTACCAGGGGGTGGACAAGGGACGACACTGTACTATTTATAGAAGGCAGAGCTGCCATGTTACCCTTTGGCAGTCTCAGCAGGGAAAGGCAAGAGACTGAGACTAGGGGCTCTTGGCCCTCATCCTGGCCCAACACCTACATGTGGGCTGGCAGGGGCAGTTTCTTCTGTTTCCTGGTGTGTGGCTCTTCAGACATCTATTTTTAGGCTGTACAGCTTTACCTTAGGCAACACCTCTTTTCTTCAGGTGACTGGCTGCTGTTTCCAGGCCTCCTTATGAAGGACCACCCACAGTAGAGACCAAGAACTTCTTGGGGAGGTTAGTGCAACAGAGAGGTTAGGAGTCTGACCCCTGGAGCCAGAGTGCCTGGATAGAACCCTAGCTCCGCCACTTACTGGATATGTCGAGACCTTAGGCAACTATTTTACCTTTCTGTGCCTCTGTCTCCTCACATGTAAAATGGGGATGATGATAATATTAATAGCACATATTTCATAAGACTGTTGTGATAAGATAACGAAGCACTTAAAACAGTGCCTGGGAAAGGCAATTTAAAACCACAATGAGATATTCCCACCCATGAGAATGGCTAAATTTGAAAAGACTAACCATATAAGCCAAGGCAGATAAGCATGAAGAACAACTAGAACTCTTATACATTTTTGATGGGAATGTAGAATGATACAACCACTTTGGAAAACAGGCTGGAAATTTCTTACAAAATGAAATATATACACAGAATGCATAAATATGACAAATGCACATCTTTACAAAAAAAGAAATGTATATTTACTGCATGGCCCAACAACTCTACTACCTAAGAGAAATAAAAATATATGATCAGAAAAGACTTGCACATGAAAAAATAGAACATTCTACTAAAGAATGAATGGGTCAAGCAGGAAATTAAAAAGAATTAAAAAAATACATGGAAGCAAATGCAAATGAAAACATGACAGTTCAGAACCTTTGGGGGCACCAAAGGCAGTCCTAAGAGGGAAACAGATAGCAAGACAGGCCTTTCTCAAGAAACAAGAACAGTCTCAAATACACAACCTAAGATTACACCTAAAGAAGCTGTAAAAAGAACAGCAAATAAAGCCTAAATCCAGCAGAAGGGAAATAATAAAATCAATGGAATAGAAACCAAACCAAAACAAAACAAAAACCAGTAGAACAGATCAATGAAACTAGGAGCTGGTTCTTTAAAAGAATTAGTAAGATCGATAACCCCCTAGCCAGACCTATCAAAAAGAAAAGAGAAAGGACCCAAATAAATAAAATCATCAATGAAAGGAGAGATCCCAACGAACACTGCAGAAATACAAACAATTACAAGAGAATATTATGAGCAATTATATGCCAACAAATTTGGCAATCTGGAAGAAATGGATGCATTCTCAGAAACATATAAACTACCAAAACTGAAACAGGAAGAAAGAGAAAACCTGAACAGACCCATTACCAGCAAACTAATTGAAGCAGTAATTAAAAATGTCCCAACAAACAAGAGTCTGGGGCAGAGAGCATTCCAGCAGAATTCTACCAAAAATTTGAAGAATTAATACCTATTCTTCTGAAACTTTATCAAAAAATAGAAATGGAAGTAAAACTTCCAAACTCATTCTATGAGGCCAGCATTACCTTGATCCCAATACCAAGGACCCCACCAAAAAGGAGAATTACAGACCAATACCCTTGATGAACATGGATGCAAAAATTCTCACCATGGGGCGCCTGGGTGGCACAGCGGTTAAGCGTCTGCCTTCGGCTCAGGGCGTGATCCTGGCGTTACGGGATCGAGCCCCACATCAGGCTCCTCTGCTATGAGCCTGCTTCTTCCTCTCCCACTCCCCCTGCTTGTGTTCCCCCTCTCGCTGGCTGTCTCTATCTCTGTCAGATAAATAAATAAAATCTTTAAAAAAAAAAAAATTCTCACCAAGATGCAAGCAAATAGGATCCAACAGTACATCAAAAGAATTATTCACCACAACCAAGTGGGATTTATTCCTGGGCTGCAAGGTGGTTCAATATCAACACATCATTCAGTGTGGAACACCACATTAATAAAAGGATAAGAACCATATGATCCTCTCACTAGATGCAGAAAAAACATCTGACAAAATATAGCACTTAAATGAAACTTGATGAAAACTCTCCACAGTGTAGGGATAGAGGGAACATGCCTCAATAGCATAAAGCCACCTATGAAAAGCCCATCGCAAATATCATCCTCAATGGGGAAAACTGAGAGCTCTTCCCCTAAGGTCAGGAACACCACAGGAATGTCCACTCCATGCGACAGTGGTATTTTTTCAACAAAGTACTAGAAGTCTTAGCCTCAGCAATCAGACAATAAGAAGAAATAAAAGGCATCCAAATTGGCAAAGAAGTCAAACTTTCACTTTTCACAGATGACATGATACTCTATGTAGAAACCCCAGAAACTGCTAGAACTGATACAGGAATTCAGCAAAGCAGCAGGATATAAAATCAATGCACAGAAATCAGTTGTATTTCTATATACTAACAAAGAGGCAGAAGAAAGAGAAATCAAGGAATTGATCCCATTTACAGTTGGACTAAAAACCATAAGATACCTGGGAATAAACCTAACCAAGAGATAAAGGATCTGCACTCTAAAAACTACAGAACACTTAGGAAAGAAATTGAGGAAGACACAAAGAAGTGGAAAAACATTCCATGCTAATGAATGGGAAGAACAAATATTGTGAAAATGTCTATGCCACCCAGAACAATCTGCACATTCAATGCAATCCCTATCAAAATGCCATCAACATTTTTCACAAAGCTGGAACAAATAATCCTAAAATGTGTATAGTACCAGAAAAGACCCCAAATAGCCAATGGAATGCTGAAAAGAAAACCAAAGTTGGAGGCATCACAATTCCAGACTTCAAGCTGTATTACAAAGCTATAATTGAGACAGTATGGCACTGGTACAAAAACAGACACATGGATCAGTGGACCAGAATAAAGAACCCAGAAATGGACCCTAAACTCTACGGTCAACTAATTTTTGACAAAGCAGGAAAGAATATCCAATGGAAAAAGGACAGTCTCTTCAACAATGGGTGTTGGGAAAATTGGACAGCCACATGCAGAAGAATGAAACTGGACCATTCTCTTACACCATATACAAAGATAAACTCAAAATGGATGAAAGACCTAAATGTGAGATAGGAATCATCAAAATCGTAGAGGATAACACAAGCAGCAACCTCCTCAACCTCAGCTGCAGCAACTTCTTATTAGACACGTCTCCAAAAGCAAGAGAAAAGCAAAAATGAACTATTGGGACTTCATCAAGATAAAAAGCTTTTACACAGCAAAGGAAACAATTGACAAAACTAAAAAGCAACCTATGGAATGGCAGAGGATATTTACAAATGTCTTATCAGATAAAGGGCTAGTATCCAAAATCTATAAAGAACTTCTCAAACTCAACACCCAAGAAACAAAAAATCCAGTCAAGAAATGGGCAGAAGACATGAACAGACATTTCGCCAAAGATGGCATACAAATGGCTAACAGACACATGAAAAAATGCTCAACATCACTCATCATCAGGGAAATAACAAATCAAAAACACAGTGAGGTACCACCTTGAACCAGTCAGAATGGCTAAAATTAAGAAGTCAGGAAACGACAGATGTTGGCGAGGATGTGGAGAAAAGGGAACCCTCTTACACTCTTGGTGGGAATACAAACTGGTGCAGCCAGTCTGGGAGGCAGTATGGAGGTCCTCAAAAAGGTAAAAGTAGAACTACCCTATGACCCAGCAATTGCACTACTAGGTATTTATCCAAAGTATACAAACAGTGATTCAAAGGGGCATATGTACTCCAATGTTTACAGCAGCAATGTCCATAACAGCCAAACTATGGGAAGAGCCCAGATGTCTATATATATCTATAATTATCTATAGATATAGATATATGTATGTATATGTATAGTATATATATGTATCTATATATATATATATACACACACATATCCAGATGTGTGTATATATATATATACATACATATACACACACACTGTTTTTGTACCAGTGCCATACTGTCTCAATTATAGCTTTGTAATACAGCTTGAAGTCTGGAATTGTGATGCCTCCAACTTTGGTTTTCTTTTTCAGCATCTGGTGAGCCCAGATATCCACCAACAGATAAATGGATCAAAAAGATGTGATTAAAAATTATTAAAGATCACATATATTAAAGAATATTAAAGAATTTTTAAAGTGATGGATATGCAACTATGTGGTATTTGTTTAGAAATGAGTGTTAGAAAGTATTAGAGCATTCTTGCTCTGATGCAAATAAACACATGAAAAAATGATGGAATGATGTGTAAGGAAAAGCATGTTTGGATTTTCTCAAGTGAAATTCTGCAACATGCAGATTTTGAAAATAATTTTTTCTGCTGTTTTAGGAAAGAAGCTTATTTATTTAACAGTTAGCTGTAGGACCAGATGGCAAATAGCCAAAATTTTTTAAAAATGTACAAATTGTTCTTCATTTTCAAGCTGTAGACATCAGTCTGTACGGATCACCCAATACCTTCCAAACTTGTTTAAAAGTTACTCAGTACTTCAATCTATACAAAGAAACAAAGTGACAAGTTCATGTTAAAAACTGCAGTTTCATTGAGTCTCCATTTTTAAGTTATTACCTGGAATCAAGAGAAGTAAAAAGCTGATCAAACTGTTTCTCCAGAACCTCTATAAGACTGACTGTTTCCTCTTTTGTTTGACTGTGTATGTGCTCCAGCATCTGGAAAGAACATAATATAAGGTTCAACTTTAAATCTTGGTACCGGTCAGCAAGATCATGAACCTTTGTTGGCACTGTGCACTAATAAACTGGCAAAAAGGCCTAGAAAATCCACTAAGTTTTCTAAACTTCTTATTCCTTTTTATCATTACAGGAAGAATCATTCTAGATAGCTGAACTTCCTTCTGGCAGGATTCCTTAAATGAAAAACCTTAATACATAATATTAAAAGTACTTGAATTAAAATGTTAATTATTCTACATCATTGCATTTTTTGACAAAGAATTGTTGCTTGAGATCTGTGACCCCTTTTTTCCTTCCATTTTCTCCCTTTTAGAACAAGAATGTCTATCCTATACCTATCCAACCAATGCATTTTAGAAGCAGATTAGCTATCTAGTTTCACAGGTTAATGGCTGGAGAGGAATTTTTGCGCCCAAATAAATCATACCCTTAGTCTCAGTCATACCTGATTTAGAAGATACTTAGATGAGATTTTGGACTTGATGCTGGAATAGATTTAAGACTAGGCTGGGATGGGGTGAATGTATTTTGAAGGACACGAATCAGCGGGGGATCAGAGAGCTGACTGTTATGGGTTGAATTCTGTCCACCCCCCTCCCAAATTCATATGTTGAAGTCTTAACCCCTTATCAGCTATAATCTTTTGACTGCCTTGGTTGTAAATTTGTTGTTGCTGGGTGCTTAGGAGCTTGTTCTTTGTCACCAAGTGAGTCTCTTTTTGGGGGGATGGAGTAAAGGAGGAAAGAAAATAAGATTCTTCATGCAGCCGAATAATGAGCAATGTTAGAAAGATGGTCTGCAATACTTTCAAGATAAAATTCAGCTCACAGCAAGAAAAAAAATCATGGTTCCTTAATAGTGCTCTAATTTCAGCAGGCCACTAGCATAACAATGCCACAAGACCAATCCTAGCAGACCATGAAGTCTTCTATTCTTTTGTATGTTTCTCTGTCATTGGATTATCATGCTCAATGACTTAGTACTAAGCTCTAACTTCAGTGATATACATCCCAATATACACATTTAAAGAGAACATGCCTTAATTCACTATAGAATTTAATCATTTAAAATGCTTACTTTTACAGCAACACTTAATTGTTCAAAACTATAGCCTGCTATCTTCAATGCTTCATCAATTTCTTCTGCAGTTTTAGTTTCCTAAGAAGGGGAAGAGGGTCCACATACAAATACAAAATATAAAAATAGATGCTTACTACATTATATTAGGTGCAAACATATCAAGCTACACTTTTGATTACAAAAGTAACACAGACCATCATAGAAGTCTGAAAACAAGTAACAAAAATGACACTTTTAATCCTACTTATCCAGAAATTAAAAACTATAACATTTTAGAGTTTTGATTATAGTTTATAGTATTTCAGATTTTTTTAGAGATATTTTTGAAAAAAATGGAATATTTTGTGTAACCATTTCCCAACTTAAAACTATCTTGAGGGGCGCCTGGGTGGCACAGCGGTTAGGTGTCTGCCTTCGGCTCAGGGCGTGATCCTGGCGTTATGGGATCGAGCCCCACATCAGGCTCCTCCGCTATGAGCCTGCTTCTCCCTCTCCCACTTCCCCTGCTTGTGTTCCCTCTCTCGCTGGCTGTCTCTCTCTGTGTTAAATAAAGAAATAAAATCTTTTAAAAAAAAACTGTCTTGAAAAATGTATCATGGCTATTAATGCACACACGTGTAACAATTAAGTTTTTAAAGAAGATTATAATTTGGCTATGTTAAAATTTACACCTGAAGTAAAAGACTGCAAGATTAAATGCTTGCTCCCTTCCCCTAGCTCACTAAAGATCTCTTTAATAATAGCATTTTGGAGTTTGTTCTATTTCTGGTCTTAAACTAAAATAATACATTATTTAAAGCTATAGAAACAGGTAAAATTCAGTCTTTCAACAGTAACATCATCACCATCACCACAGTGAATTATTTGGGCCTTTTGGCTGCCATTAAAATGATGGAAAAATCACATTCAGAATTTAGAAACTTGTACTTTATACAAGTTTCACATAAATCCAGATTCAATAACTAGGTTCAAAGGGAAGAAGCTACATATGGCTAAATATTAAGAACACTAATAGAGTTGGTCAAAGGGAGAATGGGTTGCCTTAGGAAAAATGAAAATTGTTCAAGCATATTTAGAATAAAATAAGAGATTTGAGTAAAAAATGTAGGTTTACCTCTTACCTTCATGCTTCCAAAACAACCCTATAATTATAGCAACCTTGAGAGGAGAGAAGAGTTAAGCTACCAGACACAAAGTAAAAACGTTTGGCTCCATCTTACTTCATGAGTAACATTTTTCATACCGCCATTAGAGATGAGGAGTTCAAAATAGTCCTGTGTGTGGATGTTGAATGTTCTAAACCAATCGTTAGCTGATCAGAAGTCTTTTTAAAATCCTGAGAACAATTCTTTATCCTGAAAAATGTCAAGTACATTATTTTAAATGCAACATTAATATAACAATTTTAATCTTCTATTTTGATTTTTACTATCAAAAATAATTCATATGACAACTTATAATAATTACAGTGGGTTCTCAGTCATCTATGATAAGCAAAGAGAGGGAAACGATGGCTAAATATGCTTCCATATAAAACTTAATTTTACCAAGAAATCAACTTCTTAGCAAATCCTTAAAAAAAAAAAATTATCCCGCAGTATAAATTGTGCTTTAATCTAATTACCTCCCCTTACCTGATATTTTTTGGTAGAGATGTTGACAGTCACTGAACTGTCTTTAAGCTCAATTACTTATATACAAATGCCTGCTATTAAAAAAATGTGCTTATAGGCCTAGATAATTTACAAAAAGGTAATGAATTTACTAGGTAAGTTAATTTGCAAAGAAAAAATTAGTTTCATTTCTTATCTACACATGCTAGAGTTTTTGCCTATTTTTTTTTAAGATTTTATTTATTTATTTGTCAGAGAGAGAGAGTGAGTGCACAAGCAGGGGGAGCAACAGATGGAGGGAGAAGCAGACTCCCCGTTGAGCACAGAGTCTGATGCGGAACTTGATTCCAGGACTCTGGGATCATGACCTGAGCTGAAGGCAGATGCTTAATGAACTGGGAAACCCAGGCGTCCTGAGTTTTTACCTATTTTTATCTTTATATCCCCGTATTGGCTAATAGACAGTAAGCTCTTGATAAATGTCTGCTGAATAACTTAATCATAAGCCTGTAATAGTTTACAGAAGAAACTATGATGTTTAAATGTTACTCTTATAGAGAGAAAAAAACAGACTTAAACTTAATTTTTAAACATTCAATTACTTTGATGGCGCCTAGATGGCTCAGTCAGTTAAACGTCAGCCTTCAGCTGAGATCATGATCCCTGAGTCCAGGGATAGAATCCCACATCGGGCACCCTGCTCAGCTGGGAGTCTGCTTCTCCCTGCCATTCACCCTGATTGTCCTCACTCTCACTCTCTCTCAAATAAATAAATCTTAAAAAAAAAATTCAATTACTTTGAAAAGTGAATATTCATGTTCTTGAAAACGTGTGAATGCATAAGCCCTTAGGAGTCCATTATTCAATTCCTGTCTCAAAATATGAAAGATAAATCAGGAAGGAAATACGTTATTTTTAAACAGACTTATCCCTTGACACACAAACAACTATTTTAAACCAAATTCTATTGAAATTAGGTAATAGGAGTTTCTAACATAAGTATACTTGACCTGGAGAATTAAAAAAAAACCAAAACAGTAATTTGGAAAAATTGGGGTATTTAAAATGGATTTATCTACTTCTGAAAGTGAAACTTCACTTTATAACCACAATAGATATTATATATATCTATACAAGAATATAATCAGATTTAATTTGTGTAAGTTTTAAAAAGTCAGAAAATTTCACATTGAAGTCTAGATCTCTATCTTCTCTTGGGGGAATAAAAAGGAAGATTGGCAACACTGAGTCTTAACATACAGCAATAACTGGCTGGAGCTGAAAAGGGGCTACCTCCTTTGGAGGCGGTGAACCTTCTTTCATCTGCCACAATTCATACCACTCATTGTTTAAACTCTACGTCACCCAGTTAAGTCATCTGCTGGACTCCTATAGGTACTCAAAACTGTTGTGGCCGCTGACTCACATGGAGCCGGAAAAATTCCTAATGATTTATTCTAATAATTTCATTCAGAACTTATGGAGGAAATGACTGGTGGAATACAAATATGGGGTTGGCATTCGGTAAGCCTGAGTTCCATTGGTCTTGCCAATACCAGTTGCCAGACTTTAGCTAAGTGACTTACAACCTAAAGAGATAACTGTAACTATTCTTTTGGTTTCTGTGAGCACCCACTTAAGTCTGGACAGAGAAGCTGCATCAGTAATGTGAAAAGCCATTAAATGTTAGTCTAAAAATGTTTGGATTTTATTTAGGTAGGAAATGAAGAATCATGAAGCAGGGAAGAGTAGGGAAGTGCTAAAGAGGTAGTCAAAAAAGAATAAGAGCATTAAATAGGATAGTAGAAACAGAAGATAAATTATCGATGTGAAAGATATTGTGGAAATTACAGTCTGCAGTAAGCCAAATGAAGGAGATATGAGGAAATGGGGTGAATTATTGATGCTCGGTGCCATTAACAAAATTGAAAGATTTCAAATGAGATTGTTCCTTGAAGGTTTCCTGTGCTTATTTCCCACATAATTTATTACCATATTAAGTATGTTTTAAAAAGTTAAAGTCATACAAAAATATAATTGCCTTCTGAGTAGGGTCTCAGTGAATTAACTGGAAGTTTCTTTAACTCTTATAAAGTTGCAAAGTAAAACTTTACTATTTTTTCACTATGATCCATCCCATCCCATAGTCAACCCTAAATGTAAATTTATCTAGGACTGAAACATGATTTCAGAAAAACCATAGCAAATGTCAAAACACTATGGTATTTATTATATATTTTTTATTATTTATTATATATTCATTATATATTTTATTTATATTTATTATATATTTATTTTATATTTATTATTTATTATATATTTATTATATATTTACTGTGTCCAGCACCAGGAATGTAGAAAGCAGTAAGATGTGGTCCATGCCCTTACAGGGGCTATAGACTAGCAGAAGGAGACATATAAATTAATTAGTGGAACAAAAAGTAAAACCAGTGCTGGTCACCAGCTGGGACATGTTTTTTTGCAGGGGGAGTGGGAGAGGAAGAAGCAGGCTCATAGCAGAAGAGCCTGATGTGGGGCTCGATCCCATAACGCCGGGATCACGCCCTGAGCCGAAGGCAGACGCTTAACCGCTGTGCCACCCAGGCGCCCCCGGGACATGTTTTTAAAAAAAAATCTCCGCATTACTAACTCAAAAAGAGCTTTATTAATATATACATGTACAAAGTCCTATGGAAGAAAGGAAAAATGAATAAAAGAATCCCAAAATTATGACTTTTCCTTTTATCAATCACCTCTCACACCACCTCTTTCCAAAGTTCTCTACTATATCATGTTCATAATATTCTTAAGAATTAACAACTTTTTAAAGCCATACCTTACTCTCACCCAGCACCAATAGCTTTTGCTAGAATGACATTCTCATCTTTATCTTACATTCTTCCACCCCCCCCCCCAATTTAAATAAGGACAAACTAATGCTTCTTTAGGAAATGAATTCTCCATTTCACTAACAGTTAAGACAAATTATAAAAGAGCATTCTATAATGGGAGATATAGGCTTCCAGGTGGAATGAATATGTCACTGGAATAAAAAAGTATAATATAGGGAATGTAATCAATGATATTGTAATAGTGTAGGTGAAAGATGGTAGTTACACTTGTGGTGAGCATAGCAGAACATATAGAGAAGTTGAATCACTATGTTGTATACCTGAAAATAACGTAATAGTATGTCAACTATACTTAATTTATAAAGAGCATTCTATAAACAACGGGCTAGAAACACTGATCTAAGGATGACATTTTATCAATGATGCTAAAATTATCTTTTCAGAAATAAACTGAACTTCAAATACTAACATAAGTATACACATAAAACATACTTTTTAGGCTGCAGTTTTTCCATAGAAGAATCTTCTTTAATACATCCATCTGTTGGGTAGTATCCTTGTCTCATATTTATAGTTGTAGCGATCTTCGGACAAAATAAGAATAAAAACAAAAACAAAGTCATTTAATAAACTGTTTATCCAGAATTCAAACAACTAGTGTGCAATTCGTAGATAAACTTAATTCTCTTTAAATCAAAGAAAAAATCGTATGTGTATGATGCTTTTACCCTATTTTAATTTTTGAAGAAATCTAATTTGGCAGCTATTAATTAAACAGAACATTAACTAAAACACTTCATTCTACCACCATTCTAAAGGAAATACTTATAATACTTTAAAAATCTCTAAAATTTTCACAATGACATCTCCAGTTATGTTCAAAACTCTAAAATAATACTTAGGAAAACATTTAATAAGAAAAATATAAGTTGTAAGAAATGAAAACCAAATAATTTATTAGGATCATATAACAGAAACAGAGTAAATGGAAAATCATGTCAAGTTCCTAGAGACAAAGATTTAATATCCTAAAATATATCTAATATAAAATACAAAAAATTAATACAATTCTACAGTTCATATGGAAAATACACTATGCAAGAATTATAAAAATTTTAACATACCATTCAGTAGAGACTTATCCCACCAGATCATAAAGCTAATGTAATTAAAATGCTAGGGTACTAGGACAATAAATGAGTAGAATACAGCCACATTTGTATGGGAACTTAATACAGAATACAAGAGGCATTTCAATGAAATAGAAGGATTATTCAGCAAATAGTGTGAGAAGAGCAGCTAATCATTCCGAAGAAAAAAGTTATACACACGAGGGAGTTAAGATGGCGGAGGAGTAGGGGACCCCTTTTTCAGCCGGTCCCCCGAGTCAAGCTGGATAGGTACCAGACCAGCCTAAACAACCATGGAACCAGCCTGAGACACAGGAAGATGCATCTGGATCTCTACAAATGAACATCTCCAGTGCTGAGTATTGAGGTACGAAGCGGGGAGCCATGAAACTGTGCACAGATATCGGAAGATAAACGGAAGGGGGAGGGAGCCGCCGCGTTCGGGCGCCGGGAAGCGGTAGCCACTTGCACGGGAGAGCGGGCGGGGCTCACGGACGGCACCCGCAAAACAGCAGACTGAGACCGTGAGCCGGGTGCGCGCGCCACCAGGCATCTCGCGGAACTCCAGAATCCCAGTGTGTTCACTGGATCCAGACTGAGACCGGGAGCTTCTGGAGCACGCGCGGGGCGGCTGGCGGCTGGCAGCTGGCGGCGTTAGAAACACAAAGGACAGAGACGCGCCGGCCCTGGAAGTGAGGGCTGGGACGCCGGGTGTGGGGCGCACATCCCGGGACGCTGCAGGGTTGAGCAGCACCAACAGTAATGGAGTTAAAGAGAGAGTGCCCATCCCCATCCCCCCTCGCAGGGGACATGGAGACTCTACCCAAACAGGGTTGCCTGAGTATCGGCGCGGCAGGCCCCTCCCCCAGAACACAGAAGGCAGGCTGAAAAATCAAGAAGCCCACAACCCGGGCGCCTGGGTGGCGCAGTCATTGAGCGCCTGCCTTCGGCTTAGGGCGTGATCCCGGCGTTCCGGAAAGGAGTCCCTCATCGGGCTCCTCCGTTGGGAGCCTGCTTCTTCCTCTCCCACTCCCCTGCTTCTGTTCCCTCTCTCGCTGGTTGGCTGCCACATAAATAAATAAATAAAATCTTTAAAGAAGAAGCCCACATCCCTAAGATCCCTATAAAACAAGGGGCACGGCCTGGGACCCAGTCAATAATTTGGGCTCTGGAAACCCCGCAACCTCTCTTCATCAGAATGACAAGAAGGAGAAGCCCCCCCCCCAGCAAAGAAAAGACAGTGATTCTGTGGCCTCTGCCACAGAAATAATGGATATGGATGTAACCAAATTATCAGAAATGGAATTCAGAGTAACGATGGTCAAAATGATGAGTAGAATTGAAAAAACTATTAACGAAAAGGTTACTGAGAATATAGAATCCCTAAGGACAGAAATGAGAGCGAATCTGACAGAAATTAAAAATTCTATGAGCCAAATGCAGGCAAAACTAGAGGCTCTGACGGCCAGGGTCGCAGAAGCAGAGGAACGGGTTAGTGAATTGGAGGATGGGTTAATAGAGGAAAAAATGAAAATAGAAGATGGTCTTAAAAAAATCCACGCCCACGAATGTAGGTTACGGGAGATTACTGACTCAATGAAACGATCCAATGTTAGAATCATCGGCATCCCCGAGGGGGTGGAGAAAAACAGAGGTCTAGAAGAGATATTTGAACAAATTGTAGCTGAAAACTTCCCTAATCTAGCGAGGGAAACAAACATTCGTGTCCAAGAGGCAGAGAGGACCCCTCCCAAGCTCAACCACGACAAACCTACGCCACGTCACGTCATAGTGCATTTCGCAAATATTAGATCCAAGGATTCAGTATTGAAAGCGGCCAGGGCAAAGAAATTTCTCACGTACCAAGGCAAAAGCATCAGAATTACGTCAGACCTGTCTACACAGACCTGGAATGAGAGAAAGGGTTGGGGGGAGCATATTTAAAGCTCTTTCAGAGAAAAACATGCAGCCAAGGATCCTTTATCCAGCAAGGCTGTCATTCAGAATTGATGGAGAAATAAAGACATTTCAGAATCGCTAGTCACTAACCAAGTTCGTAACCATGAAACCAGCCCTACAGGAGATATTACGGGGGGTTCTATAAAAGTAAAAAGGCCCCAAGAGTGATACAGAACAGAAAGTCACAGCCAATACAAACAAAGTCTTTACTGGCAACATGGCATCATTAAAATCATATCTTTAAGTACTCAGTCTTAATGTGAATGGTTTGAACCTTCCCATAAAGCACCACAGGGTTGCAGATTGGATAAAAGGAAATGACCCATCCATTTGCTGTCTACAAGAGACTCATTTCGAACCCAAAGATGCATTCAGACTGAGAGTAAGGGGATGGAGTACCATCTTTCACGCAAATGGACCTCAAAAGAAAGCTGGGGTAGCAATTCTCATATCAGATAAATTGGATTTTAAACTACAGACTATAGTTAGAGACGCAGAAGGGCACTATATTATTCTTAAAGGAAGTATTCAACAAGTGCATATGACAATTATAAATATATATGCCCCCAACAGGGGAGCAGCAAGATACACAAGCCAACTCTTAACCAGAATAAAGAGACATATAAATAAAAATACATTAATAGTAGGGGACCACATGGGATTTTAATATATATTATCTATTGATTAGATAACTTATCCTTACCTCTCACCCAGTATATTTTTGGACTCAGGTCAAAAAGATCAATACAATATCAGTATTTCTGGAATGATACCTAAGTATGATCCTCTGAACAAAATCTGCCATCTTGCTGTGCAAAATGCAGAATGGCAATTATTAACAATTAATATCAATCAAAAGCACAGATGTAATCAAAAACTATACATCTATGGAAAATAAAGACTGACACATAAATCCATATTCACCCAAACTCAGAAATAAGAACAAAAGTATATCCATTAATCCTGAATGGAATCATTTTAGGTTTAAATTTGAAATAAACAGCATTATGTAGGTCTTCAAAATTAAAGATGAATTAAAAATATAAGCCTATGTAAATATAAGTAAATCTTACTTTTTTTTTTTTTATTATTTGACAGAGCGAGAGAGCACAAGCAAGGGGAGCAGCAGAGGGAGAGGGAGAAGCAGGCTCCACACAGAGCAGGTAGCCAGATATGGGGCTCAATCCCAAGACCCTGGGCTCATGACCTGAGCTGAAGGCAGAGGCTTACCCGACTGAGCCACCCAGGTGCCCCTAAATCTTACTTTTTAGAAATGAGCACATAATATAAAACTAATAAACTACATTACTGAAAAATTCTATAAATTCATTCTTATTAATTTAGACTAGATTCTTCCATTTGCTCTTATTCCAAATAAATACTAGATATCAGCAAAAATCCTAAATTTTGAAAACTAATAAGAGTGGTAACAATTTCAGGAAAGCTTCCTGAAGGGACTCCGTTAAGTGATCAGCTGGGGTGCCTGGGTGGCTCAGTTGGTTAACCATCTGCTTTTGGCTCCGGTCATAATCCAAGGGGTCCTGGGATCAAGTCCTGTGTTGGGCTTCCTGCTCGTGCTTTCTCTCTCTCTTAAATAAATAAAATCTTTTTAAAAAAATAGTAATCAGCTTTAGTGCATCTGAAGAATCCGATTATAGTCCCTTGTCAATTCACTGGGCTAATAGCACAAGGAAAATGGGAGAAAGGAGGGAAGGATAAGACAAATCACAGATCTTCCAAAGAGTCAGACCTAGTCAAAACAATAAAAAATTTATCACAACCCTAAAATCAAAACCAATATTTGTAAACATACCATAAACATTTGTATAGATGTTTTCCAAAATAACAGAAGTATAATGATTTAAGACCACTGAACATGAAATCATTTGACAAAAAAGGGAAAAGTTACTGTTGTAATAAATTTGTCTGTTTTTTTGAATATTAGAACAGGATAGGTATAAGCAGAGATAGTTCCACCTGCCTGCTTATTCCCCTTTCCTTATTCTTTACCCACCACAAGACTGAATCAGTCAGGGATCTTCCATTACAACCACAGAAACTAGGCTCCCCTTTGCTTTAACTATGTAGTCAACCCACATCTGAGGAACCCACTGACCAAAAAAAAACCCAAAAAACAAAACAAAACAAAAACACCAAAAAACAACACAGGAGAAGGGACTCTTCCACAATAATGGCCATTATTTGTAAAGTACGTACGTAATTCCAAAACAGATGTCTTTTAGTATGTAAATGTTTCCACTATAATTAAAACCTTCACAAATTTATATAAAAGTATGTATGTGTATTTTTTCCATGTTTAACCTACAAACCAATTAATCCATACCTAAATATCATGGGTCAATTATAACACTTAATTTAATGGTCTTGAAGCCTGTAGAGGACTTCTACATAATTCAAATTTGACTCTTACAATCCTAAGAAAAGTAGATATTATTTCCATCTCACAAATGAGGAAATTCAGGCTTAGTGTGACAGAACTAGGACTGCATTCCAGGTCTCCCACCTCTGTATTGTTTGTCTCACTGACACAAAAAACAATGGATACCTACAAATCCTTAATATCTGGTATCTCAAGTGGAACATTAAGAATTTAAGAGATTAAGACAATTTTCTTGGGACATACTATATAAATTGAACTACATTTGTATTTGTAGCAAATGCAAAGATATTCATTAAATTTGACTTGAAATCCTTGATTTGTTCTCATTATTATGGGTCTATAGTGCAACTGTACTTTTTTAGTGTCTCTGAAGTTAACCCGAGGCCACTGTTTTGCTCCTCTTTTTTAAACTATGGCATCTCTACAAATGTAGACTTGATGACACACAAAGATTAAGTGGCAGGCAGATTTCAAAATTTGCTTCCATGGTATTGGTGTGGTAAAGAAGGGTAGGGATTTGAAAGGAATATACTTCATTAAAAATAAGTGAAAAGAGGCAATTTTCCACAGAAGTCTCCAAAGAGTAAAAATATATGTAGGCTGATTAATACAGAACTTAAACTCTGTATTCTTTTTGATCACTCTGAACAATTATAAAATGAATCAGAAAAGCTTTATTTTTTGTTAAGCTTCTTTAAGAGTCAGCAGCAAAAATGCAAGTTTTTAGGTTCTAACCAGAAGTATGTTTTCTCTAATATTTTTACCTTTAACATTAGGTTGTAATGTATTGAAGACGAAAGATGATAAAACTTACCTCACAATCAGGGCATATAATTGTGCTGTATTCTTCAGTTATTAACAAGCAGAGTTCACAAAAAATATGTCCACATTGAAGTTCATGGTAGTGACCTATTGATAAAATTCTGTTGTGAATTAAACTTCTAACAATTTGTTAGCTTTGAACGTGAAACATTAATCAGAGGGGAAAGTTAAAGGGGACACTCATGCATAGGAAAAGATATCAAGTTTCATTAGAAATGTAGGAATTACTAAACAAAATTCAGGAGAAACTGTAAATTCAGAAGAAAAAAAACAAAAAAACCAGGCAGTACCATGTAATATTGTTTGCACTAATTTAGATAGCTTTTGGTACCTATAATACTTTGAATTTGCCATATTCTGTAATCATACAAAATGCTCTGGCATACTTTATTTGATCTCTGTAAATATCACAGCTAAGTAGGCTTGGGAAGGTTATATTCAACTTAGAAATGGTAAACATTTTGGTGATCTGGCTAAGTAAATGGTATAATCCACACTCCAGCCTAGTTCTATTTCCAAGTCCAATATTCTTTCTACTTGATCCTACTGCCTCTACTAATTTATATTTCCAATCCTGTGAAGGGAGCAGGGAAGGCAAATATGAGACATGGGGAAGACGCTCTCTTACAATCATCTAAGATACTGGCAAGGACAGAAGCCAGATGCTACTAATGTCACACACACATGACCCACATAAAGATCATTTTCACAAACCTAGCATTCATGCGGGGAAATACCATAATCTTGAGTGAAAATCTAATATCAAGATTTTAATGCTCTAAATAGAATTTGACATTTATCATAATAAACATATTTGTTTTGGCTATGTAACTTGAAAAATTGTCATTTTAAAATACTTTGCAAGAGAAAGGAAAACTATTAGATTAAATCAGTCATTTTTTATTGGCAAAAAAATTAGTGTTCTTGCTGATTTGTAAGAATTACATTCTTTTGATTAAAAAGCGCTTTAGTTTTCAAGCCAAGTGAAATATCTGAAACTTATGACCAAGCTAAATTTAAAGTTCTATTTAAATTCTAGAGATACTACCAAAGAAATAAAATTCGTTAAACTGTGTTCTATCTTTATAAAATTTGCTATTGTTCAAGTCTAATTTGTGGTGCATCATAAGCTTACAAAGCACTTTCACAATTTTATATGCATAAACGCCAGCTAGAGTATTTCTGAGCATTGTAATACAAATATATGGAAGAATGAGTGATTTTAAAAGGTCGTGTTCTAAACAACTTATTTCTTTCAAACAGTAGAGCTTTTCTATGTAACAGCAGTGATTAAAAAAAAAAAAAAAACGGAGTAGGAGAAATTTGGCCCTCCACCCTAAAACAGAACCAACTTTCTTTACAAAGGTCCATGTCTCTTAAACGGAGTCCATTAACGACTTCACTTTTAAAGTACAAACATTAAACAGTTATGGGGGTGGTAATAAAGACTTCATTCAGCAGCTGCAGTTTGAAATTCAACAACTCTCCTCGGTCAGACACACAGCACTCTAAGGTATTTTAAATTAAAGTAACTTGAATGTGTTTTCACTTGAGTTGATTCTACAGATCAATAGGAGTGCAGTGGATTTTTCCCCTTGACGTACAAAGAAAAACACAAGATGCACAACAGGAAAAATTGTTTCCCGAACAATGCCTTAAGCCAAACTGAGCAATAATGCCTTCCACCCGATCCCGTACATCTGTTTTTTTTTTTTAATCCAGGAACATTTTAAAGTGGTCTACTTGTTACTCCTATAACAAAAACTACACCAGAAAATCGAATCTCATTACTTCTGGATCACAGACCATGGATTAAATTTTTACATTTACTACTTTCATGAATCTGTGAACCTGGGGAAGTTTTCAAAATAGTGCTCAAGAGAGCTCACACACCATCCCTTAAGAGAATCAGTGAAAAAAGGGGAGAAGCAGGTACAAAGTGGAGAAAGTTTTGGAGAGGCAGGAAACCACCCTCAACCGACCACAGTGGGTGTCTCTGCTGCCCTGAGGGTGGGCTCCTGACAGTCGGGGATGCCCGTGAGACAGTTTTCACCGTCCATCTTGCTGCGGCTGAACGGCTAGTCCCCGACACTGCCAGCTCACTTGGCTCTCAGACTTCCGGGTGGGCCTCGCTCTGAGGTCTACACACCCAGCAGCTTGATTGGGGTGGAGCCCTCGAAGGGCAGGCGGCCAAGGCAGAGCAGGGCCCTAGGGGGCTCACCCTCGATCTCCTCACCGGGAACTCTGGACACCCTTCTTCCACACTGAGTACACTGAATCTCGGCAGTACCCCAGGGCTGACTCTTCCTCTCCATCTGTTGGTAGGAAGACAAGGTGAATCGAGCTGCAGAAGCTTCCGCCGCCATCTCTGCCCCCTTTTGGCTCCGAAGACCGGTACCACGTGCCAGTCCCGGCGTCCTTCGCGGCAGCTACCAATCATCAGAGGCAGACGTTTCTAGATAGCCAATCAAAGAGATTAAAGCCCGCCCCCTCAGCCTGCCTTGCTGGGGCGTCTTTCCAGGGGCTGGGGTGGCTGTTTGTGGTTTTGCGTGGGTCGGCAGCATTCTGAAAAAGGACGCCGCGGGGTGGGGAACGCTTTTACTTTCAAATCTTTACCAAAAGCCCACCACCTTACTGGATTCAAATTCAGATTTCGCATATTATTACTTACATTGTTGTTGACTTTACAAGTAGCAAACAGTCATTTATAGTGAAGTAATCCATCTTCGCTAAGTGTACTGGTTTAGTTTCCTAAACCAGTGTGCTACGCATGTGAGGGTTGGGCGATAGTAACCTTGGCGGAGAACCTATCAAAAGCTACCGGTGGGGAGAGTCCGCTAATAATTTCAAACTAAGGCCTGGTCATCTTTAACAGTTGTTGATCATAATGGTATACCAGGCACTGCTGGGAGCAGTTGCGATAGTAAGAATTTATAAACTAACAGGTTCCTGCTTGAGAGGTATGTAGCCCTCTACCTAAAACGGTAATTTCTGGTAAGGTAGCTTGTGTTCAGTACCAGAGGAAGGTTAGAGACCGTAAGAATTACTGAATTCTAAGAGATGATGTCAGCATGACCCTACAGTGGTATGAAAAGCCTTCCTAGAGGATACAGGGGTTTGCATTAGACCTTAAAACCTGGGTAGGACTAAGTAGTACATAGGAAATCAGGCTTTCTGGGGAGAAAGAATAGCATAAGCAAAGGAAAGTAGGTGGGAGATACAGTGGCCTCTTCAGAATTTATTTTGCCAGCCATTTGGTCAGAGCATTAATTTCCTTAAAGTGAACTTTTTGGAGAGGTATGTTGGGTTCGAATTTTGAAGAGTCTTGAATGTTGTACTAAGGAGTTTGGACTTTATCCTTTAGGCAATAGAATGCTGGTGAAGTTGTGTGAGCAAGGGCTGCAGTAATCTGGTAGTAGTGGGCAGGTATGTTGTGGAGGAAGCACCTAGGGCTGGCAGGGTGCCTTCAGAGGTTAAGGATAAAAGCCTGCATATATTCCTTACTTTCCCCTCTACATTTAAGAAAATACAAACAGAAATATTATGTTCAAAATCTCATCCCTGCTCAAAAATGTTTATACTTTGTTGCCCTCAGGAGAAAGGATAAATTTCTTAATCTATCCTCATGCTATTCATCCAACGGTTTCTACTACTATTCCAAAATGGAATTTAAAGTACTGATTAAGCCAATATTCCCATGGACCATGCCGATTTTTTTTTTAAGATTTATGTACTTATTTGGGAGAGAGATCGAGCATGCGCACACGAGCCAGAGGGAGGAGCAGAAGGAGAGGGAGAGAATCTCAAACAGACTCCCTACTGAACATGGAACCTGGGGGGGGGGCTGAATCCCCCAACCTTGAGATCATGACTGGAGTGGAAATCAAGAGTCAGGCACTCAACCCGCTGAGCCACCCAGGTGCCCTGGAACATGCTGATTCTTACACAATTTTGTGACTAATATTCTATATCCCCCTCATCTGGAATACCACTTCTGCCTCTTTGTTGACTTATATTCTTCTTATCCTCCATGAGTCATCTTTAAAACCACCTGCTTCTCCTTGAAACCTTTACATTTCTCCCTGCATTCAGTACTATTCTTGCATGTAGCAACAATCTTCTCTTCCACTAAGGATATCTGTACTGTAAGTTTAATAATAATAATCTCATTGCATAGGGGTTCTTATTGGGTCATACTATGAATCTAACATGGTTCAGTACAGAGGAGTCATCTCTGAATGTTGCCAGATGTGCTGGAGAGAATTTTGCCTTTGGTAATTTCAGGGTTATGTTCAAAAGCTCATCCCTGCTCAAAAATGTTTATACTTTGTTGCTATTAAGAAGTTTTCTGTAAATCTATCATTTTTATGAGTAAGTTGTTTTTCTTTGGCATTCTATATATTTATTTATTTTTAGTAAAGACCTATCCATTTATTTTAGAGAGAGAGCATGAGAGCTGGGGACAGGGGTGCAGGGGTAGAGAATCTCAAGCAGACTCCCTGCCAAGCATGGAGCCAGATGCCAGGCTGAATCCCACGACTCTGAGATCATGACCTGTGTCAAAATCAAGAGTCGAATACTCAGCTGACTGAGCCTCCCAGGTGCCTCTGGCATTTTATATATTTATTATAATATCAAAGTGTAGATATATATTTACTCTGCTTGGGATTGATTGCAATTCCTCAGTCTGAGTATTTTTACTTACTGGTCTGGAAAATTTTTGGCCATTTATCTCTTTGTATATTAGTTCTTCCTTGTTATTTTTTTCTGGAATTCCTATTAGATAGTAAATAGGGCCTTTTCATTCTATAACTTTCTTAACTTCTCTTTCATATTTTCCATTTCTTTATCTCTCTGTGCTGCATTCTGGGAACTTTTTTCATATATCTATCCCACATAATCAATTCTCTCTTCAACTGGATCTAATCTGCTATTTAACATGACTGCTGAGTTTTAAATTTTCAGTGTCTATTTTATTCAATTCTAGATTTTTTTAAATTTCAAAATATGCCTGATTTTTTTGGATAGTATTGTGTTCCTTTCTCATGTTTTTTATTCCATCTTTTATTACTTTAATATTTTAAGCACAATTATTTTTTTAAAAAGATTTTATTCATTTATTTGACAGAGATAGAGACAGCCAGCGAGAGAGGGAACACAAGCAGGGGGAGTGGGAGAGGAAGAAGCAGGCTCATAGTGGAGGAGCCTGATGTGGGGCTAGATCCCATAACGCCGGGATCACGCCCTGAGCCGAAGGCAGACGCTTAACCACTGTGCCACCCAGGCGCCCCTAAGCACAATTATTCTGTTATATACCCCCAAAATTCCTTTCTCTGATATTCTTGAGGGGTATAAATATGCAGTTTATTATTTTTACTGATTCTTAGTCATGGTGATGTGTTGCCTCATGTGTTTTGTAATTTTGGATTTTAAGCTCATGTTTGAAAGTGTGTATCTGTGGGAATCTTGTGAGGCCTGTATTAAGGGTACAGGTGTTCAGATTTCATTTTTCTTCCTTTAGGCACCCTAAGACACAATGAATCCAGGACCACTTTAATTTAATGTCTTGGCTTCCTAGACTACTCTGAGCACATTTCTAATCCCATGCCTACTTAAAAGCACATATGTATTCTAGATGACCTGGGGAGATAGTTTCTCCACCCAAAGGTATACAAGATTAACAAAATTCTTTGTCTTTTAGCCTACCTGTTCACTCCCACCATCAAAGTATGGACCTACTATGCAAATGCTTGGATTAGCAGCTGTTTTATTTTTTTGCTAATTCAATGGTTGTACCATGATATCTTTTTGTAACCGTAATTTACATTTCTCTAATGATTAATGAGTTTTCATAGGTATTGGTCATTTAGACTTTTATATTCTTTTTTTGCCTTTTAGGTTTTCTCTTAATTGATTTATAGCAATTCTTTATTCTAAATTCCATTGCAAATATCCTTTTCTAGGTTATGACTTTTTTTTAATGTTAGTCACCAAACAGTACATCATTAGTTTTTGATGTAGTGTTCCATAATTCATTGTTTGCTTATAAAACCCAGGGCTCCATGCAATACGTGCCCTCCTTAATACCTTTCACTGGGCTAACTCATCCCTCCACCCCCCGCCTCTCTGAAACCCTCCATTTGTTTCCCGGAGTCCATAGTCTCTCATGGTTCTTCTCCCCCTTTGATTTCCCCCCTTCATTTTTCCCTTCCTTCTCCTAATATCCTCCATGTTATTCCTTACATTCCACAAATAAGTGAAACCACATGATAATTGGCTTTTTCTGCTTGACTTATTTCACTTAGCATAATCTCCTCCAGTTCCATCCATGTTGATGCCAAAGTTGGGTAATCGTCCTTTCTGATGACTGAGTAATATTCCATTATATATATGGACCACATCTTCTTTATCCATTCGTCTGTTGAAGGGCATCTTGGCTCCTTTCACGGTTTGGCTATTGTGGACATCGCTGCTATGAACATTGGGATGCATGTGCCCCTTCTTTTCACTGCATCTGTATCTTTGGGATAGATACCCAGTATGCAATTGCTGGGTCATAGGGTAGCTCTATTTTTAACTTTTTGAGGAACCTCCACACTGTTTTCCAAAGTGGTTGTACCAACTTGCATTTCCACCAACAGCGTAAGAAGGTTCCCCTTTCTCCACATCCTCTCCAACATTTGTTGTTTCCTGTTTTGTTAATTTTTGCCATTCTAACTGGTGTAAGGTGATATCTCCTTGTGGTTTTGATTTGAATTTCCCTGATGGCTAACGATGTTGAACATTTTTTCATGTGTCTGTTAGCCATTCGTATGTCTTCTTTGGAGCAGTGTCTGTTCGTGTCTTCTGCCCATTTTTTGACTTGATTATTTGTTTTTTGGGTGTTGAGTTTGAGAAGTTCTTTATAGATCTTGGATACCAGCCCTTTGAATGTAGTGTCATTTGCAAGTGTCATTCTCCCATTTTGTGGGTTGCCTTTGCTGTGCAGAAGCTTTGTATCTTTATGAAGTCCCAAAAGTTTATTTTTGCTTTTGTTTCCCTTGGCTTTGGAGACGTGTCTTGAAAGAAGTTGCTGTGGCTGATGTCGAAGAGGTTACTGTCTGTTTTCTCCTCTATGATTTTGATGGATTCCTGTCTTACATTGAGGTCTTACCTTTTTTTTGTCGTTTTGTTTTGTTTTTACTTTGTTTATGATATCTCTTATTGTCCAAAAGCGTTTTATTTTACTATGAAATGTTCATTAAGATATGCAATTTTTGAGTATTATTTAAAAATCTTTCCTTGAGCTAAACATTCATTTTATTCATTATCTTCCAAAAGCTTTATTACCTTCTCTTCTATTTTAAAATTCAGCTTTGTTGTTGTTGGTATTTGCATAGGAGTGGGAGAAAGTGAGGTGCAAAGGAAACATGAGATCCCAGTAATTTGGATGGACAGGGTCATGGACTTTGATTTACTCTTTACATGTGTATCTCTATGTATACACCATTGTTATAGTGCCATCTCAGAATGCAGATACAGAGGTAGATATCCACATTTTATTATGATTTTTAAAGTTATCAAGCATATTTTAACTTTGATTCTACTTTTGTTTCAATGAGACATTGGATTTCACAATTTCTTCTAGACTCTCTGCAAGTTTCAGGTTGTAATTAAAATAATTTATTATAAAACATTTGGGCAACCCTCTTGGATCCCATCCTTCTTGGGAGCTTTGTGCTATCATATTACTATCGCTCAATAAAACTTTGCTTTAGTAATGAATCATGGACGTTTACATCAAAAACTAGGGATGTACTGTATGGTGACTAACATAATATAATAAAAAATATTAAAAAAAACCCCAAAAAACCAAAAAACTTTGTGGCCCATCAAAAAAAAAAAAAAGGCACCTGGGTGGCTTCCGCCTTCAGCTCAGGTCATGATATCAAGGTCCTGGGATCAAGTCCTGCATTGGGCTCCCTGCTCAGGGGGGAGTCTGCTTCTCCCTCTCCCTCTACCCCTCCACACTGCTCGTGCTCTCTTTCTCTCTCTCTTAAATAAATAAATAAAATCTTCTAAAAAATAATAATTTATTATACAACATTCACAGAACCTCATACACAGTGTGTGCTGTAGTAAAATGTGAAAATGTAGTAGTAAATGCTCACCTCGTGTCAAGAACACAAGATGGCTGTAGGGAGAACACACCAACATAGCAATAACCAGCTTGACATAATCTCAAAATGCACTAGATGGCGCCAGGCCCATAACAAACAGTATTTGCAATTTGGTTCCTACCTTACTTTTTGGAGGTAGTTTTCAGGTCTTTTGCTATGTTGCCTCTGCTTTTCTGTCTTAATCACTACAAGCAGAGGTGTGCAGTAAAAAGGTGTAAGTTGTCTTCTATAATTTGTCTGGAGGAAGCAGAATACACAGATTTTCCAGGAAGTGACTCTGGCTTTTTTTTAGAAATTGCAGGGCAGTGGAGCAGGAAGGACCTTTAGAAATGCTGCAGACCCCTCCTCATTTGGAATGGGGAAGCCAACACTCAGAACCACCCTGACCTTCTTGGGTAGAGTCCTGGTGTTCTGATTTCTGGACTATGCTCCTATATTTTACTATACTAATTTCCACATCCACTTCCAGAAGACTTTACTTTGGAGAATTCTAACAGAGATGGACTGGACGGATAGGAAATTTTGGATTAATGGAGATAACAGTTGCTGCTCCAGGCCAGATTTGGAGACCTTTTGTAGGGATCAGCAAACTTCAACTTGGCTGTTATGAAGAGTTAGTGGACAAGATAGGGACTGCAGAAATAACCCCGAGAAGAGCTCTGGGGTCCTAAAAGTTGGGAGAATAATCTGCAGGGCCTGAGGAAATGTACCCCTGTGAGCCTTCTTGTAGGGCAGCAGGGTGTTAGCATCTGCCACTGTTCCTCCTATGCTCTATTCAGGACTCATTAATTGGGAGACTTCTCCATCTGCATTTGTCAGGGCAAGGGATTGCTTTTCTGACTGAGTTGGGTGTGGGCTAGACACCACTAGTCCAAACTTAGTCAGGAGAGGTTATCTGGTAATTCTCAGACTTTGGTGTGCTTAAGAATCCCTTGGAGAGGTTATGGGAATACAGAGGACCAAGCCCTAGAGGTTCTGATTTAGGAAGTCAAGGTGAAGCTCACTAAGAGACTGCCCTACATAGCTGAAGTTTCTTCTGCCTCCTCAGTGCTTTACGTACATTTCCCTAGTTCCTTCCGTTCCCTACTTTCTACATCTGTTTTTTTTTTTCTCTTGGAAACATAAAGCTATAGACACTGAGGGAGAAGCAACACCCATGTTCACAGTGATTTTGTTTGTTTACATTGATGCAAGTTGTTATGATTAGAAAATCTCCAAAGGATGGTCAGTCAAAGCTCAGACTCTGCATCTACTCTGTGGTGAAGCAGATGAAGGGAACTGCGTTTGCAGATAACGTTCAATAGAAAAATATGACCTGTTTTTCAGACTCTAATAGTTGCTGATTGTGTATGCTATGGGTTAGCTCTAAGGCAGTCTTGCCTGTTGGGCCTTTCCTCAGGAGCCATGGCCAGAGCGGTGGGTAGCACACATCTGCAGCCTCTGCTCTCCACCTTTCCAAACCCTCACCTGTCCATTTCTCATGGACAGAAGGCTCTCCATCCCTCCTCTCAGATATTGTAAAAGAATAAAAACATTTCATGCAAAGCTTGAGAAGTAGAGACACTTCTTCGGTCTCATGTTGTCTCACTGTGGTATTTTATGGCTGCCATTTTGTGTTCTAAATGCCATCCTTACTCCCCGTACTCAAGTCAGATATGTCTTTAATGTGGTTTACAACACTGGGTATGATTCTAACACATGGCATCGGTTTCAATGATGGCTTCAGAAAGGAGATGAAAAAATAAATGAAGGGGTGTTTAAGCTCACTGTGGTAAAGGAGGATTCGAGAATTATGGAAGAATGGCAGCGGGTGGTGTGGTGGTGTAGCCTGAGTCACAATATGGTGACGTTTATCACCCTTTTCTTGCCAGGAAATTTATTTCTCCTGTTTCCTCTCAGAGGTCCTTTTATCTCCTCTAACCCCCTCACCTTTTGTCTTAAGGGTAAATAAAACATCAGAATCGACAGAAGTTTTTGGAAACCAGTGGACTCATTCCTGTAGGCAAGGTTACTGGCCTATCTCATTTTAGTGAAAACAATAAATTAAGTGTCACAATTCATCATTGTGTTTTTACATAAAGCTGCTCTTAAATCCTCAATGCCTCCTTCAAACATTCCTCACCAGGGCTGAATCCAGGTGGTAGATTCCCACCATCACCAAGATCTCTGTACAGTGTTATTATATTGATTTCTGGTGTACAATATGATTCAACACTTCCATACATCACCTGGTGCTCATCACAACAAATGTACTCCTTGATCCCCCATCACCTATTTAACCCATCCCTCCACCCACCTCCTCTCTGGTAACCATCAGTTTGTTCTCTATAATTAAGAGTCTGTCTCCTGCCTTGTCTTTTTTTTTTTCTTTTGCCCATTTGTTTTGTTTCTCAAATTCTACATATGAGTGATATCATATGGTATTTGTCTTTCTCTGGCTGACTTATTTTGCTTAGCATTATACTCTTTAGTTCCATCCATGTTGTTGCAAATGGCAAGATTTCATTCTTTTTTATGGCTGAATAATATTGCATTATATACATGTATACCACATCTTCTTTATGCCTTCATCAGTCAATAGACACTTGGGCTGCTTCCATAATTTGGGTATCGTAAATAATGCTGTTATGAACATTGTGGTGCATGTATGCCCTTTTAAAAAAGATTTTATTTATTTATTTGACAGAGAGAAAGAGAGCACAAGTGGGGGGAGTGGCAGGCAGAGGGAGAAGCAGGCTCCCAGATGCAGTGCTCAATCACAGGACCCTGAGATCATGACCCAAACCGAAGGCAGATGCTTAACCAACTGAGCCACCTAGGTAACCCTAGTCTTGGTTTTTTGAGGCAGATTGCATTTTCCTAAAGATGGCTCCCATATTATCCTCTGCAAGGTGCTGTTGACACCCTTCCTGTTAGTGGTGGTAGGTGAGAAAGATGGTACAAAATGAAGCTGGAGAGGTGGGCAAAGGCAGATCAGTTACAGCATTGTAGGCTATGCTAAAACTTTGAATTTTGTTAAGCAGGGGGATGATAGGATCCAACTGCTTTCTCTCTCTTTTATGTTGTGGGGAGGAGTTGGTAGCAATGGGTAGAAGAGCTTCAGTTGTTATTTTTAGCTCCAGAATAAGGAGCTGTTATCCTCATAGCCTGGGGATTCTCCTACCCAGGATATTACTTACCAAGGAAATGGGCCTGTTACACCACACAGGCAGAGCAGTTTAGTAGGAGGGCTTAGGTTGGCCAAAGGGCTGTATGGACACTTATTATCCACATGAACTTGGAGCAAGTTATGTTACCTTTCTAAGCCTCTTTTTCCTCATCTGAAAAATGGGCATGATCACAGTCCCTATAACGTAGAGCTGCTTACAGGGTTCACCAAAATAATGCATGCAGAAGTCTCCCACAGAGGGATCCAGTGGGCACTTGAACTAAGACGGACTCCCATTGACTCCCAACCTGCTCAGAGTTTCTGTTTTCGTCCCTCCATCTTTCAAGAGTTTTGAATGAGGAATTCACTGGGGTCATGAAAAATACTCCATACCAGAAGGCAGATAAACTCAATTTCTGTCATCGATTATCTGTGCGACAATAGGCAAGGGAATCTTTTTGAGATTCGCTCCCCTCGCCTGTAAAATGCCTGGATCATTTCTCAGGTTTATGATGAGAATTAAGTGTGAAAGGGTTTTGTAAACAGTTCACTATTAACAAGTGTCAGGTATTAATGCTCTTCTTACATAACACTTGACCTCCCATGTTCCTGGAGATGTTAATGAGTGGAAAGAATCTGGGGCTGTGTCCAAGGGCAGCATTCACTTGTAAAGATGAATGTGTGGTAGAAACTACAGCAGCCTTCTCATTACACTTTGTTTCCTAAAATCCCATGGCCAGACTGTGTTAGCATTCACATTGCATGAGTGAGACATGGCAAATGGGCTCTCCATCAACTCACAATTTTGCCAGTTCTGCTCTTTGGTTAAACCTGAAATTATCTTTCAGAGGTTAGTCCAGGTGAAGCATGAGGGGTCCAGGAGAGGTCTGGCTGCAGTGTTTTGTATGTAGTCCAGACCTAACTTCTTGGAGCCATGGTTTTCCTTCCTACAAAGTAGAAATATGGTAGTAAACCTACTCCCCCCATTTAATTTCCACCGATGCTACAAAACCAAACGGAATTGTAAAAATTATGTAAGACTCTTCATGTATTTTTAAGGTTTTATTTTTTTATGTTAATACATAAAAATCACTATGGAAAGTATTGTTGGAGAGTGTATTCTCTTCAAGTAGAAGAAACAGAAATAAATATCTTTGGATTTCACAGGTGCTGACTGCTCCCACAGTGGCTAAGAGCACAGACTGTGGAGTCAGACTGGTTGGGTCTGATTCCTGGCTCTGCTACTTAAAGCTAATTATGTGTACCTGGGCAATGTACTTACCCTCTCTGCCTCAGTTTTCCCATGTACAAAATGGGATGATAATAGTACCTCCCTCTCAAGGTTGTTGTGAGGATTAATTGAGTTAACATATATAAAAGTGCTTAGAACAGTGTCTGACAAACAATAAGCGCTAAATAAAGTCCTGTAGTCAGTGTCTAGCACAGTTTTCAGCACCATGTAGAGCTTCCAGAACTGTGTTGTCTCCAATATTGCTTCTTTTCTTTTCTTTTTGAAAGTAATTTTAGGTTTACAATAAAATTGAGAGAAAGAGAAAGATACCCCATATACCACCTCCTCCCACACATACATAGTTTCCTCCATTATCAACATCATTCACCAGAATAGTACATTTTTTCTTCTTAACCAAGAATGAACCTACATTGACACATTACTATCACCCAAAATACACAGTTAACCATAGGATTCACTCTTGGTGTTATATATTCAATGGGTTTGGACAAATATATGATATATATCCATCACTATATCATAGAATATTTTCACTGTCCTTAAAAATCCTCTGTGCTTTGCCTATTCATCTCTTCCCCCTCCTCATTCACTAGCAACCACAGATCATTTTACTGTCTCCATAGTTTTGCCTTTTCCAGAATGTCATATAGTTGGAATCATACAGTATATAATCTCAGATTGGCTTCTTTCACTTAATAATATGTACTTAAGTTTCTTCTATCTTTTCATGGCTTGATAACTCATCTCTCTCTTTTTTTTAGAACTCCTGTTATTCTTTTATTTTTTTAATATACTTTTTAGAATTTAAAAACATTAATTAATTAATTAACATATAATGTATTATTAGTTTCAGAGGTAGAGGTCAGTGATTCATCAGTCTTACATAATACTCAATGCTCATTACATCATGTGCCCTCCTGGTCTATCAACCAGTTACCCCATCCCCCCACACCCCTTCCCCCCAGCAATCCTGTTTGTTTCCTATGATTAATAGTCTCTTATGGTTTGTCTCCCTCTCTGGTTTCATCTTGTTTAATTTTTTCCTCTCTTCCCCTCTGATCCGTTTTGTTTCTTAAATTCCACATATGAGTGAGATCATATGATAATTGTCTTTCTCTGATTGACTTATTTCACTTAGCATAATACTCTCTAGTTCCATCCACATCATTGCAAATGGCCAGATGTTATTTTTTTGATGGCTGAGTAGTATTCCATTGTATATATACACCACATCTTCTTTATCCATTCATCTATTGATGGACATCCAGGCTCTTTCCAAAGTTTGGCTATTGTGGACATTGCTGCTATAAACATTGGGGTGCAGGTGCCCCTTTGGACCACTACATTTGTATCTTTGGAGTATCCAGTACTGCAATTGCTGGGTCGTAGGGTAGCTCTATTTTTAACTTTTTCAGGAACCTCCATACTGTTTTCCAGAGTGGTTGCACCAGCTTGCATTCCCACCAACAGTGTAGGAGGGCTCCCCTTTCTACACATCCTCACCAACATCTGTTGTTTCCTGACTTGTTAACTTTAGCCATTCTGACTGGTTGAGGTGGCATCTCATTATGGTTTTGATTTGTATTTCCCTGATGCAGAGTGATGGAGCACTTTTTCATGTGTCTGTTGGCTATTTGTATGTCTTCTTTGGAGAAGTGTTTGTTCATGTCTTCTGCCCATTTCTTGATTGGATTATTTGTTCTTTGGGTGTTGAGTTTGATAAGTTATTTATAGATTGTGGATACTAGCCCTTTGTCTGATAAGACATCTGCAAATATCTTCTCCCATTCTGTAGGTTGTCTTTTGGTTTTGTCAACTGTTTCCTTCACTGTGCAAAAGCTTTTTATCTGGAGGAAGTCCCAATAGTTCATTTTTGCCTTTGTTTTCCTTGCCTTTGGCGATGTGTCTAGCAAGAAGTTGCTGTGGCTGAGGTTAATAGCTCATTTCTTATTAGCACTGAATAATATTTAATTGTCTGAAGGTACCACAGTTTATTTATCCATTCATCTACTGAAGGATATCTTGGTTGCTTCCAAGTTTTGGCAATTATGAATAAAGCTGCTATAAACAGCCATATGCAGGTTTTTGTGTGGACATAAGTTTTTACCTCCTTTGGGTAAATACTAAACAGCACGATTGCTGAATTGTATAGTAAGGGTATGTTTAATTTTTAGAAACTGCCAAACTGTCTTCCAAACTTGCTATAACATTTTGCATTCCCACCAGCAGTGAATGAGAGTTCCTGTTACTCACATCCTCACTAGGATTTGGTGTTGTCAGTGTTTTGGAATTTAGCTATTCTAATAGTATGTAGTGGTTATCTTATTGTTGTTTTAATTTACATTTCCCTGATGACATGTTATATGGAGCATCTTTTCGTGTGTTTATTTGCCATCTGTGTATTTTCTTTGGTGAGGTGTCTGTTAAGGTCTTTTTTTTTTTTAAGATTTTATTTATTTATTTGTCAGAGAGAAGGAGAGAGAGAGAGAGAGACAGCACAAGCAGGGAGAGTGGCAGGCAGAGGGAGAAGCAGGGTCTCTGCTGAGCAAGGAGCCCAACCGACATGGAACTTGATCCCAGGACCCTAGGATCATAACCTGAGCCGAAGGCAGATGCTTAACTGACTGAGCCAACCAGGGGTCCCTCTGTCAAGGTCTTTGGCCTATTTTTAAATTGCATTGCTTTCTTATTGTTGAGTTTTCAGAGTCCTTTGTTTACTTGGGTAAGAGTCTTTGATCAGATGTGTCCCTGTTGTTTCTTTATGCTTGTCCTCCTTGTCCCACTGAGCTGACTTGACTCAGACATGTCCCCTGTAGTAAGGAGTCAGACTCCTTCTTTTTGACATTTGCTGACAGCTTTTAAGCAACACTCATCTCTTTTCTTTCTGTCCCAGATTTGGAAAAGATAATAAGAAAGCCTGAATGTTCTCTCTTTTGGAATCCTCAACCCATCCCCACCCCTACCACAGTATAAGCCCAAGCCACCTTCCTTTCTCTGCTCTCACAGTCATTTTTGGACCTTCTTGGGAGCAGAAAGTCTCGTTATGTGAGTAATAAACCTTTCCCTACCCTCTCGGTGTGTGTATAGAGTCAACAATTTTGACATCACCAAATTTTGAGTGGGGTCCATTTTGTTTAATCAGTGTGGCTGCAACACCCTCTCTCTAATAATGCACTACGTGAAATAGTCAGTTACTGCTTATGAAAGAGGTAACTGAATAATATATAAATAGAATGGCTGCTACCTTCTGGAGAATTCTGATGAATCAAAAGGACAAGACGGAGCACCTGGGTGACTCAGTCAGTTGAACAACCAACTCTTGATTTCAGTTCAGGTCCTGATTTTAGGGTTGTGAGATTGAGCCCTGCATTAGGCTTACATTCAGCTCAGAGTCTTGTCTCTCTCCCTCTACTCCTCCCCCTGCTTGTGTGTGCTCTCTCTCTCTCAAATAAATAAATACATCTTAAAAAAAAAAGGGCTAGACAGTAAAAATTTGCTCTGTTGTCCCAAAGCTGTCACCTTTAGGTGGTAAAAATAGGACATATATTGAGGAAGTAACCATTCTGGAGATAGTCTGAGTATTTGGTTTTAGTATCTGAAGATTGGAGCAGCCTTCTGGACTGGCCCCCATGGAAGCTGTTTGAACAGTTGGTGGTTAGAGGAGGTACCATTCTCCTGAGAAAGCCCTACATTCTATTCTTATTTGACCCCAACTGCTAAGGAAGGCAAGATTGCTGGTTCCGAGCATAAGTCCTTTTTTCAAGAATTTAAGAGGCTAGATTCTCAGAACTCCTATAGAAAATGTTTAATAACATTAGAAACACGTTATCACACACTTGATGAGATATGTTTTAAATAAGTATTAATAACTCTTTCCTCAAGTCATCCTTTTGAGATGAAGAGAGATTATCATCATCTCTCCCTTACATTTGAAGGAATTGCAGTATAGAGTGGTTAAATGAGTTGTCCATGAATATGTTTGGATGGAGGGTCTGACCCCAGACCTGTGCTTTTTCTGCCAGGTCACACCACCTAATGCACAGGGTGACCATGTATCCTAGTTAGCTGAGGACATCCTGGTTTATGCCTCTTATTTCAACACAATTATTAATAGTGCCTGATTTTATTTTCATAAGTGTCCCAGTTTGAGTGATACATTATATGGTTACCCTCCTAATACAGAAGATAGTGAGACATTTTTAGGTGACTAACAGTCTGCAGTGATTTGCATTAGTGCTTATTATTTTTCTTATTAGATTCAGATCATGTTAATTTGGGGAAACTGGTACTTTGCAAAGATCATTAGAGGATTTCAGGGCCCAGAGAGGCCTCCCTGGCCTTCTTCCCCTTGCTTCAGGGTTGAACTTTATGTGTAATGTAACTCTTGTCAAGATTGCTGAAGGACTTTCTTATTTAACAGATTTAAACCAACACTGTCTTTTTAGCAGCTTCTTGAGAGAGCAGCATTGGAAAAATCCTGCCTCTGGTCATGTGTATATATGTGCATGCTTACACGAGTGATCATGCCAGCTTGGAAACATTTTCCTTCAGAAAAGTAATCTCTAAGCTAATGGAAAGTTGTAATGATCATCATGAGAATGACATTGATAATAGTAACTACCAATTCTTGAGTGCTTACTATGTACAATGAATAATACTTATCACTTTGTGTGTATTAACACAAAGTGTTAGATTTGTCAAGTGTAAAGATTCCAATCTTTACAACAATAATATTAGTGAGATAAGTTTCACAGAGGAGGAAACGAAGTACAGAGAGAGAAAGTTATTTGTACAAGCCTTTACAGCTAAATCAATTCAAACTGAGTAGGTAAGGAAACAGTCCTAGCAGCTGACAGGCCACAATATTCCCAACTGAGCAAGAACAATTTTCACAGACTCTAACCAAGACTCAGATACATTCACTCTGTGGCTGGGGTGGAAGAGGATGGAAATACAACTACTTGGTTCATGTCTGACCCTAGAAAGAGACAAGGATACTCTGCAACTAGAAATAACTAAATATTCTTTCTTCCAGCTAACGTGAGTTTCTTTATCCATGATGACTTTAGCCCCCTTTAATTCTCCCATCTCCCAGGTAAAAATTTCCAAGATACCCAAACACCAATTTGCCCTTGCTTCTTGATAGCACCCAATCAAACCTCACTCTTGCTCCCCCAGACCCTCCTTAGAATCTCCCAGGATGAACCAGATCCTAAAATGAGACCCTCCAAATTCTACTGCACTGAGAGCCCCATGATTTTCTTGGTGTGCTCTTTCCTTTGAAGCAGCAAGTTAACTCAGCCTTGCTTGTTTGACTGCAGGTGTGTTCCTGATTCTCTTTGGTTGGTGGGCTTTGATGATGCCCAAGTAGGCTGACTCCAGGGCCTATATCTATTAGCACTATTACAAACTGCCTTTCTTTATGCTTTTCTGACTCCCAACCATATGTCACAGTTGTTCAGTGATACCACATCAACATGTCCCCTTTCCATCCCACTCAGGGTGGGCACAGATCCAGGGAAATAAAAAAGAAAGAAATTCCTAGAATATGATATGAGATGCTGCAAAAGGCCAAGTACAATGAGGACTAAGAAGGGGTCACCACACCTGGTGAGCCCTGCCTGGTGGAGAAAAAAATCAGACCTCAAGGAACTTAGGATAGGGCAAGCAGAAATAGTGAGGGACTTTTTGTCTTTTTTTTTTTCAAGTCACTGCTGATTTCTTTTCTTTTCTTTTCTTTTCCTTTCTTTTCTTTCTTTTTTTTTTTTGAGTATTTTCTTCTTTATAAAAAACTGAAAAAGAAAAAACAACACACACACACGTACACACACACACACAAACAACCTAAACAACACACACACGCACGCACACACACACACACAAACAGCCTAAACAAGGGATGCCGTATTCTGCGATCCTTTGTAGATCTATTGGTAAAACAAGATAAAACATGCAACACCCCATTTCCAGAAGGTGCAAGCATACTGAAATGCAAGGGAGCTCCCTTTCAACAAAGGAAGCTGACTGAAATAGAGTGAGAGTCTAAGCAGATCATACTCAAATAATTAAAATGCACAGATATTGCATGAAGATTGGTCCCAGACTGCCTCCTCACTCTTTTATTGAAATTTCTGAAAGCATTTCACTTGCAAGAGAAAGTAGATTTTAAGAGTGGGAAAAATACCAAACATTCATGGCAACTTAGAATTTTTCCACTTTCTTTACTTGTTCAATGGAAACTTTCATAAAATTATAAATGAAAGGACACATTATGAATACTTTCTTTGAAGGGGAAAAAAGGGGTCTTACACAGGATGCCTGGGTGGCTCAGTCGTTAAGCGTCTGCCTTCGGCTCAGGGTGTGATCCTGGGATCCTGGGATCGAGCCTCATTTCAGGCTCCTCCAGCTGCCCTACAGGCAATCTTATATAACCGTATCAGGGATGTAGGCCATGGTTTTATACATGGGATAACATACATTGTGTTTATTTTAAGTATTATTTTTGTAATTAGTTTTGTAGGTTTTTCTTTCTTCCTCTCCCACTCCCCCTGCTTGTGTTCCCTCCCTCACTGGCTGTCTCTCTCTCTGTCAATAAATAAATAAAATCTCAAAAAAAAAGGGGTCTTACATGGAAGTAAAATTTTGGAGTCTATATCCTTCTAAGGGAGACTACTTTTTACATAAAGTTTGAGAATGAAGAGGGAAGAGATTATTTCTCTGTGTGCTCAACTTACAAATTATAATGGCCATTAATGACTACTTATTACTCTATCAATCAATTAACACACCTCAGCCTGGGCTCCTTTTCTGATATTTTCACTATTTGATGAGTATTGGGAGCCTATTATTTGTCTAAAAGTAGAATAAGCTCCATGAGGAATATAAAAGAACTAGAGGACAGTACACCTGACACTAACATAACAATATATGTTAATTACAATGGAATTAAAATACTGCCTCTCCCCTCACCACATCCCCCCCCCAAGAACTAGAGGACACTATCCCTACCAGTTGAGTAGTTGGATAAACCTGTTTTCTGTTCTCTTGAAGGAAAGCATGTGAAGACTGCCACCTCTGGGATAGCCTACAGGAGGATTTTCTCAAAGGCCAAGAATTTGAGTGAATGCAGAAATTAGGGCATTACCTGTATTTGCTGCTTTCTACATATTTGCAACTTTAACTTTTACTCCACTCTTAGTGCTTTCAAGTTAATGTTGTATTATTACTACCTTTTATTTCTTTATGGTTATATAAGCATGATAAAAGTAAGGAAGACTGCATATCGGTTTGGTTATATAGGTTACCTGGGGGTGGGGGGAGGGAGAAGCAAGCAAAAAAGAAAAAGATTGCACACCATATACGAAAATAGTTTCAAATGGATTAAAGACCTAAATGTAAGACCTGAAACCATAAAAATTCTAGAAGAAAACACAGTCAGTAATTTCTCTGACATTAGTCATAACAACATTTTTCTAGGTATGCCTTCTAAGGTGAGGGGAATGAAAGCAAAAATAAACTTTTACACAGCAAAGGAAACCATCAACAAAACAGAAAGATAACCTACTGAATGGGAGAAGATATTTGCAATGATATAGCTGATAAGGGGTTAATAGCTAAAATATATAAAGAACTATACAATTCAACACCAAAAACCCCCAAACAATCTGATTAAAAAATGGGCAGAGGACCTGAGTAGACATTTTTCCAAAGAAGACAGTTACAGATGGCCAACAGATACATGAAAGGATGCTCAACATCACTAATTATCAGGGAAATGGAAATCAAAACCACAATGAGATATAGCCTGTTCTAATGGTGAAAACCAAAAACACATGAAACAACAAGTATTGGTGAGGATGTGGAAAAAAAGGAACCCTTGTGCACCGTTGGCGGGAATGGGAATTGGTGCAACCACTGTGGAAAACAGTATGGAGGTACTTAAAAAATTAAAAACAGAAATGTCATATGATCCAATAATTCCATTACTGGGTACCCAGGGAAAATGAAAACACTAATTCAAAAAGATAAACACACCCCTATGTTTATTGCAGCATTATTTACAATAGCCAAGACATGGAAGTAACCTAAATGTCTATCAATAGACAAATGGATAAGGAAAACGTGGTATATATATGCAATGGAATATTACACTCTATTACACAGCCATAAAAATGATGAGATCTTGCCATGTGAGACAACATGGATGGACCTAGAGGGTATTATGCTAAGTGAAATAAGTCAGACTGAGAAAGAGAAATATCATGTATCCACTCATAAATGGAATCTAAAAAATGCATAAGCAAAAAGCAGAATCCGAACTATAAATACAGAGAACAAACTGATGGTTGCCAGAAGGGAGGGGGGAAGGGGGTTGGGCAAAATTAGTGAGGGAGAGTGGGAGATACAGGCCTTCAGTTATGGAATGAGTAAGTCATTGGAATAAAAAGCCGAGGATACGGAATATGGTCAATGATGTATTGATCATGTAATGGGGCAGAGGGTAGTTATACTTGTGGTGAACATAGCATAATGAATAAACTTGTCAAATCACTAAGTTGTACACCTGAAACTATGCAACATTGTGTCTCAACATACTTAAAAAAATGGTTAAGATGAGAAAAAGAAGAAAGGTTACATATAAAAAGTATAATATGCATAGTGTAATATGACCCATTTATTAAAATTATGTATGTATGTGAGTGCTTTTTTTTTAAGATTTTATTTATTTATTTGACAGAGAGAGAAAGAGAGCACAAGCAGGGGGGAGCGGCAGGCAGAGGGAGAAGGAGAAGCAGGCTCCCGAGGAGCAGGGACCCTGACGTGGGTCTTGATCTCAGGACCCGGGATCATGACCTGAGCTGAAGGCAGATGCTTAACTCACTGAGCCACCCAGGTGCCCCATATGTATGTGAGTGTTAAGGAAGAAATAGATCTACATTTGGTGACTGTAAAGTGAAAAAAGGAGGAACAGCAACCGCAACGTATTGAGAGCCTCATAGGTTTTGTGCCCCTTGAGGCAGGTATCATTATCTCTATTCTGGAGATGACAAATGAAGATTCAGAGAATGCCACAGTAATGTAATAAATGGCAGGGAGTATCTACACTAGCTCTATCTGACTCCATAGCCCAGGATGCTTTTCCACTATGAACAATCCCCTTTCTCCCTATCTTCTGAATCCCTCTCCTTTTTTCCTATCTTCTTTTTTTTTTAATGTTTTTTTATTATATTATGTTAGTCACCATATAGGTCTTTTCTTGACTTATTCCCTTGTTGATAGTCTGTTCCAAGCTCCTTCAATCATCCATTCATCAAATATTTATTGAGCATGTACTATGTGCCAGGCACTCTTCTAGGTCTTAGCAGTGAACCAAGGAGACCAAAGTTCCAGCACTCCCGGATCTTACATACCAGGTCTTGTCCTTTGGGAGATAGGCAATCAAACAGATCAGCATGTGAAACATGGAGCATGTCAGATGCTGAGGATTGCTATGGAGAAAGATGAAGCATGAAAGGGGAGAGGAGTGTTGGGGGGAAGCGGTGTTGGGGTGTTTATAGTCATCAGGCAGATCTCAGAAGGTTGGGAGGAAAGAAGCCTCGGGGTGTTTGGGAGAAGGCATTTCCAGTAGAGTGAGCAGCCAGCACAAAGGCCCTGAGCTGGGTGACCACTTGGCATCCTGACGGGGCCAGATCAAGGCCTATATGAACAGCTCACAACATAGAGGTCAAAGGCACACTGCATAGGGCCTTGTAGACCAATAAGGACTTGTGAAGTTCGAATGAGGATAACAATACCATCTGAGCTGCTAGTAGGTGCTAAGAACTCTTCTAGGTGCTTTACATGTATGGGCTTGTTTAATCCTTATGACCCCCAAGAGCTCAGCCTTCTTCATCCTTCATTGCCTGTTGAATGAAGTCCTGACTCCTGAGCTAGACACTCAAGGGCTCCACAGTCTGCCTACCTGACTTATCTTCCACTCTCCCCTAGGACCAGCCCATGCTTTCCCACCCTAGACATTAAAGGGAATGATCAAAGACCTGTCAGGGGCAATGGCCCTTTAGGCTTCTTTGGGGAGTTGATGGCTTCAAAGTCTCATTCCACCATGACCAGAGGCTCAAGTATAAACCAGGTGCTGGTTTAATGAATTTACATTATGAAATAATTGCCTGGGGCATGAGGTCTTCATATTCCCCAGCCAGGCCTTCCTCCTCTGGTTGTATCAGAAGTCAGAAAGTCAACAGGTGAGTACAGAATTAGAGGAAGCAGATGTGGCTTTGTGACCTGATGTGGGCCTGATATGCCAGGGATACCATCCCATGGCTCAGTGGAACCAGGCTCCTTCCCCTTAACAGGCATGAGTGGACATATCAACCAGGCTTCAGTGTTCCTTTTCTTTGTCTCTGTTGTGGACAGCTGCTTTCTGACTGACAGTCTTTAGCATGGGTCTTTTTTTTTAAGCTAATTCTGCCATCTCTGCTTTGGCCCTGGTTGTATTCATTTGAGTTTTACTCTCACAGGCAATCTTATTTCTGTCTTTGGGGGTTTGGTCACAGATACTACAGCGCCTTCCCCCGCCCCCGGGTACGATCAGGCCAAATACTAGACCCAGGCTCACAGGGTCCAAGAGATATGTGTCTCTTCACCCTCCAGTTACTACACCCAGGTAGCTTAAAACCTACCTTCAAGGGAGCTGGCTTCTGGGACACACTGGGACACATCTCTTGCCCCTGCCCCTTCCTTTCCCTAGCCGTGATGCTTTCCCTCATCTCTACCTGAAATTCCACCTCCTAAAGTCTCAGTGGGCCTGCTGAGGGTGGTCTCCTAAATACTTACAACACTGTGCCTCTGCGGCCTGCGTCAAACCCTGCCCTCAATCCACAGCTTATACACAAACATGCCCTTCCTGTTGTATTATTTGCTCTTCTGAGGCTAGCACCACACTGATCAATCTTAGTTTCCTCACATTGTTTAGCCTGCTGCTGTCTACCTAGCAGGTGCTTGATTTTGCTCAAAAATGAAAGCAAGAAGGAGAAATTCCATGTTATAACTATAAAATGCAAAAAAGGAAAAAAAAACCTCTAATAAATTCTTGTACTTTTAGGCTTACAAGTGCTTTTCTCCACAGTATCTCAATTTATCTTTATAATGACTCTGTAGAGGGGAGCTTCTATCCCTTTAAAGTGAATCAGGCTTTTGTCTTAAATTTCCATTAAATTTTATCTTAGAGCCTCTGGACCAAGAAGATAAAATCCCGAGTCAGTTCTGGTATGTCAGAGGGGAGGAAGGAGCCTGCCCAGAGATCTGGTCTGAAGCAGAAAAAACAGCATCAATGAAGCAAAAGTGGAAAACAGAAGACAGGCCCTGGAACTTGTTTGGGCAGCTGGCTGGGTTGGATTAGCCCACCTGGAGTCAGTAGATGTCAAACTACACTAAGGTTAAGAGCCCCTGAAAGGAGTGAATGGCGGGTTTCTTCCTCTCTTTTCATTGTGAAAGGATATTTTTCAAAGAAAAGGTAAAATCATGGCTCTTCTACAACTATAGAATGAACAAATACTAAAGATTTTATTGGCTCATTATTTAGATGAGGGAACTAGTTTTTAGAACTGGTTCAAAGGACAAAAAACACACACTTATTTGTAGTCAAGCAATGTCCAGAGATTGTACAAAAGGAGTAAACCTGGCTTTTCCAGAGGAAGCAGGATGTCCCTCATGGGATGGGATTCATTTACATATCTATAGACAAGGAATACTTTGAATTGCTGTTAGTTCTTGATAACTTTAGATAACACCCGAAGCCTGTTTTCCATGGAAGCACAAATTCTCCCTACATCACCTCACAGATGCTAAAATTGAGCTACTTAGTAGAGCTGAAGAAATCCACAGTGCTGGACAAATCACTTCACCTGAGTCTCCGTTTCCTTATTTGTAATGTGAGGTTGACAGTATTCACTGGTCTGGTGGTTGTGAGCATTAATAAGATAATGTTTTTAGAAGGATATCACCGTGCCCAGATGTAATAGGTATTTAAAAAATATCAGCTGTTGTTACTGTCCTGTTACGTACTCCCCAAGTAGAGTGATGATGGCAGAATGAATGAATGCAGAGACCTTATACTCTTTGTAAATGTTGAGTCAGGGGCAACTAGCATATGTGCATTTAAATGTTTATCTTGTTCTATTTAAGAAGTCTCCTGGCAGGAATATCCTTGCCTCAATATCTCTCCTCTACTCCATTTTGATAATCATGGAGTCAGTCAGGGAAGTTGGTAGCCTTTCTAGTGGCCTGATCTGGGTCCTCTGCAGGTTGTAGATGATTCTCCATTACAAAATTCTTCCACGGAAGTCTGTTTATCTAGTTAAAGGTACACACACACTCAGAGGGGCCAGGTGCTTCACATTAAGGTGTTCTCATACCTGTCACCACCTGCCGAGTCTAAATCACAGCTTTCCTTGCCCAACTCATCTCCTTGCGTCCATTCATGCCTGGCTCCCCTCTTCCTGTCCTCTATGCAGAAGTCAAAGTGATCGTAACATGTAAACTGGAGCAAGTAACTGCTTTTATTAATAATCTTCAATAGTGTGACCCTGTATTTGTAGTGAAATTCAACCTCTTTCACAGGCACTATGAGACCCTATATGATTCTTGCCTATTTCTCCAACTGCCTGATGAACCAGTCTTCCTGTTGCTGTCCCTGCCCCTGCCACAGCTCTCTGTGCCAACTCTTATGGAATTCTCTTCTCTCTGCTCGTGACAATGACTGCTCCTTTTCACTCAACCTCCTCAAAAAGGACTTTCCTGACCAACTGTTTAAAGTAGGCTTACCACACCTCCCCATCTTACACCTTACTACCTAAGCCTCAGTATGTCTTTTAAAGCCTTTTTGCCATTTATATTTTTTTCTGCCCCCCCCATTGGAGTATCAGCTCCATGATTCTGTCTTGTTCTCTTCTGTACGCTCAGACTGTGCAGCAGGCACTCTGTATATCTTTGCTGAATGACTAAAAATCTCTTATCCTTGACTAATCCCTCATATCATTTATGACAGGCAAAATAAATATTCAGTTTATTATTGCTGGCAGGAATGTAAATTGATACAACTTATCTGAAAATAAACTTGGTAATGTGTATCAAGAGCCTTAAAAATGCTCTTAACCCTCCACTCCATTTTGAGGAATCAATATAAAATAATCAGAGATGTAGTACAAGACTTAATGACAAGATGCAGTCTTTTAAAAAAAGATGAATAGTCAGAAATAAACGAGCCACCCAACAGTGGAGATATGATTAAAGCGCTCTTAATATGGAATACTACATAATCATTAAATCACATCTTCTGTGGTAAGTAAAAAGGTAGAATGGAAAACTATATTTCAATTTTGCTTAAAAATAAATATATGTATAGAAAAGCCCCAAGGAAATAACTACTCTTTTATTAGGTATATTACTGGGTAGTGAGATTCAGGGTGATTTTAATTTTCTTTTTACTCTTGGATATTCCAAATTTTCTAAGACAAGCTGGAGTTTTATACTCAGAATAAAACACAGATTATTTAAAAAAAATAAATAAAGGCTTGGGGCGCCTGGGTGGCTCAGTTGGTTAAGTGTCTGCCTTTGGCTCAGGTCATGATCCCAGTGTCCTGCGATCGAGCCCCTCACCGGGCTCCCTGCTCAAGGGGGAGCCTACTTCTCCCTCTCCCGCTCCCCCTGCTCATGCTCTCTCTCAAATAAATAAAATCTTTTTAAAAAAAATACAAAATACAAAAATACAAAAATAAAGACTCAAATAAATCCAGCCTCATCCTCATATCCCTGAGTTACTGTGCCACACCAAGTAAAGTTAACTCTGTGATTGTTTTAAAATATATCTAGACCTTCCTTAGTAGGTCAATGAAGTAGCCCCTCCAGAAAACAAAACAAAGCAAAACAATTCTCTGATATGGGACTCTATTGCCTTACTTTGCTACAACTTAATAAAGCTACTTGATAGACGAGTCTCATTTCTAGGATTCCTTAAATTAGTTACGTGTTCATTTTACAATACTTGTCAACTTTTTGCAAGAGTGGGTATGTACAATGTGAAAGTTATTCCAAACAGGACTCCTTCTGTGAAGAGACTTGTATTTCAAATGTTACTCCTTTCAACCTCAAGTTAAATCCCTTAGAGGTTTTTATGTTATATTTATAACCTTCCCTGGCTGGCTCTGGCAGGACCAAGAGCTGCCAACCGTCACAGCCAGGAGTGCTCAGATAGCCTGGCAGGAAACAGAGTGAGGACAAATTATTCTTAGTTGAAGTTTAGAAAGCATTAGCTGCCTTGTCAAGACTGGAATGAGAAGGCCATGATGTTGCTGCCTGGAAAGGGTTTCCAGTTCACTGCTACTACTGATGTGAGATTAGCCTAATGATAACTGTGGTTGAAAATAGAGATGAAAGACCTTGAGGACACCACTAAGGTTCACTTAAATATACACATACAATACACATTGTACATTATAATCTATTCATTCATATAATCTATTCAAGGGTGGCCCCGACTTCTTTCATGCTTTTCAATGTGACCCCTGAGAAAATGCCACAGAACTGTGGCTCTGTGCCTCCCTCTTCCTGTCCCAGAGACATCAGCCTAGAGCCATCAGCAGCATAATGTCCTTGTCTAAATGAGTAATGGAGGTGAGGTGATAGGGTAGGCCAGGGAATGGGAAAGTTTAATCAAATGCAATTTTCAGGTTCTGTCAAATCAGGTGCTCTGAAAACTGCTTTCCCCAGTGCTGCAGATGAAAGGTGTATCCTCCCCCAGAAATCGTGACTTAAAAATGTAGGCACATCAGACTCAGGATACAGAGCAGGAATGATGGTGAGGGGAGTTCAGAAAGTAAATCCTATATTTTTAGACCTTCCATAGAAAAGCAAAATAACCGAAAGATGCAAAAAAAAAAAATTGAAAGTGATTTCATCTCATTTTTTTTGTGGCCAATGCTCTGCATTCTAGAAAAACTCAAATTAATTAAAATACAACAATTAGACTGGGTTTTATAAAACATCTTTTACTTAAAAATGAGGCCTTGTAGGGGCTGTCAACATGATGTATGTGTCACACGTGAATAAAGCGAAGTTAAAGCATGAAACATAACTGTCATAAAATTAGTGTCGGAGAGTGCTTTGCAACTGTTTTATGTGAAATAAATATTACCGTTTTAAACCCCAGTGCTTCTCTATTGAGGTTAAATCCTGGTAAATGAAAACCTCTTTGGGTTGGGAGAGCATTTGGAGCTGGGATGTGCAAAATGAACATGAAGCTTAGTTTTGCAGTTGGTGGTAGGGGTGGAGGGCAACGTGGGAGGGAGGGAGGGAGGGAGGGAGGGAGGAGTCCAGCTGGTAGGAGGGAGGGCGCCAAAGGACTGGTGAGGTGGTGAGGGGTGGGATGAGCAGGGATGCAGCTGAGTGACTGGGGACCGTTAAGAAAGATGTCTGAGAGTCAAAATTGAGGTTGTCCACATTGCTGTGATGTAAACCAGACATCACTTCCACCTCTTGCATATCTTCAGCTGAATTAACCTTTTTTAAGCAAGGTGACTATGAAATTATAAGCTCTCTGGGAATTCACAGAAATCTAGGAAAGTCATTGGACTTTTAATAGGGTATGGAATAGAGGTTTGAGCAATCTTATCTAGCAGGAAGATCTGAGCAGGTGGCTGGATTACCCAAGACTATTTAATGTGAGTGAACTTTATAGACATATAAACATGTCGTTCTTCCCTTGAAATTCACATATTTTTGAATAAGAAGATGGATATAGAGATGCAAATCATATATAAACAGTTGAATCTCTGCTTGAAAGTACCAAACCTCAGTGAATATCTTTCATATTGTTTTCTGCCTTCTCTTTCTGCATTTTGATAAGTCCCTGCTGCAGCCATCTCCCAGGTGCAGCCAGAAGGTGAAGAATATCCCCAGTGTGCAACTGGGAGGCTTGGGAAGCAAGGTGGCCTTAATAATACATGTTCTTATCCCACCAGCCTGCAGAGGCAGAAAAAAGTTAATGAGAAATCAGGAGTCTGTTGAAGTAGATAAACAGAGTCTCAAAAATCATATTAGTACTCACTTCCAGGGTAGAGTCTGATGAAAAGTTTTCGCACCTCGTCATACACCCAAATCAGAATGGCAAATGGCACAGCCACAAACCAATACTGAGGCCTGGAAGCAGAAGGGAGGACAATAAGTCTGAATGCATCCAAAGAAAGAGCCAAGTCCCTGCCAATGGGCAGAGGGCTTCTTGTTCATTTTCTCAGCCCTACTGGAAAGAACATATCTATTGGGCCATGCAACATAAGACTGGAAAGCTTCTTATTTAAACTGCACTGTGACTGGGAGAAGCAACATCTGCCTTTGAAGTGGCCTATTGGATGAAGGTAGAGATGGGATGGTGAGGTTTAGAAAACCCATTTCCTCTTCTGGGAAAACTAGCTGGTCAAAATCTCTGACTAATATAGAACTAATTTGGTTTTATCTCATTTGAAAGCCTGGAGGGGAAAGAACCCACTGGAATCCTAATGTTTACTTAGGCTACCACTGCTCCGAACAGGGCTGGTTCTTTCCTGCCCACTGTTGAAGGGGAACTCACCGGAGCATCGTGAAACTCAGGGCTGTTACGCTTCCAAGCCCACAGGAGAGGATTAACCCAATGATAATCTGTGAGGCAATCCCCACCCAGATGACTTTATTTCTACAAGAAACATAAAAGCAAACAGATTCTGAATTCACATGGTCATAGGACCACACACCCAGTGCAGTCAAGGCCTCGGGTATCATAGGCCCAACCCTCATCATTCCTGCATCGAAGGCCCAGGGTTGAACTATGAAGTTGGATGTGGGCAGTACCTGAAGAGACCTTGCTGGAAGATGGAATTCCTCCTGGTTTTCCTGATGATTAGATCTGCTATTTGCTGGACCATGATGCCGACAAAGAAAGCTGTATAGCCTGTCCATTCTAAGTATTTCCTCTGGTACTCTGTCTGTCAACAGACAAAAAGGAGACCATGAAGCCCCAGAGGGAAATCTTCAGGAAGATTTTAATGTAGTTCTGTAAAGTTTTATTCTCTCCCCACCTCACCAAGATTGACCCTCCCAAGAGGGTCACCTCCTTGTGTTTGGAAAGAAACGTTTTTTTCTTTACTTGGTTGAGTAGGGAAAGATGCTAACTTAATTGATTTGGCCCCACTGTGGGTATTGTTGCACTGGTTACTCTTCCATACCAATTGCAAAGCCAATGTAAGAAATTGAGCTTAAGGCATCTAATTCGAGTGAGGAGGCTGAGTTCTGGCAAAGGCCAAACCAATGTAACAAAGGGGCCCACAAGCCATGTTAACTGAGAAAGCTTTCACTTTCTCTGACTCATTAAGGCTGTCCAGGGAAATGCAAGTTCTGCATCAGTCTGGGCAAGGCAGTGAGAGGAAGGGAGAAGCAGGACTTTGAAGGCAGAGCCTCCTTCCCTTACCCACTGCTGTCCGTAGCTGTCTTCCAAGTCATTCACATTGCTATTTTCCCATTCCACCCGGATGTTAATGAGAAAGCTGGGTTTAAAGCCCTCCTGTGCATACACAGTGAAATACACAACAAAAGCTCCCACAGCTTGCATAAGGCCTAAAAGCACAAAAGACATAAGGGCAGAGGTTCCGTAAATGACTTCAGAATTGTGCCTGTGCTCACTTTCCTTTCGGTTCCTCCTCCCATCCCAACCCTGCCCCACAAGGAAAAATAGTTTCTGACTGTGACTGGAATGAATTCTCGGGGTGGTCCCTTGTCTGACAGGTCAGCAATGCCTTCATCGTACCAATGTGCAGGTAAGAGTATATGGCAAGTTGATGGTTCACCAGTCTGTCCTTCTTCTTGTGGCGAGGCTTCCTGTTCATAATGTCACTTTCAGCTTTCTCATAAGCCAAGGCAATGGAGGGGACCTAGAGGAGGAGACAGTCCGTGAGGTCTAGCCCTGAAACACTGTGCTGTATCAACAGAGTGATAATGGCAGTAGCATAGCTGGGGGGTGTCAGGGTGGGCAGTGGGGCTGGTAGACTGCGGTGGTGGTGGGGTTATGGAACTGGTCTATCCAGGGTGCAGGCAATGGGGGTTCATTGTTCCTAGAGATTTTATTTATTTATTTATTTATTTATTTATTTATTTATTTATTTATTTTTAAAGATTTTACTTATTTGACAGAGAGAGACAGCCAGTGAGAGAGGGAACACAAGCAGGGGGAGTGGGAGAGGAAGAAGCAGGCTCCCAGAGGAAGAGCCTGATGTGGGGCTCAATCCCAGAACACCGGATCACGCCCTGAGCCAAAGGCAGACGCTCATGACTGTGGTACCCAGGTGCCCCTGTTTCTAGAGAATTTAAAAACAGTTGGCTTTAAAAATCAATCTGCTTTTTTATTACCACCATGTGCTGGCAGTTCTAAAGATGCTAGCTATAAAATACTTTTCCCCTCTGGGGCGGATTCTTCCTACCATCCTCTCCTCCTTAGGCATGCTACCGGATCACACCGGTTCCCTCACAGGTCCTCCCACCTGCAAGGCCTGTTAAAGGTCGGATTGCTGGGCACCACCTCCCACCTCCAGTCTCTCCCAAAGTCTGAGCTGGGGCCAGAGAATCTGCATTGCTAACAAATTCCCAGGTGACGCCTGGACCACACTGCACTGGAGAAGCACTGCAAGTGGGGAAAAAGAAGTGAACTGAAAGAGCCTGGAAAATGATCTGACTGTAAACCATGAGGACCCCAGCTCCCTTCTAAGGCAAAGATATCTTTAGTCTCTTTGCAATGTGTTGATTGCCTGGGTATTGTATAAAACAAGGGGGTAGGAGGAGGCCATTTGCAGCATTCTCATTGTGAATTCAGCTTGCCCCCTGTTGCCTTTTCCCCCTTTGCCTATGTAAGCTGGAGCCATGTGGGTAACTGTTATGATACTTTCTTAAATGGATACATACCAGAAGAGGGGAGGGTTTAGGTGACATTACTGTAGGTCAATGTGAGGCCTGATCAGGTGTTAATACCTGCTACTTCTAACTGTATGTACGTGAGGGGCTTCCAGATCACAGATTCTTTGACTTGACAAGAGGCAGTTGTGGGTTATCACATTGGCCATTGGGCCCCCAGTGTTACAGGGGCTATTTAGTGATAGCTCTATCTTCTCAAAAGGGAAAGGAGGCAGGTGAGCTGAAACCGACCAATGGCATATTTTGGGGAGAGGGTAAAGAACTAGTATCTTGAAAAGCTTTTATAGGAAGTGAAGTGGTTTTAACTTCCAAACATTTGACAGATCTCTCTAGTCCTTTGCTTTGAAGTGTGACTGGTGGACCAGCAGAATTGGCATGTTAGAAATGCAGAACTTCTGGCCCCATCACATTGAATTTTGAGGAGCACTGATTTAGTCCATTCTCCTTGCTCTTGACAGTAATGCCCCTTAAGTTTACATCATCTGGGGCAGTTATCAGATCCTGTTCCCTTTAGTACTACTTACTATGTCTGTGCCCAGGTCGATGAACAAGATAGTAATGGTCCCAATGGGCAGGGGAATCCCAGCAATGATGTAGATCAGAAAAGGGCACAGCTCAGCAATGTTCTTGGTCAGGGTGTAAGCGATAGTCTTCTTTAGGTTGTCGAAGATCAGGCGACCTAGGCAAAGATGTTGCTCTCATAGGATTTGCTTTTGATCCCCCAGATGACCCTTATCTTGGTAAGACCACTTGAGACCTCACTCACCTTCCTCCACCCCTGTGACTATGGATGCAAAGTTGTCATCCAGCAAGATCATGTCAGCTGCATTTTTGGCTGCATCAGAACCTGCTATCCCCATGGCAATCCCAATATCTGCCTTTTTTAGAGCTGGAGAGTCGTTAACGCCATCCCCTGTCACGGCAACAACTGCATTCTATGGGGACACATTAGAAAATGGGAGTCAGCAGATCTAAGGGGTCACAGGTAGGGCAAGATCAACATAGTCTGTCTTTTCTCTGGAGGATGTAGGGCCAACTGGAGCTGAAATGAAGGGCCTGTTTGGGGAAAAAGACAAAGCTGGGAAATCCCAGAAGCAAGACAACAAACTCCAAACAAGATGTGTTCCATAATTAAAACCATTGTGTGTGGCAGGCTAAAGCGGATCTTTTATATCTTGTGTCTTTACACTTTTTCTTCTATATCTTACATTTTCAAATCTTTCTATACGTACGCCTACCACAGGACCAAATGTTTCATTGTCAGAAAGCACTGCATGCAGGAAGATCTTTGAGATCTTTGAGATCTTTGAGGGTGGAAGGTCAGCTCCCTGAGAGGGTAGAAATGTAAGGTGATGAAGATGGGCAAAGAATTGTCTCTTGAGAGGTTTAAAAAGTGTCATAGCCCTGATCTGGGATCCAGATCTCAGCCCTGCATTTCCCCATAGGACAATGACAGACCTCGAAGGTTCTCTGGGCGCTGCTGTCCACCCACCTGCCTTTGACAGCCCTCCACGATGATCAGTTTCTGCTGGGGGGATGTCCGGGCAAAGACGATCTCTGAGTAGTTGGTTAAGAGCTCATCCAGCTGTTCTGGACTCATGTCCTTCAGCTCCATGCCAGTCACCACTGCAGCTTTAGCGTCCCTAGAAGGGCCAGAAGGAACTGAGTTGGATCTTAGGCGGAAACACTGTTCTGGGCAGGAAGTGGGCTGAAACCTCTTTGACTTTACCTGGAACCCAATATCCTTGACACTAATACTCTAGTGGGATGATAGGGGTTATAAGTTCTCGGGACACTTTGGTCTCCATTTCAAGATAGTAAACTGAGGTGAAATAGGCCATTTTCTGATATCATACAATAGGAATAAGACAAGTAGCTTTTTGCTTGTAGGAATGGGTAGGAACACCTGTGGGGCAATGTTTTACTTAAGGAGTAAAAGGAGGGTAAAAAAACTTTCTGTTCATGTTTTCAGTCCTAAAATTCAGCTTATGCCAAAACACATGGGTAACAATTCTTTGTTGTTGCTTATTTCAGATTTATAATGTCTACTATGCAATGAGCCATGTAGGGAGAAATATTGAGGTCCTCTTTGAGGAAGACTGTTATCTGCTGCTGATGAAAGTAAGGTTCTAGAAACTATTGATTATGCAGATCTGACTGTGTTGTTCCCTGCTAAAACATTTCAGAGGCTTTCCACTCTGCTTAGAGCAGACCCCAGCGTGCCTAACCTGGTCTGTAAGGCCCGCTGCAGCTGCTACTGTTGAGCTTCACCTCCCCTTTGTCTCTCCCCTGTAGCCCGTGGGACTTCCAGCCCTGAGCCCTCCACACCCTCATCACGCTCAGGCATTCACAGGTCTTTCGCCTTCGCCAGGAATGGGCATCTCTCACCTCACTTTCCCTTGGCTAACACTCCACATTTTAGCTTTCAAATCTTAGCTTATACATTCTACTCACAAAACATTGCACGCCTTTTTCTTCATATGTTTGTTTTGAGCTTTTTTAGGTCTGTGTTTTCCTGTTGGTGCTAAATACTGGAATCCTAGCACTTGACTCAAACTATAGGTGTTCCTATGTTCTGGTAAAAAAATATAAACGTAAGATAAGAAGAAAAGGGTTTGTCCTTTCTCCCCACAGCTGCAAAAGTTCAGTTATCGTAGATTGCTGAAAACATTAACAAATTTATCTATCTCATCTCCTATTCAGTTGAGGTGAGTTGCGTGGATATGTGTAATCCTATTATTTTTGGCATTAAGGAGGGCACATGATGTGATGAGCACTGGGTGTTATATACAACTAATGAATCATTGAACATTATTTCAAAAACTAATATGTTGGCTAATTGAATTTAAATAAATAAACAAATAAAACAAATTAAGAAAAGCTCCAAAAAGTTTTTGTTGCTGAATGTTGTTTACACAAAGGAGTGTTGGATTACTCTTTGACTTCAGATATTGTTGTTGTGCCCAGAGGCTATAATTCTGTGTGGTAGTCTTAACTGGTAATTTGTTGCCCTGGTGATAATTTATTAACTGACAGCTCTGTATTCTCATAGGTATAAATGCTTGGGTAAACTAGAAGAGGTTCATTGGTCTCTCCCTTTTCCCTCCATATTCATGAAATTATAATAAAGCCAATGACATTTATTTTTACACTAAGACTTTGGAGTCTTTGATCATTTAAATTGTCAACAGTCCAGGTGACTCTGGACTCCTCCCACTGCTTGAACTCTTGTTCTCTGTGTGTCCTTCACTGTACTTGTCTCATCACAATTAGCTTTTATTTTTCTGTCCCTCTGCCTGGTTGGAAAGCTCCCCAAGGGCAGGGATAGTGTCTGATCTGTTTGCTACTACAGTTCCAGTGTCCAGGACAGTGCCTGGTATATTGTTGGCACTCAGCAATTAATTGTTAAGGGGCACTGAGGTGGCTTAGTTGGTTAAGCATCTGCCTTCAGCTCAGGTCATGATCCCAGAGCCCTGGGATGGAGCCCCACCTTGGGCTTCCTGCTCAGCAGGGAGTCTGCTTCTTTCTGTCCCTCTGCTTGTGCTCACTCTCATTCTCTTAAATAAATAAATAAATAAATAAATAAATAAAATCTTAAAAACAACAGCCAACAAGAAAAAAACAACTGTTGAAAGAATTAATGCATGAGTGAATGAATGGGTGAATGGACTAAAGGACAGACATGATTATAAGAATTAGGAGAGAGAAGGAAAAACTCAGTCTTTCCTCAGGAAGCCTTCATTCTATTTACTACCAAATAAAAAAGAAAAGTGTATGTTCACATAGCTACACATTATGAAGCAACTGAATAAATACTCAAAATAAGCACTAAGGGAGTGCACCAAACACAAAGAGTTCTTAATTTTCCTGATTATACAACTGGATCAATGGCAAGTCATTTCATATAAATTTTGTTTCAGTTTTTCTCACTCTGAAAACTGAAGTTTTCAGATCTACTCCATTGGGTTTTAAAATTTCATATAAGGAATATATCACAGGTAATTTTCATGTACCAACACAGCCTAGCATTACCCTGAGGGAGTGTTTGGCAAAAAGGGGATTTGCTCCAAATAGCACAAATAGCTCTTTAGAGCCAATAAGGATAAGGACTTGGATAAGAACTTTAGTTTCTGCTACATTGGTTCTATACTTACCGCTTGTTAACTTGCTCCACAGCAATGTGGAGGCGTTTTGCAATGTCTTCCACTGTCTCACTGTTGGCTGAAATGATACCCACACTCTTGGCAATAGCTTTGGCTGTGATTGGATGATCACCTGTAACCATGATAACCTAGAACACAAACAATGAGAAAGGCATGTGGACAATGAGAAACTCGGCTGGCCAGACAGTATCACCTACTCTACCATGACCTGGTAGAATGTGATTAGTGATTATGGTGGTTTGCCCTTTTGGGCAGTTCTTGATCCTTAGATCAAAGACAAAACTGTCTCTGAAGAATGCACTGATCTCATTGGATCTATCCTTGCTTCTGAGCTTCTTATATTTCCTTCTCTGATATTAGAAGAGGCCCTTTCCCTTGGATGTTACCTTACTTGTGAAAGGGCTAGTGGATGTGTACTTGAGACAGCCTCATGTTGCTTCAACAGTCTTGATATTAACATGGTAATGGAATTAATATTTTGGCTTTGATAATATGAAGGCAAATGGATTTTGGAGGCTGAAGCTTAAGAATAAGTAATAAAACCTTTTATTGTCTGTCATAGTCTAGGGCAAGATAAAGCCAATTCATGGCATTCTCACTGCAGTTACTATTGTGGTTTGTTCTACACAGACACAACATTTTGCGTTTACTGGGACAGTTACTAGAATCTTAGTATAGTGAAGGTAGAGATAAAAAGGGGCTGAGGGATTATGATATTTATTTGAGACTTAAATACTGACTATCTCCTATGACAAACATTCTTAGACAAAGTAAATGGAGGACTTCTTAAGTCAAGAAGATGACTCCCACCTTGATCCCTGCACTCCGACATTTAGTGACGGCATCAGGTACAGTGGAGCGAGGGGGATCAATCATTGATAAGAGCCCCACAAAACAGAGGTTAGACGTGGGAAAGTTCATGGTGTCTACATCAAATGTATAAGTTTCTGGAAACTTGTCTGCTGGCAGGTAGAGATGGCAGAAACCTGGAATGCACATGAATTTGGGAGTCAATGAGAAATAACAAAAGAAAAGGAGGAACGTTTTCACATACTCCTTTACTATTTTACTAATACTTGAGAGTATACCAGAATCGTTTCGTTCTTTTAATTCCAAAATGCATGCTGTAATTAGGAGGGACATATTTCATCCAGAAGTAATTTACTGTGTCCCCACTAGATTTTCTGGTATGTTCTAGGGATACAGAAACCAAGAGGGGGTGGCCTTTGCTTCTGAAGATGTCTCAGTTTCGTGTGGAGACAGAGACATAAAGAGGTAAAGCATAAAAAAGCATAGTGAGTGTTATAGAGTAGAGCCACCTGGGGAATCAGGAAAGACTTTCCCAAGGAGTTACATGTGAGTTGACTCTTGAGAGGAGTTAGAAGTTTTCCAGGGATGAGGGAGGGTTAGGGATGGGAAGGCCATGTGAGGCAGATAAAACAGCATGTGCTATTGCATACACTGGGGAAAGAATCTGGGACACCAGGGGAACGGTATGAAGCCTGGTCTTTAATCAAGGTAAGTGTGAGAGGAAGGCCATTAGGAATGGAGAACCTTTTGTTACTCAGAAAGTATCTCCTCCTCACAGGTTGAGGTAGAAGGGATTCCTGGGTCTGGTTGGACTCCTAAGATCATGTGACTTTCTCATCAGCTTTTATATCAATTTTATTCTCAGCATGCCCCACTGCCTTACACATTTCAGTAAAGCACTGAGAGAGTCTGAGAGGTCAAACACAAGGTTCCTAGAGCGATTCTTGTCAGATGGGTATCAATCCTGCATTGAAAACACTACCTGGTGCTGTGGGCTATTTAGGCATGCTTAAAGCATTATCACCTCATTTAATTATTTCATTTGCTTTACAAGCTCAAATATCTTTTAGAAACACACATTCCACAGATTCCATCTCTATTGGCAAGAACTTTTATGACGTTTAATGAGCCTTATCATCAACTGTGAACTTCTGTTACCTTGAATTCATATTCTGTAGTTCACGGGTGCCTTTCTGTCAACCCAGATTCTCGTGACAGAACATACCCTGTGATACCACTTAAGTTACCACAATTAAGCTCCTATCAGTGGCTGTATTTCTATGGTTCCTTCCACCACCGACAACCTCTGTCTCTATTCCTGGCAGTATTTTCTCCCTAATAAGCAAGTGAGAAACTTGACATTATTTTAAACTTATTTTTTTCCTCTAACTAGTTGCTAAGTCTTACCAGTTCCGTCTCCATGAAGTCTCTTGTGTCTGACCCCTCCATCATATTCCTAGTGCCTTGGATCAAATTCCCACCCTCTTTTACCTGAATGAGGGCAGTCACCTCCTCCTGAGACCCATGCCTTTCCTCTCCCTGCTGCTGCCAAGAATTAAACTCTGTGATTCTGATCGGTTCACTCACCACAAAGCCTTTTGTGGCTCCCTCTGACTGTGGAATGAAACCCCAGCTCCTCATGCATATCATGCCCTCCAATCTGTCTTTCCTGCCCATTTCCTAGGACTACTCCATCTCATCTACCTGCAACACTCCACACAGACTGGCTCACTCATAATGTGTGCACACACCCCATCCATTTCTAACTCTGGGCTTTGGCCTATGTTGTTACCTCTACTTCAAATATTTTCCCTCACCTCCCTTCAGGAATTGTTGTGCAAGACCCAGTTTAAAAAGTAATTCCTTCCATAAAATCTTCCCAGATTTTTTTTATCTGGAAGCCACCCCACCCTACTGAGTACTACCATACAATATTCTCGTATGTTTGTTTATCTTATTCTTCTTTCTATGATTCATGTGGCTGCCATAGCTACTCAGCTTTATAATAAGCCTGTCTTCTCTTGTGCCCTGACCTGGCACAGAGCCTCACACCCAACAGGTGACAGGTAAGGGTTCTGCCACCAAGAGCTCACCCAGTACGCGTTCCCCCAGGCCTCCCAACTCCATGTATGCTGTGTGGAAGGCCTCGGCTGTGTTCTTGTCCAGAGGCTGCTCCTGGCCGTTGACCATGATGGTGCTGCACTTCTCTAAGATCCTCTCAGGGGCCCCTTTCATCACCATGAGGAAGCGCTTATCATTGGGGTCATCCGTTTTGTGTATGGAGAGCTGGGAAGGAAGGGATTGAGCATGTTATGTTTTCCCTGCCATTGGATAATGACACCATCTTTACTCATAAGGGCCTAAACTGGACAGATCTCTTAGTTAACAACACGGCAAGAAGATTAAAGACATCCGTTTCTCTCATTGGGCTACTTATCCTTGACATAAAAAGGAGTGTTCCCTACAGGCATGTTCTATACTTTTTATTTTGTCGTCAAATAATATGCAGAGATCTAGACTATGTCCAGCTCAGAGTGGCACCCTGAATTTGTATCCAAAGTGAGTAGATCTTATCTTTCAAACAGAAACTAGCTGCTTTAGGGAGGCCAGATGTGGTTGTTGCTCTGTGAAGTCTCGTGTATTGAATTTCCTGGGGTTCCCATGGGGGTCAGGAGACCACGAGCCACCTCTTCTTGCTTTTTGTCTCTACCTCCCTATCAGGGGTAGCAGCCTTTGGGTCCCAAGTTATTCTGAGCTCAGGCAGGCATGAGGGAACTCCAAATCAATCCAGTTTTACTGCCTGGAGGTGAAAGAAAATGGTAGGGATAGAGGAAGTGGACACTCTCACATACAGGCTTTCAGGACTGTTAAGTAACACAGTTTTAATATCGACATCCTCTCACCTACTGGTTCTACTTCCAGATTCATTCTAAAAAGGTAATCAGAAAAAATCTGAAAAAAAAGAAACATATAAAATGGCTAAGTCTTATGGAAGCCGTTGTTATATACCAGGTACTCTTCTAAGTCTTTGAAAGGAATTTCAGGAAGCTGGAGTGTTTGAAAGAGAATAAGACACTAAAAAAACAAACAAACAAAATCTACCATTTTGGGTCCATCAGTTGATTCTAAATCAGTAGTTCTTAGCCTTCTGGATAGCAGAGAGGAGCACAATAAAAAATAAAAAAGTAGAGGGCAAACATAGTGTTTTCTTCTTTTTTTTAATGGCCAAGTAAACACATTAAAAAAAACCCCAACTAACTAACCAAAACCAAACCAAAACCTCCCATCTATTATCACTATCATTTTCTCAAAGATAGGATATTTTAACATCTAAAAAGTAGAAACAATAAACACTTTTATAGTGTGTACTCTTCTAAGTGCTTCACATATTGACTCATTTAATTCTCGAAACTACCCTAAGACTGTGGGTACTATTATTATCACCTTTTACAAGGAAGCAAACTGAGGCACAGAGAGGTTGACTGGCATGAGCAAGGTCATGCCCTAATAAGTGGCTGAGCCAGGATTTGAATTCAAGCTAGTAGGCTCCAGAGTCCCTGCCTTAATCAGGTAGCATATAGAGGATAATCTTTTAAATTAAATACATTCACCCTTATATAAAACTTTATAAAATACTGTCCTAATTTTCCAGTTTGCCACAACCTACTGGCAATATTTTTATGGACCAGTCTCAATTTGTGGATTTGCTATTCTAAAATCAATAAGATACAGACTTTCCACTTTGTTTCATTTGGTTGAATGATACCCCAGAGACCTTCCAAGGTCATAACATTGAAGACTCTTTTTTGAGTGTTGTTCATGTGTAGATAGAAAATGGCACTAAGAGCCTCCAAAGAGGCTCTTTGACCTCTTCTGCAGGAACCCACACAGGTCCTCCTATTTAGTCCCAACTCTGGATAGCCTACTTTCCCCTTCGACATTTAGTACATGAGGCCTCATGGAACCTGCTTTTTCTCATTTCTCACATGATGAGGAAAATAAAATAGATGGGGCCCCAGCATGATTTTGAGTCTTGTTCCTGATTAGAAGACCATTTGATCTACTCCTCAAGAGCACAGACTCCCTGGGTCTGTTTGAATCCTGGCTCTGGTCCTTACTAGCTGTGCAATAATGCTCTGTACCTCAGTTTCCTCATTCCCTACCTTGTAGAGTTGAGAGAATTGAGTTATTCAATACATGTAGAAATTAGCATATAATAACTATCATTACTATTGTTATTTTAGGATCGTTACTCATTCTATTTTCACTTCTGTTTTGAATAAGAGATCTGATTTACTGGCTTTAATATTTTACTTCATACATTTTTTAGTTGTCTATTTGGTTAACTACAATTCTTCATTGGCTTGTTATCCACAAAGATGTTTGCAACACAGTTATTTCCCAATCCTAAATGCCATCCAAACAAAACGTGTGGGTAAACACCAGAAACTTTTGCACAAACATGGTTATCTTATTTATATACTTTCCTGTTATGCAAAGTGCAAGTCACAAGGCCCTGCTCTCAGCTTTGGAGTCTATGGGAAGTCTCACCTGCAGCAGTCAACTGGTCTACAAACTATCATTTTTCCCACCCTGAGGAGGATGGAGCTAGCTGACCATTGGCCAGCCTGGAATGGGGGAAGACAGATAGGCAATGATGGCCATTTTCTTCCTGAGCAATGTGTAGAAAAGAGGTCCCTGTCAACTGCATATGGGACAGAACTGGAAAGCAACGTGGCTGGTAACAGTCATCTGAGAGACTATTCATTGGTCTTCACAAAGGGCAAGGTTTACTCACAAGGCTCAAGCTAAACTGTTCTGCTTCTGTATTGTGGTAGACAAAGCATGGCTTTGGGAGTTGAAAATATATGTGAAAATTGGTTGCGCACTTAGATGCTTGGGAACTCTGGTCACATCAACATTTCCTAAGGGCCTGTTTCCTCACCTAGAAATTGAGAATAATTAGTCCTACCTCAGGCTTATAGTAAGGATTAAATGAGAGAATGTATGTAAAGTGCCAGATACAGATTAGGGAATAGTAAATGTTAATTCTCCTCATTGACCCACTTTTCATTTATCCTTTAGGATGTGGCTTTTGCCCCTCACCCATGCAAAAGTTACCTGGTGGGGATGGAGGTGGCATGTGTGGGGGTGGGGCGGGGGGTTGTAATGTAGATCGGTCATTCATGGGAACAGCAGGCACTGACAAGATCATCACTGTTGTTTTTTCTCTACGTACCTGGCAAAGGAAAGAGGCCAGCAAGGGAAACCTGTTCTCGGCTTAGCAGATGCCCAGGCCCTGCATCCCTGACGGCTATTTTTGAAGTCAAATGTCATTCAAAATACATACTAACCAAAGGACACTTACAGGTAGAAACGCCATTCTTGTGATAACAAAGATTCAGTTGTGAGGGAAAACTCACCTGAAATTTGTTGGTCGAGTTAAAAGGGATTTCAGCTACTTTGTGGTTTCTTTTTCTAATTTCCATCACATCACCCAAAATGACCTCTGAAAACTTCAAAAGAGCAGTTTCTGAGGCATCTCCAACCACAACTCTCTGAGAATCAAGAGATGACAAATATTTGTAGCACATCATCTGGTTTTTTTGTGATTATTTTCAGTGAGCCAGCAGACGGCCTGACTAAGCTCAGTATCTAACAAACGACTGCGCTGCAACGAGCCATTGACCAAACCATGGCGGAGGTGTTAAACTGAACGGTGCTGCTTACTGGCATTAGGGAAATTCAAACAGAGCTCTGTGAGATCTGGAGGGTTGCATGAAAAAACCAGCTAAGAGCTAGTCTTGAAAGATGGGTGGGTAACTAACAAAGGAACGGAAGAAAGCCTTCTGGAAATCAGAATGCCATGAATGACGGCATGAAGTGGAAGAGTTCCATTGGAAGTGCTGGACATACAGATGGATATGCAGGATGCAGAGAGATACAGAAGGCCCTGAAAGGCAGGCAAGATCCAAAACTCGAGCAGCAGAAAACAGATGCATGGAAAGTTTTTGAGCAAAGTTAGGTGAAGCAGTTCATCTAATGAAGTATTTAAGGAAAACTACTGGTATGCAAGAAAGACTCGGGGGAGGGAAAAACTGGAATCATGAAGGCCAATCAAGAGGTTGGTATAATTAGACGTAAGATACTGGCAATAACTGAATAGTAAAATCATATATTTTTGAAGCAAGAATAATAGGACTTGGTGATTCACTAGATATGAGGAACGAAGAAAGTTAAAGATGACTGCCAAAAGTTTTGGACTGTATGGTAAGTTAAAATGGTTATGTCATAGAAAAATAGAAAAGGGACAAGATAATGATTCAGAGCCAGGTTGGGTACAGGTGGAAGGTGGCAAGTATAATTTGTTGAGAGTCTAACATGTGGGAATACACAGCTAATTGGAGATAAAGCATGGAGTTTGGGTGAAAAATCAGAACTGGAAATAAGAATTTGAAAGATGGACAGAAAAGTGATGGGCCAAGAAGAGAATCGATGAGCTGTCTGACAAAGAAAGAAAACCAACCAAACAAAAAGTATTAGAAAGAGAAAGAGTCAATGAAGGAAATAGAGGGCAAATAGAAAAGCCAGGAGAAGATAGATTCGGTGACTCACTCAGAAGGAGAGGAGGGGGAAGAGGAGAGAGGAAGGGGTGGAGGAAGGGGGAGAAAGAAGAGAAGTTTGTTTTTGTATATTTCAACCTTCCAGGGCCCCTTAGCACTGCATTGTCTGCCAAGAGGAATATGTTCTAAGGTCAATCCTTCTATTTCCTTTCAAATATATTTTAAACTTCAGTGAATGGCATTTCTGTAATAAAGAAACTTTGATTATATCTACTTAGCTTGTAAAGGAAAGTAACTTAAAGGTACATTCATTTTCAGGAATGAGACAGAATTTTCAATAGACCTAAATCAATGTTCTGAGGACTTTTAGACATCTCTGTGATTTCTCAAAGCAAGTTAGGGTGAAGAAAATTTTCTGCAGGTCTTGCGAGTCAGACTTGCTCTTACTAGTACAAACTTTACTCAGTGGGAGAGATTTAAATGAAACACCAAGTCAGAACAGAGAAAGTGACTTCAAACTGGCTGTGATTTAAGACCGAGTGGTACTGAAGCTTTACCTTCATGATGGGGACACTTTCTTGTCCTGGTCTGAACTCAGCTCTGTTACACAGTGTTATTATCTTTGATAAGGAGGCCCAGGTTCCAGAGCTTTGATCAAAGACTTGGTCTGGAAAACAGAACAGAAGATGCTGTGGGTGCTGGACCTAATATCAATACTATTCAACCAATTCTCTGAGACTGCACACCAATGCTGCCATGTTCTGCTTGGCCCCCTCCGCTCGAGTTCACAGCTTTGGGCCACACTGACTGTTCCAAAAAACTTACTTGAATGGTCTTCACTGGTGTCAGCTATGAAGATCTGATTGTCGAACCACAGATGGGCCACAGTCATCCTGTTCTGGGTCAGAGTCCCAGTCTTGTCTGAGCAAATGATAGAGGTGGAGCCGAGGGTCTCCACTGCTTCTAGGTTCTTCACCAGGCAGTTCTTTTTGGCCATCCGTTTAGCTGTTAGTGATAGAGTCACCTAGACAGGAGAAAGAGAGGAAGAGAGGAAGAAGCTCTGAGAAAAACCATTACTTTGAACTCAGGCTCCATAACATAGAAGCAGTTGGAGCTGAGCGGTTTCAGGACAGAGGTATAGTTAAAGATGCCGCAAAGCTGACCCAGTGGCTGATAAACCACATAAAGCCCTATGTATATGCCATAATCCTTTTATTAAATGTAGGAGGTAAACAATGTGCCTAAATTCCTCAGTTGTAGAAGTTGCCAAGGATTCTTTTTTCTTTTTAAGAAATGTGAAAATGTAGAGAATGCATCAGCCTTCCTAAAAACCTGTAAGTGGTGGTTTGCATCTTTCTTATCCAGATCTTTTTTTTTTTTGTCTTATCTAGCTCTTAAGGAGAAGGATAATATGCAATTTGCAGATAGGGCTCCTAAAAATGAAAATATAAAGTTTTCTAGGACAGTGTTAAAAATGTTAACAATACCACAATTACATTTGTCTCTCTAAGAAACAATCTATTGAGGATGTCACATGGTATCCCCTGACAGGGAGGGAGTGTCGCTCTGAAGATGGAGGAGACTCGCAGTATATAGTGGGACCACACTGAGCACAGCAGAATGTCATGTGTTAACAGGGTCAGGGGACAGCCCACCGAGCAGTAAGGACTCACAGTGACAGTGGCCAGGAGACCCTCAGGCACATTGGCCACAATGATGCCAATGAGGAAGATGATGGAGTCCAGGACCTCATACTTCAGGGACACTGCGATGATGAAGAAAAGGATGCCGATGGAGACGGCCACTCCTGCCACTATATGAACAAAATGCTGGATCTCAATGGCAATGGGTGTCTTCTCATTTCCGACTCCTGAAGCCAGTGAGGCGATCTGACCAATGATGGTGCGGTCGCCCGTGTTGATGACCATGCCAGTCGCTGTGCCTACAGGTGAAGTAGACATTTTATTCTGGGGATCCTTAGCTATGATGGGACCACAGCCTGCTTATAGTCCTTTCTTTGCTGGTTTACATGATCAATCAGCACACAACATTACAAAGTTCTCTGGGCTTTTCAGTTCCATGTTTTGTCCTTGAAAAGCTTTGTAGCAAGGGATGGTAAAGAGACAAAAGCATAAAGCCTGAGGGGGAGAGGTGATATGGGTGGGGCATGCAGTTGTGGGAACCAGCTGGACTTACCTTCCAGACAGGTTGTAGAATAGAAGCCAATGTTCTTTGTTTCCAGGGGACTGTCATGGGTAAACTCAGAGGAACGGGGCTGGGGTTCAGATTCTCCAGTAAGAGATGAGTTATCCACCTAGAAGAAATTTTGAAAGAAGTTTAAAACTAGGCATCTTGTTCCCTGCCCCAGTCACACTGAGATCTATAAAGACAACAGAATGGCAGCTAGTAATCAGCGTGATCTTTGGGGTGCCCCATGACGCTTACCTTACAGCCCTGAACAGACAACAACCTGACATCTGCAGGGATCCGGTCTCCTCCTCTAATCTCCACTATGTCCCCCACCACCAGCTGCTCTGCAGGGATTGTCTTCTTCTCTGAATCTCGAATAACAAGAGCTTGCTACAAAAGAAAACAGTGACAGGTGCCTCAGATCCTGGAATGATGCCAACTCTCCTCCATCTGCATCTCCCCACATCTCTGGAATGGAGGCACTGGAGGGCATAGCTGTCAGAATGGCAAAAATGCAACAAAATACTTTTACTTGGGTTCTGAAGACACTAACAACTATCTTTTCTTGAGAAGGAACTCTTAGAGATATTTTTGGAACCAGAAAACACTACCGTGGGAAGATACAGCAACTGACAGCCCCAAGCATGACAGAGAAAGGGACGATTAAGGATGAATGATCTTGGGGCGCCTGGGTGGCTCAGTCATTAAGTGTCTGCCTTCGGCTCAGGGCGTGATCCCGGCATTCTGGGTCAAGCCCCACATCAGGCTCCTCTGCTGGGAGCCTGCTTCTTCCTCTCCCACTCCCCCTGCTTGTGTTCCCTCTCTCGCTGGCTATCTGTCTCTGTCAAATAAATAAATAAAAATCTTTAAAAAAAAAAAGGATGAATGATCTTGGCTGGGATGTCCAGAAGAACCCTGATGGCTGAGCCAAAGGGTTTAATACTCTTGCTCAGGTCAGGAAGACTTTAATGGAGTGGGAGGCAGATCTCCCACTTCTTAGCATGGACTATTTCATCCAGAACCTTCCCCAGCTGGCAGCTCCGTGGGCCAGGAGCAGTGTGATTTTCTCACTGTGCTGATAGTGGAGTGTGGTCTCCTTGAGAACTCCTAACATGGGGTCCTGTGGGAAGACAGGAGCAGTGGGCCTCCCTCACTGAGAGCAGTTTGGGGCCACTGGCAAAGAGACTCCAAAATGGGAGCAAAAATGGTCACAGATAAAGAATTGCAGGGTGACCTCCTTGGCTATCAGGGAACATTCCCGAACTTCTACAACTCACTCTTGGAAGCACCTGAATTACTTTTGTTTGAACAGTTCACCAAAGCTCAAGAGCAGTAATAGAAGGTGTGTGATGACTGATGTTTCTGTCCTATTTCACTCTTGACTAAGCATCTTCCTGTATCTTACTTCCCTGATTATCTCAAAACTGTGTGTAGAAATGGGCTTCAGAAGGATTGCCTAAGACTTCTCAGACAGTAAATGGTGGAGCATAGACCCTCTGCCTCACAGGCCCCACTCTCCTCCTTATCTGATGCTTCCTCATCTGAAGTCATACGGAGACCAGAGAGGGATGGCTGCCACTCACCTGCGGGATCATCTTATTGAAGGTAGCCATGATATTGGTGCTTTTTGCCTCTTGGTAGTAAGCAAAGATCCCTGTTAAAATAACGACCAAGGCAAGCACACAGCCCAAGTATACCTGGGTAAGAAGAAGAAGCATCAATCAGAAGAAAGGCATCAGGAATGAGCCAGGTCCTAGGGCTAGAGCTCTCCATGGGAAGGTGAGACACATGGCAGTGGTATTCTGGTGTCATTTACAGGTCACAAAATTTACCCATTTAAAGTGTATAATTCAATGATTTTTGATGAATTTATACAATTTTGCAACGATCACCACAATCCAGTTTTAGGACATTTCCATCATCCCAATAAGACCACTACTGCCCAGTGGCAGTCATTTCCCACTCCCATCCCCAGCCCTGGCCACCTCTGATCTGCTTTCTGTCTCTAGGGTGTGCCTGTTCTGGACATTTCATATCGATGGAATCATACAGTCGGTGGGCTTTTGCATCTAGTTTCTTTCTCTTAGCATCATGCTGGCCAGTTCAGTTTTCTGGTTTTGGTACTGTTATCAGCAGGCATAGATGCTCCCCATGTTAGAGGGACACACTTAGCTTTGAGGGGAGAGAACCTTAAAGTATTTCACATGTACATAGATCTCCCCCCCCCACCTTAGGAACTTATAGTGTGTGTGTGTGTGTGTCTCTCTCTCTTTAAAATTCATGCTCATTGTGCCTTTGAGACATCAGGAAGTCAGCTATAATTTGTATTTTACAGCTGGCAAAGTTATTGATTTTCCCAAACCTGCACAGTGATTGATCAGTGTAGACTCCTGATTGTAGCCCACTGCTCTGCCCACTAATGGCCTTACTTTATGGTTGTTTTCCCATTACTAGTTTAGCAAACCCTGGAAGGAGAGTCCTTACATTGTCTAGGGATGCGGATGTATTCATGGAGTACTGGATCCCATATGCAATACAGCACAGGACAGCTCCTATCCACAGAAGAAGGGAGAACCCCCCCACCATCTGCTTGAGGAACTTGATGATCTCCGGTGTTTCCTTGGGAGGAGTGAGGGCATTGGGCCCATTATGAGCCAGGAGCTCAGCAGCTTGGGTGCTGGAGAGACCCTGAAAAAGTCAGACAAAAACAAATAGGAATTAGACATTTCTCTTCCTTCAGATTGGATGTCATTTTTCTGCAGGTTGTGGGTAGAAGTTACCATGCCCAAGAAGGGCCTGGAAAAAGTGGATGATGCCTGACCCTCCCCAACTCTCATTTTTTTAAAAAGAATATTTAATATTAATGCTTAATATAAGCCAGCAATATGCTCTGTTTATTTGCTTATTTACTCTTCAAAATAACCCTCTGAAGGTGCAATTATTATCCTCATTTTACAGATGTGGAATTTGAGGCACATGGAGGTTAAATCATCCAGCTAGTAAACGGGACCAGGCAACCTGGCTCCAGAGCCACTATATTACATTCTGCTAAAGCATTTTAGTTTCTTCGAGATTTATTCAGAGATAGGAGTAACTTGACTGAGGAGGATTTGAAATACAAAAGCTAATCACCAAGGTTAAGGGCAATGGGGTAACTATCCAGAAAATATTCTCTATCCTGGAACTTCTAATATTGCACTGGCTAATTTTTCATCCATAAGTCTGGTGTCTTTCTGCTTTTCTCTATATCCACCCCAGGTTCTAAGTTCTTGCTCATCTTAAGAGTTATAAATTCTGCCAAACCCTGAAGCCCACATGTGTGGTCACTTCTTGCCAGAAGCCCTCCTTGGTAAGCATGCCTTCCACACGTTGTACAAAGGCCCCTCCAGCCCCCTTGAAATCCTGTATTGTGACTCATAAGGTTTTTTTCCTCATGAACTATACTTTATGGAGAAAGTCTTGTCATTACTTTTTCTTCCTAGTCATGTCGTAAGCTACTTAAAGGGACAGCTTAAACACTATCCTTGGGGCACCTGGGTGGCTTACTTGGTTAAGCGTCCTACTCTTGATTTCAGCTCAGGTCATGATCTCAGGGTTGTGAGACTGACCCCATGTTGGGCTCCATGCTCAGTGCCAAGTCAGCTTAAGATCCTTTCCCTCTGCCCCTCCCCCCACTCATGCGTGCTTTCTCTCTAAAATAAGTAAAATAAATCTTTAATTAAAAAAAAAAGACTCTGGGATGCCTGGGTGGCTTAGTCGGTTAAGTGCCTGTGCTTGGCTCAGGTCATGGTCCCAGGGTCCTGGGATCAAGTCCTGCAATGGGCTCCTTACTCAGTGGGGAGCCTGCTTCTCCCTCTGCCTGCCACTCTCTTGCTTGTGCTCTCTCTCTGACAAATAAATAAATAAAACATTTTTTAAAAAATAGACTCTATCCTTGTTGATGTTTGTGTCCTTTATAGGGTGTCCTGCTTGTTCTGTAATAGAGGCTCAAATATTTGCTGAATAACTGGATTTGAAGTCACTAACTTGTAGTCACAATAAAATTCATCACTGTCTCCTTCCTATTGTTTTCTCTAATCTCTCAGCCCCATGTCCTGCCATGGCCCTACTGACCACCTGACCAAATCTCCTCCTCCTCCTGCTTCTCTACCTTGGTAACTGGCATCTGGGATTTGTTCAAATACTCCAGTGAAACAAAATCCAACCAATTATGTCTCTGAAACCCTCTGGAATTTGTCCCCTTCCCTTCCCATCCTACTGTTACTGCTTTGTTTCAGTTCCTCGTTTTATATTCCTGGGTTATTGTAGCATTGTTCTAGACCCTTCCATCTCCCACTTAAAAAAAAGTCTATCTACCTACCTACCTGTATCTGTATATATCTTCCACCAGAATTACCTTCTGAAAGTCAATCTTATTTAAATCACTTCCCTGTTTAGAAATTGTGTATAACTAATATAGTCCTTATTCCTTAGTTTAATATGGAAGTGCTTGATGGTTTCACCCAAATTACCTCTCCTTGGTCTCATTTTCTACCCCTTCTCTCCCCTTTCCACACACATTAACTCCCAGAATCCCCAGACTACTTTCCAAACATACTCTGTCCTCTCCAGTCTCCTGGGTACTCTGCTAACTTAAACCCAAATTCTCCTATGTCCTGAATCAGACAGTGCACCATCCAGGGAGCCCATTCTGGTTCCTCTGGTCAGAATCTGTCGCTCACTCAGCATACCATTTAGACCTCTCTTTGCCATCTAAGTTGAACAGACCGGATGCTATGATACTCTCTTATATACCTACCTCCCCTCCTGAACTGCTTACTCCTTAAGAGCAGGGATCACCTGTCCCTCTTTGGCCCTCTCACTGCTAGTCTTACGTGTTGCACATAGTAGGTCTTTTTGTTAACCTGAACAGATGTATCCAAATCTCCTGATGTCAAGACACCAAAACTTTTGAAATTTAATTTGAGTTTGAATTCATACAAGGAAACAGTCCTTCTGTGGTGGGGGAATTTGCCACATGCCTGAGAGCACACCAGTGTTTCCTGGAGTCATTGTTCCTTCTCAGAGGAAGAGGCGGACGAGGAGGGCTGTTAAGACTATCACTCTGGATGGTTGCTTTTTAACACTGGTTTTCCCCATTCTTTGATAAGACCATTATACTTCCTGGACATAGCAATTAAAAGCAACCTCTGACCATGACCATAAGGAAGTGTCCGAGCCTTTCTGGGGATACTACAGCTTTCCTGCAGTTACAATCAAAAGAAATGTTTATAGCCAGACGTCCAACTCAGCAGAAAGGCTTGACTCTGGGCCTTGGTTCAGACACACCAGCTTTTGAGGTTAACCAGCCCTCTTTCACATGCTGGGCGTGTGGGTGACTGGCATTCTCAAAGATGCTGCTTTATCCTAAAGAGGCCACCTACTTTTCCATACACCCTAAGAACACAGCTTTGTACAGTCCTTTGCATAGTCCCAGGGTTTCTCTTCCCAATCCCCAATCCCTTGATGACTTACTGTAATGATGTTTGTACCATATTTCTTTTCCAGTTCCTTAATGCTGAGTTTGTGGTCATCCTGAAGTCCATGAAAGGAAGAAGAGAGTACATTAATAATTCCAAAATACTCAAACCCTAAGCTTTGACCAGCCCACAAAAACAGAGAAGCACTGATGATAGGAGGGGCCAGGGCATGAGGGAGAGAACAAGAAAACCCTCGGTGCCAGGTGGTTATTGCATCTAAGGAAGAGAGGGTCTTGCTACAGGAGAGGCTTGCTCTTCTGATTCACCAGCCAGGGGATTTTCTGGCCATCCCTTGAGTTCAGACTTAATTTGTCATTTACCACATATTAGCTGTCTTTAGTTTTTATGAACAAAGCAATGCATTTCATCTCAATCTGATCTCCAGCACATGCAAGTTCTAGCATATCTGTCTGCTTTCTGGGTACTAGTGATCTAGATACTTAATTCAGACCTGAGTTCTGGGATTAGTTGAGGGTGACGAGCAATACCAAACCAGACCAGACCCATCTGACAATTCCTTACCCATGGAGCCCTCATTGGGCAGGTAGTCTCTGGTAGAGAGAAGCAAGCCTTTGCTTAATCAAGTACTTGAGACTCGGGGAGCTCACTTGTTAGAGAAGCCCTGCAGATCTAAAACTGCCAAATAAGCACCAATATGACCCACACTTGCCAATTTTGTTATAGAATCATTAGACTAAAGCAGAGTTTCTCAACCTTGGCATTATTGACATTTGGGCCAATAGCTCTTTGTTGGGGGGGGGGGCTCCTACCCACTAGTACCCTCCCTGAAGTTGTGATAACCAGAAATGTCTCCAGACCTCACTAAATGTGGCATGGGAGGCAAATTCCTTCTGTCCTGACCCTTGAGAGCCATTGGACTACAGGATTAGAAGCCTCTTCCTGTCTCGGAAAACCCAGGGGTAAGTAAGTCTTCTTTATCCCACCTAGAAAACCTAGCACTCAGGATTCTTTAAGCTCTGATCATCTGAAACGAAGATTTATACTGTGATGGGTATTAGAACCATCTTTTCTTAAGTATATGCAAAAACAAGTTACCTGTTGTGTTAAGAAATTAGATTTTCCAATTAAAAGTTATTTTGTCCTCTCCTCAGCCAGATTCGGCTTTATTCATTTAGTCACTCTACCAATATTGATTGACAGATATTGCTAGGGATTCAAAGGATTAAGATATAGTTCTGTGCACAGTGGCTAAATTCTGGGCAGATACAAATAACAGGTGATTAGAGCCACTGTTTGCATGGATGGACCTCAGACTTGAAGGGACCTGTATGGTGAGGCAGAATGAGGCAGAATATCTTTCCTTCTCTAGCCCTGGCTTTGGCGACCAGAGCATGGGGGACGGGCAGGAGGCATGGTTGGCGCTTGTGGCGCGCTCTGCTGGCCAGCACTAGAATAGCTCAGGGCACCACCCTGTGGCTCAGCCTGTTTATTCAGCAGCCAGGGATACTTTCAAGGGATACCTTCTTGTCAAGGTTCTAACGTGCCAGAGGGCATCCCAGTATGCAGTCACAAATTAAATTATAGGATTCTCATGAGAATGTTGGGAAAGAAAAAGAAAAGATTCCTCTCTCAGCCAGGAAGCAGGGGAACCCTAGCTAACACTATGAAAATTATCTTTCTGTATTATACATCTTCATAAAATGCTCAAAGAAGCATTGTTCATAATACAGGCATATGATAGAATGGATATATATTCATGTTATAAGTAGCAATTTCAAGGAAGACTAGATATGTCTTCAATCCTCAATGTAGGAGATACATAGGAAATAAGAATGACTATTATCTGGTGCTGTGATAAGTCTTTCTCCTGCTTTATTTCATTTAACCTTAACAACTCCAACAGGTAGGCACTGTTTTTAATTCCTATTTTTCGAAATAGGAACTGAATGCCAATCAAACTGGGATCTGAATTCAGGTCAGTCCAATTTCAGGGCTGTGTTCTAAAATGTCTGTCAGAACATAACACGGGGAAATGCCTAGCGGTGTGCTGCTAAATGTTTAACAAGCTCTCCAGGAAAAATAAATAAAAAACTCTGATTTGTAGCGTTTACCGATTTCTCACTATAGCCAAATTCCAAGCTGCTAACCCAATGTCAGTCAACTGACCAAATCCCTGAATATTTAACAATGGGCTCTCTAGCCCACAAGAACTCACACCACTTACTGTCTGCTCCAACAGTAACAGTTTTAAAGTCTGCAATGAACTACAGGGACAATCCCGTAAAACTTCAAGCTTGGTGTAGAAGTTTCCCCCTTGACATTCCTGAAACATAACCTGTCACATTTCATTTCTGAGGTGGATCTTGCCCATGGTGCCCAGCTTTAGGAACTCCAAAGTTCTTCTCTAACAGGAATAATATTATGCTTCCATAAATTACAAAATTACTAATTATAAGTTTTAATTTAATTATAAATTGCATAAATCACAAAATATTTTTACTCTTTTCTCACTTTCCCCCCTCACCCATGCAAATTGTTTATTTTCCACTTTACAGAAAGAAAATGGAGCTTCACTGAAGCTAGGTAGTTTGCTCCCAGTTACCAATCACTGAAGGGGAACTTAATTGAGCCTAAGGTCCTCTGAATCCAAGCCCGATATTCTTACCAGTGAAATTATTCTTTCTCATGAGGCATACCTAGCCAGAAACCTAGTAAGGTTTAGTGGTTTTATTTTCCTCCTGCATGGTTCCAGCTCCAATAGTTTTACCTTACCAGCTAGAAACTGGCAGTTGGTTACCCTCAGTGAAGCAGCTAGGAAGGAGAGAGGTCTGGGCTGTGCCTGTGGGGACTGCAATCAGAGGCTCTTCCCTCAGAGTTCTACCTGGGAGTGCCTACAACCAGAATGCAGGAATCCTGCAGAAGGCCTGACCCCTGGGCAGATATTATCACACCACTTATTTTAAACAAGGATACAAATCGCATGGGGATTTTCAAATCCTTGGGACCGATCTTTCTTTTGTTAAGAGGTAGGTTACAGGGGCAAGTTCTCAAGGGGGAGGGGCAGCACTCAGTGGACCCATTCGGCTTAAGGACCAAATCAACTGACCAGATCCAGTTCTTTGGTAAGCTCCTCCTTATGGTGATTCTTTCTGGTTTCGAAGCAGTTCTTCAGGCCTCTGTACTTCTCCTTGCCACTCCCCTTGTCTGTTTGTTGGAGGTCTTTCGTGCCACTGAGCTCCACAGAGTAAATTTGCAGTGTTTTCTGAGAGGAAAGCACAGGTACAATATTGGTCCAAGATGCGTTTTCTGAAGAGGTGTGGAGCGCTTCTCTCTGTGGGTCAGGGACCTACAGGGAAGGGAGCCCCCCCCTTCATTGTCTCCTCTAGAGAGAGTAAGGCGCACAATGTGGAGAGGTTCTCTCTCGCCCACCTTCAAAGAGCAACTCCCAGGCCCTTTCTCTCCTTTCTTCTCCTCCAGTGTAGAGGGAAGGATGGATGGCACAGCCCTGCTGGCATCTCCTCGGGGTGACCCCACCCTGGGGTTGGGGAAGGTGGGAAGTTACTTCCTCCAATTCGAGACAAGACCCCTCCAAGCCCCAGGGTCTCCCTAGTACCTTGCTCCCCACAGGACACACAGGCGTGTGTCCCGCTTCTTCGGTGGGGCTTGCCCACTGAATCTCAGTCCCGGACAGAGCGGGCTTTACAGACCACAGCGCAGCCCTAAAACCCGCCACATCGGAGTGGGCCTAGGACCCCTAGGGCCCCTTCCTACAGCTTTTGGATTCCGGTCTTCACCCCAGCCAGCTGCGGGAAGGGAGAGGAGCCGTGCAGAGGTCAGGAGCGCAGAATAAAGACAGCCAGTCCTTCCTCTTTCCCCTCGTCTTCCACCCGCTCTGCACTGGTCCAGGGCCGGCGCGGGACGCCCGCACGCACCTTGGTCATGGCGTGGATGGTGGTGCCGCCGGTAGGCGGGCTCGGGGTCCGGGCTCTGGCGGTGGCCGCGGGCACAAGGCGGGGGTCCGGTCGGACGGCGGTGGCGAGAGGCGGCGGCGCGAACCCCAAGCGCACCTCCAGCGGCCGAGCGCCAGCCGCTGACCCCGGGAGGCGGTGCCCGCCTTAAATGCCGCCTGCCCCGCCCACGTACCGACCTGCGAGCAGGTTACCCGGCCTCGGGACGCCCCGGGAGGCGGGAATCCCGTAGGCGCGGACCCGGGCGCGGAAGTCCGCGGAGGGCCTCCATCCAGGGAGGAGGGCGCGGCGCGGGCCCCGGCCGGCAACTTGGGGTCCCCACGGCCAGCGCCGTCGAACGGCCGCAGCCTGCCTCTGGGAGAGCCCCCGACGACCGCACGCCCTCATCCCAGCTTTGGTGGGACGCTCACCCGCTTTGCTTTTAAAATGTGCTTGCTGATAAAGGAATTCGTGAAAATACCTAAGCGGAGCGCGAGAATTGCCGCTCCTACCAGCAGCTGCTCTCTGAGGTGTCCTGGCCGTACAAGGCAACCTTACTATCGGAGGATGATTCCACAGGCCAATGTGGCTGTCAGAGTGAATTTGGGAATTACCGAGACAGCTCTGAGGAGTAGCTGAATTACCTTGCGGAATCCGGATAAAAACTGGAGTTCTGAAACAATTGTGGAGGGAAAGGGTGGAAAGGAAAGATGGGAGGAAGCTCTGTCATCAGAGACTCAGGAATGACGCTGCCTCGTGGGCCGAACTGAAGCTGTAGGCTGGGGTCGGATAAACACCCTCATCCCCTAACTGGGACGGACATCTTCTCCTGCCAACGCTGTAAATCCCTTCCTTCCTTTCTTCTTGCCTTCCTTCCTCCCCACTTCTTTTCTTCTTTTCTTTCCAAAATGGCAGAATTTGAAGTCAGATCCCCACCCCCCCCACGCGCACTGTGGCACTCCACCACATCCACTCCTTAACTAAACGATAAGGGACAGGAAAATTCTGGGTGACATCTGGTTTGCAGATACAGATCACAGGTTCTTTGGAGTTGAAGGGGACATGAAATTCTAGTCCAAACTTAAGCAACAGCGGACCCCTGGCTAAGTCTGTGTTGTGTTCTTCCCCCCTCCTTGGAGAATGTTCTTCTAGGAAAAATTTGAAGACAGGGCTAAGGAGAAAGAAAATCTGCAGGCAACTGATGTTCCCACTGTTTGCTGGGAATCCAAGAGAAGGGGCTTTGCAGGTACAAGTGGCTGCTTGCTCACCTTCCCTTCTTCCAGCTCCTGCTCTACCTTTTTGGACAGACAGAGAATAGAGAAGCAGGGTGGCTAGAGAAATGCCCCTGAATTCAAGTCTAGTTCATGCTTCAAAAGCAAACTCAGATTCACACTTACTTAATTAGGGGAATAGGAGAGAGTGATGTAGGGAGAGGAATAGGCTAATGAGAGGTGATAGCAGATTTTAAAATCAGCAAATTGTAACAACTCGTCCTAGACAAGATTGCTACTTATTCTTCTTGGTGTCAAGTTTGGGAAGGTGTTAGTTACTATCAAATTGGATGAAAGAGAACATTGTCAGATACTCTAGCACCTCTCTGGTCCTGCAGAGTTCCTGGTTCCTGCCAGGGGCCAGTCTTGGCCATTACTGCTGTGGCCCACTTGGCAGCATCTGACGCCATCAGGTATCCTGGACTGCGACTTCTACCAAAGAAGACAAATGGGGCCACTCCTCACACACCCACCCTAACTCCAGTTACTGCTTTGCTGTTGCTGGTTGTCTTGCCCCGGAGTCCAGACATCCCAACATTTCTTGAGGAGAATGTCCTCCAGGAATCTGTGAGGCAGGTACCTGGAGTAGTCCTCACCTGATAGAACTATGGGCTGAATTTCCCTTCAGAAACACAGACTCACCTCTTTTTGGCCCCAGGAACTATCACCCATCCTGTTCTGGGCAATGTATCCTGAATTCCATCCAATTCTATGACCTCTCTTGAACTGGCCATAAAGGCCAGGATACAACTTGGGACACCTTCTCAGCCCAAATATTCTAGTAGCAGCTTCTGCTTGACGCTGGGTTTTCCTGTCTTTCAAGAAGAGCCTATCCAGTCCTATTGTAGGACTGTTCTCGTTGGTAAATATTACATATATGGATAGGCTGTCATAATACATGTAACTACTCCTGCTCGTTTAATCAGCTAACGTACACAACGTATGTGAAACTGTACTAGACAGAGGGGGTGGTGGGGAGAAATGGTACTAAAATTGTGTCATTCTCTGCCCGCAAGAAAGCTACACTTGAGTTGGAGAGGCAAAATTAATGAGTAGATGGGGTGCGTGGGTGGCTCAGTCGTTGAGCGTCTGCCTTCGCTCAGGGCGTGATCCCGGCGTTATGGGATCGAGCCCCACATCAAGCTCCTCCGCGATGAGCCTGCTTCTTCCTCTCCCACTCCCCTGGCTTGTGTTCCCTCTCTCGCTGGCTGTCTCTCTGTCAAATAAATAAATAAAATCTTAAAAAAAAATTAATGAGTAGACAATAGTAAATGACCCAAGCCAGAAAAGAATCTAGCACTAAATGGCATAGGCTGTAAGTGCTTTTAAAGTTTAAAGGAAAGATGAGGGAGATGGCAAGATTTTTATTTCTTAGAATTAATTATTCAGATTTTTTTCCTATCCCTTTTTACTCTCTGTGAAAGGTGGGAGAGAGGCAGAAAAAGTGGCAGAGTTAGGGCCTTACGTTTAGGGATCACTCTTGCTGCCTTGAAGGCCCCCTCCTGCTGCAGAGTCCTGGGTAAAGGGACATGCACCAGCTGACTCAAGAGGAGTGTGAAGATTCAGTATTCCAGCGAAGGGGATGTAGGTGCTAATGGGAAGAGGAAGGTTCACTTCCTGCCTCACATCTGGATCGGCCGGTGCCACTGCTTCCCACTGTCTTCTTCCTGTCCCTGGATTCCTGTCCCACGCACACGGTCAGTCCCCACACACCTGTGTTCACTCATCGTGCCAGGCTATGACTAGGCTGCATTTCTCTACCTACAAGGGTGCCTGGATTGGAGACAAGATGAAAAAACAAAAACAAAACAAAACTTCAACCAAGCATACCGCTATGCTGTTTCCTCATTTCTTCATGTATAAGAAACCCTGAGATTGGCATATGAACAACCTGCAGAAAGGAAACCTGCTTTCAAACATAAGCACCAGCACCACAATAATGGCCCTGTCTGAGGCTGTTAAAGACCATGACCAGAGTGATCAGGGGTGATTCCAGAAGTAGATAAAAGGCCCCCATGGGGCTTAGTTGGGCGATGCCACAGGGCATGTTTTCTCCCCTTGTGAATTTTTCTCCCCAAAATGGTAGGTTACTACAATGTTTATTCTCTGTGACTTATTTTGGGTACTAAGATCCTTTTTCAAAAAATTAGCATTTTCCTTTTAATAGATGAGTGAGAAAAGTTGACTGCATTCTGAAGTTCTTAAATTTGGTTTTGGATTTTAGGGTGAAACAGATTTTTCCCCTTTGAATCATCTTCACCTTTATCATGGAAGTTATACCATATATATGTGTAACATATATGATATATAACACATATGACCTGAAGGATATTATTCACATAAATATGCTTGGTTAACTTTGCAGGAATTTGCCTCTCCACATTCTTCAGAGTTAGGGAGACAAAAGCAGATGCCCCAATATTTATTTATTCTGCAATATTTACTGGAGGCCTGTGATAAATGTGTAGGGCCATATTAGGTCCTTCCTCTGAAAGAGCTTTCAACCTGGTTGAGGAGTTAAGATACATCACCCTGGGTTAGAAAGTAACATAAAGATATGTCAATGGCTATACCTGAGAGACACCTGTGTGGCTCAGTTAAGTGTCTGCTTTCGGCTCAGGTCATGATCCCAGGGTCCTAGAATCGAGTCCCACATCGGGCTCCTTGCTTAGCGGGGAGCCTGCTTCGTCCTCTGCCTGCCGCTCCCCCTACTTGTGCCCTCTCTCTCTCTCCCTGACAAATAAATAAGATCTTTAAAAAAAAATGGCTACACCTGGTCCAGCACTGAGTCAGTGGGCAGACACCAGAATTAGAGAGGAGCCAAGGAAGAAGTGAGCTCTAGACAGTGGAATGTTGGATGCTTCTTGAAGGGGGGCAAGTGCAAGTGGATTTTGAAGGCCGTGTAACCTGAGACAATTAGGGAGGAGTAGGGCGAAGCATGCTATAGGAGAGGAGGAAAGAGGAGGAAGGTAATGGCTCCTGCGATGACCAAAGGGATGGGAAGAGAGAGAAAGAAGCCTGGTAGCCAGAGCAGGCAGGGTCTCTCAGGGAGTAGCAGGTGGTCCAGCTCTCACAGTGGGACTGGGTAGGGGCTGGACTTCATCAATATGCCTTAGGGAGCCCTTGAGGATGAGAGTCGTCTAATGGAAACAACATCTCAAGAAAGAGGAGCAATTCTAGAGCAAAAACTGAAAGCCCTCCTGACTCTGAGCTTACTGGGTTTGCAGTTGTCCCAACATAAGTCTTGAACCCTGTTCTCTTTATTCTAGGTTCCTGTCAGTGAGCAGGTTCTAAACAAGGTGTCTTGCTGCTTTTGTCAAATGTACTTTAGCACCCTGACATCCTAAGCACGCTTGGTCTCTAAGCAACTGTTATTTTAGGCAGGATTTATTTGTTCTCTCAAGAGTCTTTGGAACGAAACCAGGGTGAGAGCAAATGGTCGTCATACAATCTATGTTAGGAAGCTTATAGGACGCTTCCCTCTCCACACCCCAATAAATTTATATTTATCCTGTGTTTCCAGGATGAACTGAACTGTTCTAAGACCTGGGGAAGAGGAGCTATGGAATTAAAGGACATCATAGGAGACATAGTCTGTCTCATCCATGGCTTCATTGGCTTCAATTTAGTAATAATGATGAGGTGCTTCATTCTTTATGATGACCCAAATAAAAACAAAGGGAAAAAAAGAAAAGGAACACAGCCTGAATTCCCAGTCTTATTCACAGGGGGCCAACTTAGCTCTTGCTAACCCACAAAAGTACACAAGAGTGGACCATGCCACAACCCAGTGAAGAGTCCAAAACATGGCTTGAGACTTTAGGCATTTTGCATTTTGAGGGGAAATAAAAAATGAGTAAAGGAATGAGAAACTGCTTTCAATGGACAATTAGGAGAAAACTGGCAGATGCTTGCCTGCAAAGTCTACTGGCAAGTTCCCCTAAGAGGTGAGTTGGTAGTGGCGATTCCGAAGTTTTGTCTGCCATCACTCAGGGGAGACAGCTAAGGGTCAGATCTACTCCGTAAAGTGCATCTGGGTGCTGGGGGAGGCCAGAAATGAGAAAAGCAAGAGAAAACACTTAGTACATTTATAGGCCATCTTACTGTGGCTGCCAAAGTATCCCCTTAGGAGATAAAGCCGCTGGCTGCTGAAGTGCTATATGTGTTAATTAACATGAGACCAGCGTGATGATAGCCTGGGAAACAGGCAGAGTCAGAAAAACAGGACAAACTGCATTTAGTTAATTGACAGATGCAATAATGCAGGGCCTGTCTCCAGCTCTAGGGAGAGAAAATTAAATTAAAAAGGGTCTTGGTAGGTCTGGTCTAATGGTTCAGCTGTCCCCAGCTTCAGCTACTATTACGTTTGGGCAGTATTCATCTAAGACATTTCTTTGACTCTGGACTGACATTTCTCATCTCACTTTTCCTCCTGCTTAGAGTTGCCAGATAAAACACAGGGCTCCCATTAGTGTTGCATTTCAGGTAAGCAACGAATAATTTTTTTGTATGTCTTAAATATCACATAGGGCATACTTGCTAAAAAAAAAAAAGGACACACTTGCTATTCGTTGTTTAGTTGAAATGCCAATTTAACTGGATATTGTTATTTGCTAACTCTGGGAATCCTATTCCCTGTAGATGCCTTGGGGGTCAATCCTTTACTGCTTGTCAGCAGGCACATTTTGGGATATTGACCTAAGCTCTACCGGTCTTCTTATCGGGAGGGCAAACATGAAAATAAAAGCAGATTCAGATTTTCTCTTTTTGCCAGGACCTCTCAAGAGCCCATCTGAACCAGATTTGCTTTAAGGCAGTCAGTTTGAATGAGTGTGGGAGTAAGTCTTTTTTCTTTTTTTCTTTTTAAGTCAGATATCTTTTCAGCCAGAAAATTCTTACCATTCTGCAGAGGTCACAGTCTGAGAAGAGCACTATAAGAGTTCAGTGACTTCTCAAAATTAATGTTCACTTTTAGAGGTGACCAGCAGGGGGAGCACATTCCAAAACGACACACTAGGCTCAGGACACCTGGATGAAATCATCATTGTCGGGGCCACCTGGCATCACACAGGCACCAAGAATTTATAGAACCCCTGCAGGCTTTGCAACTGTGTGCCAAATATTTCATTTCTGACTGAGCAAAGGACAACTTGGGTGAAAGACAAACCCCAAAAAAACAGCAGGAAAAAAAAACCAGTAAAAGAAAGGAAGTAACAATAACAACAAAAAACTCTAATGGCAATTAGTACAAAGAAACAGCAAACTACAAGATTATATGAAAAAACAGGGGCACCTGGGTGGCTCAGTCGGTTAAGCATCTGCCTTTGGCTCAGGTCAAGACTAGCGGGAAGCCTGCTTTTCCCTCTCCATCTGCCTGCTGTTCCCCGCCCCACCACTGCTTATGCTCTCTTTGTCAAATAAATAAATAAAATCTCAAAAAAAGAAAAGAAAAGAAAAGAAAAGAAAAAAGATTATATGAAAAAAAAAAACAAATGGTGAATGTTTCCCTACTCCTAGGGCTGGATGGGATTTGGAAACATCATGTTCAACTTCTCAAGACTTGCTTCTTCTGTGAGGCATTCCCTGAGTAACAGCCCATTTCATACTCTACCTGCTCTGAAGGACTGATGACTTATCATAGTCTTGGCCCTATAGCCCTGATCGCTTCCTTTCATTTGTTTGTCTCCCCATCAAAGAAATATGTTCTTTGTGGCATGTATTATACTTTAAGTCTCTCAAAAACATGGCCATGGTGATTGGCACCTAATAGGTGCCTCCATATCTCAATTTTCTTGGAAAATGAAAGAATATTAAAAAAAATTTTTTTAAGTAAACTTCTCACCCAGTGTGGAGCCCAATGTGGGTCTTGAACTCATGACCCAGAGATCAAGACCTGAGCTGAGATCAAGAGTCGGCACTTAACTGACTGAGCCACCCAGGTGCCCCAAAAGAATATTTTTAAAATATCATTTTAAAAGGAGAGTCCACAATCTAATTTCATCGCCCTTGATTTTGTGATTGACTCTTGAAATTAGGAAAGCATCTTCCTTATAACTACTGAAAAAAACTCATGTTGAAACTAGATTTTTCTAGATGTAAGGAGCTTTTGATGAAAAAACAACAAAACATGGTTTAAAATTTTTGTGAGACTAAAATATGAAAGTAGATATTTCTTTCCAGCTTGAAAGAAAGACTTTATAATTTCTTCATAAATAATGTTGAATCGAGAACCTGTACAACCGAATTCTAGTCCTGGCTTTCTTGTCTGTTGACTGCATTTGCTGGGGCAAAACATTTAACATATCTGTGGCCTCAGGACACTGTTAATGCTGGGTATATCAATGTTTCCCAAACCTGACTGACCACCGAATATCCTGGGAGCTTTAAAAACCCCACACCCAGGTAAGTCTGGGGTAAGTCCTAGAAGTTTATTTTTATAAAGTTCCCTAAGTGATTCTTATGAACAAGTGGCCTGGAAAACCATTGGACCAGATCACTGGCCCTCCTGTACATGTCCATGCCTGTACCTCCAGAAAGTGACTTCGGTGGTCTAGTGTGAGCTGTGTCCCCAGGTGGGTCTAATGTGCAATCAAGGTCAAGGGCCCTGGACTAGATGTTCATTAAGATCCCTTCTGACTCTAACACTTTATGGTCTGAGAACTTTTACCTTGCCTTTGTAAGTACTTATGTGGTAGTTTTATTGCATTTAATTAAAATGGGTGCCTTGCTATTGTGGCTCAGATCTGTAGACTAAAGGGCAAATGTCTCATAGCCACCCCTTTACAAAGGGTTACTCTTGTTTCCAGGAAGAAGGGGATGTGGGAGTGTGGGTGAGTAAGTGCAAGCCAGTTATACTATCAGGCAGACCACTTGAAGTGCACATTCACCAACAGCAAGTTGAGTGTCCCAGCCATGTGCTGGCTTCCAGTAAGTAATGTGTGAGTATTGACATCTGAGTAGAGCTTTTCATGAATAGGGATGTAGACTCATTCTACAAACAATAGATTGAATTGTGATGACCTTAAGGTAACTACATTTTTAATTATTTTTATATTTTTAAATGTAACTGATGAATACATTGGGAGCATGACAGGACTGCCAGCTTGAGCCTAAATTGTGTCCAACAGCTGGACCTGTCTGGGCATGTCTGGTTAACTGGTGGGGCAAGCCAAGAGGAAGGAGGTTGGGTGGAGGCATCTCCTTGCAGGGAAGAAAGAGCAAGGTGTGCAAAGGTTGGTCCAATACAAAAACCTTAGTCATTGGAAAGACAGTACAAAGTGTTGTCATTCTAATTTGTCTCTTGACCCAGCTCATCAGTGCACCTCTGGCCCAAGGAAGAGAGAGGACTAGAATAAAAGCTCAGAAGTCTGTTCCCCACACCTCTGAACTCTGGGGTTTGGCACCTGTAAGTTTTGTGCATTCATAGTGGCCATACTTCATAAAAACTAATGTTCAGCAGAAACTTGCAGGACGTGGTGATGATCCTTGGTGCCTGGTAGACAGGGAGTTAGAAGTGGAGTATGACAGGGCTAGAGCAGAGTGAGGGAAGAAGGGAGACTAGACCTCTCTCAGCATTCCAGGCCTTCGAAGATGCCAGGGTTCTGAATTAGCATAGTGGAGTGAGGGCCGACAGAACACAGTTTATATCACAATGCCAGTTTCTAATTGGGTCCCAGAGACCAAATCTAGGACCCAAGCACCTGTGATCTCTTTGGGAGATTTTCTAGTTCAGTTCAGCAAATGCCAGGCTTTGTCAATTGTTCTCCATTCCTCTGTGATGAGTTACTCAGTTTTGAAGCGATCATCAAGACTATGTAAGAGATGGCTCATGTGCAGTAAGAACAGCATTGCTTCTGTGGTGAGTAAGGGACTGGAAATCCTACTAGTTTAGGTGATTATAGGCTGTTCGAATCTCTAATACTGACCACCTCTTCTCAGAATGCCTATGGAAGCTTATCAGTACCTAGGTGCCAAATTGGAGGCACCTTTCTTCTACTTCTTTCCCTCCCTATGTGGCCAGGAAAGATGAGCTGGGGTTGGGTTTAGAATAGAGTAGCCCGACAGTGGGCTGTGTTCTGGAGCCTATGCTTTCCCAAGGGGCTGGGTCTGACACAGATTGTGAACCAGATCTTTTACCTCAGCCCCACCTCAGCGAGCAATGAAACACATGCGACACAGAAGCAAAAAAAGCTGGTCTCAGTTCAATCACTCCATCTTACTTCTGATGCAACCTTTCAGCTCTTAGAAAATTCTGATTGAAGGTCTGTGATGATTGACTCTATGTGTCAACCTTGCTAGGCCATGCTACCCAGTTTTTGGTCAAACATCAGTCTAGATGTTGCTGTGAAAGCATTTTTTTTCAACGTGATTAACAGTTAAATCAATAGACTTTGAGTAAAGTAGATTACTTTCCATAATGCAGATGAGCCTCATCCAATCAGTTGAAAGACTTAAGAGAAAACAGACTGAGGTCCCCAAGGAAGAGGGAATTATGCCTCCAGACCTCTTTGGACTCAAGCTGTAATATCAAGTCTTCCCTGGGTCTCCAGCCTGCTGGCCTGCTTTGTAGAGTGTGGACTTGCCAGTCCTGACAACTTGGTGAGCTAATTCTTTAAAATAAATCTCTCTATATTTAAACATCCTATGGGTTCTGTGTCTCTGGAGAATCCTGAGCTAATACAAGCTAATGCAAGCTCTTTAAGTTCATCAGCCTAGCAAACCACACAGAGAACTTCTAGCATATAGAAAAGAAATCAGATGCCAAAGGCAGTTTTCTGTCATTCGTCTAAAACCTAAAGGTGACTTGTACGATCAACCATCTTTTAGGATGGGGTTTATATAAAAAAAAATCTATTGATGTTCTCATAACTGGATATTACTATCAACTGCTCCATTTTCATAAGTATTATTTAGAACCAGATTTCCTTGTGATTTGTTCTAAAGCCATTTTACTAATGTTGGGGTATCTGAGTAGCAGTGGGAGGCAGACAATGAACAATCACCTTCAGGTAAGAGAAGCATGGGGCAGAGGCTCTGGTTGTGAAATATTTGAGAGGCTGCAATGAAGTGATTTGAATTCTTAGTTTTCCTAGGAACTCAGAGAAATAAAGCTATTTCTGCTAAATCTCATGCTGGTTATTAGCTCTGTTTTAAAATGCAGTATGTAAACTATTTCTACAGAATAAAAGGAAATAGGACATCCAGCAACTTTCTGGTGGATTTGAACAGCATTAGACATCAAGTCTGCAGGTTGGAGATTTGGGGGTTTGGGAACTGGAAAGATCCAAACAGTTGCCTAAATACCCTTGTTTTCTTGGCTTCTTTGGTGTTAGCCACACAGAGTCAGATTATTTAGCTATGATTATTAATGTATGAGAAGGGGAAACACAAAAAGGTGATTTCTTCGGGATTCTATTTATCTTATTTGTAGTTCTCCAAACGTGTGCCATGGAGTCTTAGTTCTGCAACATGGTCATAAGGACAAATACATTCAAAACTGTTTTATATTAAGATCTTCTCATCTTTGGAGAGTTGCCATTATAGAATCCTCAAGAAATCACCTTTTTGTGTGTCCCCTTCTCATACATTAATAATCATAGCTAAATAATCTGATTCTGTGTGGCTAACACCAAAGAAGCCAAGAAAACAAGGGTATTAAGTTATTAAAGCTATTCTGAATGCTATTAGCATTCAGAAGATACTAAGACGCCATTAACCTCCCTCAGAGGGTGGTAGGGAAAGTCATTCAAAAGAAGTGGCTGCTGGTTCACCTGTGAGCTGAATCTGGGCACTCAGAGACTCCTCATCCCCTCCTCTGTCCTTGGAATGTGGGTTTCACCTGCCTTTCTTGATCCCAGAGGCTTCTCCAAGGACAAAGCACTGAGATGTGATGTGGTGCTGAGAATACCTGCCTTGTATACATGACTGAACCCACTTAGGGCCTCTTTTAAAAAAATTTTTTTTAATTTAAATTCAATTTAGTTAAAATATACTGTACTATTAGTTTCAGGGGTAGAATTTCGTGATTCATTAGTTGCATATAGCCCCCAATGCTCATTCCATCACATGCCCTCCTTAATGCCCATTACCCAGTTACCCCATTCCCCTACTCACCACCCCTCCAGCAACCCTCAGTTTGTTTCTTAGAGTTGAGTCTCTTATGGTTTGCCTCCCTCTCTGTTTTTATCTTATTTTTCCTTCCCTTCCCCTATGTTCATCTGTTTTCTTAAACTCTACATATGACTGACATCATATGTTATTTGTCTTTTTCTGACTGACTTATTTTGTTTAGCGTAATACCCTCTATAGAGTTCCATCCATATCATTGCAAGTGGCAAGATTTCATTCTTTTTGATGGCTGAGTAATATTCCAGTGTGTGTGTGTGTGTGTGTGTGTGTGTGTGTGTGTGTGTGTGTATCACATCTTCTTTATCCATTCATCTGTAAATGGACATCTAGGTTCATTAGTTAGGGCCTCTTAGTAAACTTTTAAAATTTGGCAGGCAGAGGTAGGGATCCACTCATCTTGATGTCACCCAAGATAAGCCTCATATGTAAGTTCCCTTTGCTTATTAAAACTGCCACCTACCAATCTGGAGTGGCCTTCTCTTTCTTTGGTCTCTCCTTGCCCTCTGCATATGGGGTTGAATTTCATATTATACAGAGAAAGCTCTGAGTTGGTTGTGACTCAACAATTGGTTAACCAGCCAGAAGATGGAAGAAATGAGCCTTGGCAGTGAGGCATCCTTGGGAAAATCCCAAGTTGGACATAGGTCTCTAGGTGGGGAGGGGTGGCCTATATGTCAGATTCTTGTGGACCTCCGTGTAAGTATGGGGACACCTGGAAAATGCAGAAGAGATAAGAAGCTCATAGATGTTATGGTGGGCTTGTTTCTACTGTGGGCACTTTGGTGGCCACTGATGTCCAGCTAGAGGCTGGAGCTTGAAGTAGAAAATTAGAACAACCGAGGGGTGCCTGGGCGGCTCAGTTGGTTAAGCACCCGACTCTTGATTTTGGCTCAGGTCATGATCTCAGAGTTGTGAGATCAAGCCTGGGGTGGGCTCCATGCTGAGTGTGGAGGCTGCTTTAAGATTCTCTCTCTCCCTCCGCCCCTCCCCTTACCCCTGCTTGCGTGCACTTTATCTCTCTAAATAAATAAAGATAAAAATAAATATAGAAAGAAAATTAGAACAGCTGAGATTAGAGAAGGATATATAAGTGTCTAATACTCTGCTAGCTTCATGGCTGGCAGACAGGTGGGAGAGCAGGATAAGAAGTTAGAGGCCTTGGCATGTGTTCTCCAAAATTAGGAGGGCCTAGGATTCCTCAGATGAAGATCTGGGTATCTGTGACAAAGTTGGGATGCTATGAGGTAGAATCTGACAAAGTGATGAAAATGAAGAGGAAGATGTTATAGTAATTGATGAGAAAACAGATAAAATGTCCCATGTCTTCTGACCCTATTACAAAGAAAATTTTAAATGGCAATTACCTCAAAACTCCTAGGAGAAAACTGGAATTTTTTCTGTCCTGTGAAAGTTGGAAATCTTACCATGTCTTTGAAATGTAAACACTCTAGAGGATAACCAAAACATTGCCCGGGTACACTGCAGAAAATAAAGGAGAGGAGGAAGGCTTTTTAAAATACAGACTGCTGTAGTAGTTCCCTTGTCAACTGTCATAAATAATAACTTATCAGATCTTTAACCATGGCCATTTTTAAGTCTTTTGTATTCACAGATAGTTATTTTGCTCTGATGCTTTGGCAAAAAGTGTTCCTACAAAAGTGCTTCACTTCAAGGAAATTCATGGAAAAGATTTTTGACAAGTACAGGTTTCTGATAACTAACATCGATTTGCCTTCATGGGGGAGAGATTATAATAAACCTATCAAGTGCCTCCCCAAGGCTACCTTCATAACCCCGCAGTATATCATTAGATGGTTGCCTGAGACCTGTCCCTATTCTTCCCCACATCAGTATAATGGGCCCATTGCATTGATGATATCATGTTAACCTGTAAAGATCTGCCTTTGCTGCAGGAGACCCTACAGCCTTTTCTGGAACACCTATGAGGGGGAGGATGGGCAATGAACCCACAGAAAGTTCAATGCCCAGACACTGCTGTAAGGTTGTTTTGGGAGTTATTTGGCCTGGTAAGCTGTGATTAATAAGGTACAAGCCCTTGTAGGGATTTTGGGAGTTTGGAGGACTTTAATTCCCTACCTGGTGCAGTGCCTCCATCCCTTATGCCACCTGGTAAGGAAAGGGCATGTGTGGGACTGGTGATCAAAGCGGCAAGTTGCCTTTGAGAAGGCAAAAATACTACCCTGGAAGGTATGTGTCGAATACTGTAGCAGTGACAACAAAATGGGAGAATGCCCCTAGGGGGCAGAAACCCAGTATACCCTCACAGAGCACCAACTCCTGGCAGTGTACACAGTGCTCCTCCAGGTAAACCTCCCACATAGCAGCCAGTGCAGCAGCCAGTGGGAAGGATGCGGAGTGGTCTGGCTGCTGATGAGTCATGAACTCTGGCCATTAGCCCTTTGCCCTGACAGTTTTTTCTAAAAGGATTAGCCCTTATGGCTAGGACAATGGAAACCTAAGGAATAGATGATCACAAATACCCCTTGTGGGAGCAAAATATGTGGAAAAATATTTGGGTACACCTGCAAGAGCCTAAGGTAGCCCTCACTGTTTTTCATGCTCCAGCTCATAAGGCACTTATATCCCTTGGCAATCAGGAAGCTGATGTCCTAGCTCAGGTACAAGCCCTATTACCACCTCTTTAGTAGATATAGATATAGTAGGTTGGGTGCATAGAAAGAGTGGCCATCACAAAGCCTGAGTAGATCACAAAGCCAAGGATGCTGGATTGCCTTTGAGGTACAGTGACTTGGTTAATGCAATAACAGCATGTCCTGTGTATTTTAAACAATGCCGAAGGAAGATGTCAAAAGAATCTGGGGCCATTCACTGAAGTTCCCAACCAATGACGGATTGGCAAATAGATTATGTTGGCTCCCTCCCTCTGAGTGAGGTTCTAAATATGCCTTGGTTTGTGTGGATACTACGTCTGGCCTGACCCAAAGTTTTCCACTGTTGCTATGCAAATCAGGCTGCCACCATTAGGGATTAGAGAAGCTAAGTACCACATATGGATACCCTCCTTGACTAGATGGTCATTAGGGGTCACATTTCAAAAGTCATGACATGCAAGGGTGGGCAAAGGAACACGACATTGAATGGAGGTTCCATCTTCCCTATAACTTATAAGTGGCAGGGTTGGTAGAAAGAAAAAATGGAATATCAAAGCTGCAAATTAAATTGTTAACAAGTAAAACCACCTTGCTGGATGTACTAAAGTTTTGTCCCAGGCTTTAATACATTTGAATGATCATCCAGTAGGGCCTATGGGGACCCCTGCTGAAACACCCAATACCATGAAAAAAGTTGTGGGAAGCAGCCATTGTCACAGCTCTCACTGTGGATCAGTGCTATCCTGTTGAGAACACCAAGCCCCATCACACCTGAGAAAGGAATTATATACCAGAAATTTCAATGGGACCTCCTGCTGGGATAGTTCCTTTGTATCCCTTGGTGAGGGAGAGCTACTCAATTTCCACCAGGATCTTATAATCCTGCTCCAAGCTGGACCTGTTAAAAGGCACTATACCTGGAATGGAATGTGTACCACCAAAAGGGGAGATGATGGGGGTCCTGGTCTGGCATATCCTTCTCTTAGTCCATTTCCTCATGCCTAACAATGCTGCTTCCTCTCACCAACATGCTTGGTATATACAACCAGGTCAAGTTTCTAAACCTCCCAACCTCCCTCTCCTCGAGGCCAGGTAGGTGCATTCTGTTTCCCACTGGTTTGATCATTTGGCCACCATCCATGTTCCCTCCTTTGGCCTGGAGGATGTTATAGCACACGAAGAAGTCCTTACTAAATTCACCCAGCAACTCTTAAGTGATAGCCAACAAATCCTATCTTTACTGATCACTGAAATGTCTCTAATGAGAAAAGCTATCCTCCAAAATAGGATGGCTTTAGACCTTATTACTGCCTTACAAGGAGGCACCTGTGTCATTATCCAAACAGAATGTTGTGTGTTTACACTTTGATGAATATACTATACTAATGTATCATGTTTATTAAATCACATGAGGACACAGTGAACTTCCTGAGTGATTTGACTCCTAGCTTAGTGGACTTGATGAATCAGTGGTTTGGATCATGGGCTTTTATGGAAAGTTATCATTGATTTTGGAATTATTATCTTAATCTGTATTTTCTCTTACATGTGCCTGTGTTGGTGTGGCATCTGCCTCCAAAGCAGCCAGATAGCCACCAAAGGGGCCACTCCCATGCTAGTGAAACCCCTTGCTGACTGCTCAGGGCCCATTGTGAAAGAGGTGTGTGTGTGAGATTGTAAAGAGCCAGTCATGAGGAGTGGAATGTTGGGGAAGGTCATCAAAGAGACATAACTACCAGTTGACCTGTGAGCTCGACCGGGATACTCAGAGGCTCCTCACCAACCCCCTCCTTGGAATGTGGGTTTCACTTTCCTTTCCCACTCCCAGAGGTCACTCCAAGGACCTAGTCTTGAGATTGTGGTGTGATATTGAGAACACCTGCATGGTATACACGACTAAACCTAGTTAGGGCCTCTTTATAAACTTTATAAGATTTGACAGGCAGAGACGGGAATCCACTCATCTTGCTTCCACCCAAGACAAGCTTTGTATGTAAGTTCCCTTTGCTTGTTAAAACTACCACCTACCAACCTGGAGTTGCCTCCTCTTTCTTTGGTCTCTCTCTGCCCTCCATATACAAGGGGCCAGTTTCAAAATACACCTGGGGAAGCCCCTGAGAGGTTGGTGAGACAACAGAGGGGCATTTGCTGGAACAGAAAACTTGCTATAAAAGATCACTGATTTTATAAATCCCTGCTAAGTCAGAAGGAAAGCATAATTAGGCTAAGTACAGCTAGCAGTAGTAAGTACACCATTACCATATGCAGAATCTAAACTTTCATAATGAAAATGCTTCCTTTCTTCCAACTTCCAAGCCTGCCAGCCCCTTCTTAGATCCAGTCTGCCAGAGGAGTTCTTTGGGAGACCTGGTACTACATACATGCATGGAAGTAGAGGCGAGATTCTTCCTTTCACCTGTGCCAGGTGATAAGCAGGAATTGTGTAATTGCAGCATCTACAAAAGAAATAGTAAGAATGTTTTTTTATTCAAAAATTAAAAAATTATTTGTATAAATATGTTCTAGTAGTGCTTTTTAAATGGCAAACACTTGGAACTATGCAAATGGCTAAAAAGGGGCTATGACTTAAAATGATAGCATAGTAACATGAATGAATGCTATAACTTAATTGGAAAAAATAACAAATATGTAGAAAATGTCAATACCAGGACATGCCTAAATGAAAGTTAGGTGAAAATACCAGAAAATAAGTTACATATACGCTGGTTATAACTAAGTGGAATTATATGTAGGTACATTAGCAAATATGGGAGAACTTGAATGAGGTTAGTAATTCAGAATTTAATATTCATTGGGTTCTTTTTCATACAACTGCTCACATTTCTAAAAGAGCAAGTTTACTTAATATAGACATATTTCCAAAGAAGACATACAGATGGTTAACAGACACATGAAAAGAGTCTTAACATCATTCATCTTAAGGGAAATGCAAATCAAAACCACAATGAGATATCACCTCATACCTGTTAGAATGGCAAAAAAAACCAACAACAACAACAAAAACAAAACAAAACAAAAAAAAAAAAACAAGAAATAACAAGTACTGCCTAGGATGTGGAGAAAAAGGAAACCTTCTGCACTGTTGGTGGGAAGGCAAACTGGTGTAGCCACTGTGAAAATCGTATGGAGATTACTCAAAAAATTAAAAATAGAACTACCCAGGATCCAGTAATTCCATTACTGGGTATTTTCCCAAAGAAAATGACAACTCTAATTTAAAAAGATATATGCACCCCTATGTTTATTGCAGCATTATTTACAAGAGCCAAGATATGGAAGCAAGCCAAATGTCCATTGACTGATGAATGGATAAGAAAGATGTAGTATATATACACAATGGAATGTTATGTGGCATAAAAAAAGGATGAGATCTTGCCATTTGTGACAAGATGGATGGACCTAAAATGTATTACACTAAGTGAAATAAACATACTAGCTTGGCTTGAAAAAAAACATAGAAGACACTAGAGAATCCCTTACTGGAGAAATGAAAGAACTAAAATCTAATCGGGTCAAAATCAAAAAGGCTATTACTGAGATGTAATAAAAAATGGAGGCTCTAACTGATAGGATAAACAACACAGAAGAGATAGGCAGTGATATAGAAGACAAAATGGTGGAGAATAAAGAAACTGAGAAGAAGAGAGATAAACAACTACTGGATTATGAGGGGAGGATTCGAGAGATCAGTGATACCATAAAGCAAAAACAATATTAGAATAATTGGGGTACCAGAGGAAGAGGAAAGAGAGAGGGGGCAAAAGGTTTATTTGAGCAAATTATAGCTGAGAACTTCCCTAATCTGGGGAAGGAAACAGGCATTCAAGTCAGGGAGGCACAGACAACCCCCTTCAGAATATATAAAAATGGGTCAACACCTCGACATAGAATAGTGAGGCTTGCACATTTCAGAGACAAAGAGAAAATCCTGAAACAGCTTGGGACAAGAGGTCCTTACCCTACAAGGGTAGAAACATAAGACTGGCAGCAGGCCTATCCACAGAGACGTGGCAGGCCAGAAAAGACTGGTATGATATATTCAGGGTGCTAAATGAGAAAAATATGCAGCCCAGAATACTTTAACCAGCAAAGCTGTCATTCAGAATAGAAGGAGAGAAAAAAGCTTCCAGGAGAAACAGAAATTAAAAGAATCTGTGATCACTAAACCAGCCCTGCAAGAAATATTAAAGGGGATCCTTTAAGCTAAGAGAGAGACCAAAAGTAACATAGACCAGAAAGGAACGGAGTCAATATACAGAAACACTGACTTTACAGGTAGTACAATGGCACTAAATTCATATCTTTCAATAGTTACTCTGAATGTAAATGGGCTAAATGCTCCAATCAAAAGACATAAGGTATCAGATTGGATTAATGTATGGTGACTAACATAACATAATAAAAAATTATTATAAAAAATTAAAAAAATAAAAAAACAAGACCCATTGATATGCTGTCTACAACAGACTCATTTTAGACCAAAGACACCCGCAGATTGAAGGTGAGGGGGCGGAGAACCATTTATCATGCTAATGGACATTAAAAGAAAGCTGGTGTAGCAATCCTTATAACAGACAAATTAGATTTTAAACCAAAGACTGTAATAAGAGATGAAGAAGGATACTGTGTCATGTTTAAAGGGTCTATCCAACAAGAAGATCTAACAATTGTAAATATTTATGCTCCTAACTTGGGAGCAGCCAATTATATAAGCCAATTAATAACAAAATTAAAGAAACACACGAATAACAATACAATAATAGTAGGGGACTTTAACACCCCACTCACTGCAATGGACAAATCATTTAAGCAGAAGATCAACAAGGAAACAAGGGCTTTGAATGACACACTGGACTAGATAGACTTCACAGGTATATTCAGTGCATTTCATCCTAAAGCAACAGAATACATACTCTTCTCGAGGGCACGTGGAACATTCTCCAGAACAGATCACATACTGGGTCACAAATCAGATCTCAAGTGATACCAAAAGATTGGGATTATTCCCTGCATATTCTCAGACCACAATGCTATAAAACTTGAACTCAATCACAAGAGAAAATTTGGAAGGAACACAAATATATGGAGGCTAAAGAACATCCTGCTAAAGAATGAATGGGTTAATGAGGAAATTAAAGAAGAATTAAAAAAATACATGGAAACGATTGAAAATGAAACACAACTGTTCAAAACCTTTGGGATGCAGCAAAGATAGTCCTAAGAGGGAAGCATACAACAATAAAGGCCTTTCTCAAGAAACAAGAAAAGTCTCAAATACACAACCTGGAGAAAGAACAGCAAATAAAGCCTAAATCCAACAGGAGAAGAGAAATAATAAAGATTAGAGCAGAAATTAATGAAACAGAAACCAACAGAATAGTAGAACCAATCAACCAAACTAGGAGATGGTTCCTTGAAAGAATTAATAAGATCAATAAACCCCTAGGAAAAATTATCAAAAAGAAAACAGAAAGGACCCAAATAAATAAAATCATGAATACAAGAGGACAGATCACAACCAAAACCAAGGAAATACAAACAATTTTAAGAACATATTATGAGCAACTATATGCCAACAAATTAGGCAATCTGGAAGAAATGGATGCATTCCTAGAAACATAAAAACTACGAAAAGTGAAACAAAAAGAAATAGAAAACCTGAAAAGACCCATAACCAACAAGGAAATGGAAGCAGTAATAAAAAATGGCCCAAAAAATAAGAGTCCAGGTCTGGATGGCTTCCCAGGGGAATTCTACCAAACATTTGAAGAAAAACTAGTACCTATTCTTCTGAAGATGTTTCAAAAAATAGAAATGGAAGGAAAACTTCCAAACTCATTCTATGAGGCCAGCATTACCTTGATCCCAATACCAGACAAAGACCCCACCAAAAAGGAGAATTACAGACCAATATCCCTGATGAACATGGATGCCAAAATTCTCACCAAGATACTAGCCAATAGGATCCAACAGTACATTAAAAGAGTTATTCACCATGACCAAGTGGGATTTATTCCTGGGCTGCAAGGGTGGTTGAACATCTGCAAATCAATCAATGTGATACACTACATTAATAAAAGAAAGGACAAGTACCATATGATCCTGTGAATAGATGCAGAAAAAGCATTTGACAAAATACAGCATCCTTTCTTGATGAAGACCCTCCACAGTGTAGGGATAGAGCGAACATACCTCAAAATCATAAAATCCATCTATGAAAAGCCCACAGTGAATATCATTCCCAATGAGGAAAAACAGAGCTTTTCCCTTAAGGTCACGAACATGACAGGGATATCCACTCTCACCACTACTGTTCAACATAGTAGTAGAAGTTCTAGCCTCAGTAATCAGACAACAAAAAGAAATAAAAGCATCCAAATTGGCAAAGAAGAAGTCAAATCCTCGCTCTTTGCAGATGACATGATACTGTAAATGGAAACCCCAAAAGACTCTACCCCAAAATTGCTAGCTCTCATGCAGGAATTCAGCAAAATGGCAGCATATAAAATTAATGCACAGAAATCAGTTGCATTTCTATACACAAACACTGTGACTGAAGAAAGAGAAATCAAGGAATTGACAAATTTACTATTGCACAAAAAAACCATAAGATACCTAGGAATAAACCTAACCAAAGAGGTAAAGGATCTGTACTCTAAAAATGACAGAACACTTATGAAAGAAAATAAGGAATACACAAAGAAATGGAAAAACATTCCATGCTCATGGATTGGAAGAACAAATATTTTTACAATGTCTATGCTACCCGGAGGAATCTACACATTCAATGCAATCCTTATCAAAATACCATCAATATTTTTCACAGAGCTAAAACAAATAATCTTAAAATTTGTATGGAACCAGAAAAGACTCAAAATAGCCAGAAGAATGTTAAAAAAGAAAAGCAAAGCTGGGGGCATCACAATGCCAGACTTCAAGCTATAATACAAAGGTGTAATCATCAAGACACTATGGTACTGGCACAAAAACAGATTGTTCCATAGATCAATGGAACAGAATAGAGAATCCAGAAATAACTCTTGACTCTATGGTCAACTAATTTTCAACAACACAAGAAAGACTATCCAATGGAAAAAAGACAGTCTCTTCAACAAATGGTGTTGGGAAAATTGGATACCCCCTTCCAGAAGAATGAAACTAGACCATTTTCTTACATCACACACAAAAATAAACTCAAAATGGATGAAAGACCTAAATGTGAGAAAGGAATCTATCAAAATCCTTGAGGAGAACACAGGCAGCAACCTCTTTGACCTCAGCCACAGCAACTTCTTGCTGGACAGGTCTCCAAAGGCAAGAGAGCAAAAGCAAAAATGAACTATTGGGATTTCATCAAGATAAAAAGCTTTTGCACAGCAAAGGAAACGGTTGACAAAACCAAAAGACAACTGACAGAATGGAAGAAGATATTTGCAGATGTCTTATCAGATAAAGGGCTAGTACCCAAAATCTAAAAGAATTTATCAAACTCAACACCCAAAGAACAAATAATACAGTCAAGAAATGGGCAGAAGACATGAACAGACATTTCTGCAAAGAAGACACCCAAATGGCCAACAGACACATGAAAAAGTGCTCAACATCACTTGGCATCAGGGAAATACAAATCAAAACCACAATGAGATACCACCTCACACTAGTCAGAATGGCTAAAATTAACAAGTCAGGAAACAACAAATGTTGGGGAGGATACAGAGAAAGGGGAATCCTCATACACTGCCGGTGGGAATGCAAGCTGGTACAGTCACTCTGGAAAACAGTATGGAGGTTCCTGAAAAAGTTAAAAATAGAACTATCCTATGACCCAGCAATTGCAGTACTAGGTATTTACCCAAAAGATACAAATGTAGCAATCTGAAGGGGCACCTGCACCTCTTCAGATGTTTATAGCAACATTGTCCACAATAGCCAAACTATGAAAAGAACCCAGATGTCTATCAACATATGAATGGATAAAGAAGATATATATACAATGGAATATTAATCAGCCATCAAAAAATGAAATCTTGACATTTGCAATGACATAGATAGAACTAGAAAGTATTATGCTGAATGAAATAAGTCAATCAGAGAAAGAATTATCATATGATCTCACTCAAATGTGAAATTTAAGAAACAAAACAGAGAATCATAGGGGAAGGGAGGGAAAAATAAGATGAAATCAGAGAGGGAGACAAACCATAAGAGACTCTTAATTATAGGAAACAAACTGAAGGTTGCTGGAGGGGAGGTAGGTAGGGGGTTTGGGCATTAAGGATGGCATGTAATGTGATGAGCCCTGGGTGTTATACGCAACTGATGAATCCCTGAACTCTACCTCTGTAACTAATAATACACTATCTGTTAATTGAATTTAAATAAAATTGAATTAAATTTAAAAAGAGAGAGAGCAAGTTAAAACCTCCCAGATATGTGAAGTGTGGGTCATCGTTTCACAGGCCTGGGGCTTGGCAAGAACAAACATTCATGTGAAGATCATTTTCATGTGTCCACTTGGTGAGGCTACAGTCCCCAGTTACTCAAATTCTCATCTAGGTATTGTGGGACGTTTTGAAGATGGGACTCAAGTTTCTTATCAGTTGACTTTAAGCAAGGGAGATTATGCTAGAATCTGCATGGGCACGATCCGAAAAGGTGAAGGCCTTAAGAGCAGAGCTGAGGCTTCCCTGAACATGAAATTCCAGAAGCCTCAGCTCTCATCCAGAGGTCTGGCCCCACTTCCTGATAGCCTTCACACCTGCCTCACAAGCCCCAAGAATTGTGTAAGCCAATTCTTTGTAATCAGTTTCTCACAATATCTCCTACAGGTTTTGTTTCTCTGGTGGAACTCAGACTGATACACTTGCTACAAGTACTTTGTAGGTAGGCAGTTAGAAATTCCTCGGGGTAAGTGGCTTTAGCAATATCACAGAGCAAGTGAGGGACAACACAAGGACCAGATCCAGCACGGCAACCTGGAGTTATTTCTGCTATGTAGCCTGTTCATTTTCTGACTCTGGGCAAAAGGGAAGGGAGAATTTATTGAACGTTCTCTGTAAAGTTCCTCAGAAAGGTTTATGAGAATTGATAGAAGCAGGAAGCCTTCCTTTGAAATGCGAGGAACTATTTGGCCAGCCCTCCCTTCTTCATGCTCTAAGAATAGCACAGGCTCTTCTAGAACTTCCTGAGATGGTTCCATTTTTCTGCTGCTTACCTTCAAAGTGCTGAAAGTAGGCACATACATGTAGCCTCCCTGAGGGGTTATGGGGACTCAACAGGCAGTGTTTCAAGAAGGGGTAGCAAAAAGGGATTCTAAGGTGACCCAACCTTTACGGCTGAGTGAACTCACTTCCCATCTCATGCGCACCCAGGAATTTTGGTGCCCACAGATTGAAGATGGCAACCAGCAGACCCAAGGACAAGGGCAGGGAGGAGTGTGGAATACTTTCTCACAGACAATACGTAGCATTTTTCCCCCTTAGAAACCTGAAAAATTCATTTACTCAGGAGACAGGGAGATACACAAGGAAGTCTTAAAAAAATTCCTTCTAGGAAAAGTGAGTTTGCATGTAATGAGGTACAAAATTCATCCTTCAGGGCAGAGGATAGCTCCTCCCAAACTAGAAAAATCTTCTGTGCTTGAGAGAGAACACTCCCCAAATATATTTACTTGGAATAAACTTTGTAGTTTCCTTATGAGTTCATTGTTTCTAAAAATAGAATTCTCATTCATGTTCTCGTAAAGTCTGTGTAAATATAGATCCTAATGTAGGTTGGAAATTACATCTTCAAGGCCAGATGTGTGAGTGGTGCAAAGGATTCAGTTTCCTCAAGTTTTCTCTCATTTGGGGAGCAAGGAACCAGGAAGGATGGAAGTGTAGATATTCTTTTCTTTTCTTTATTTTTTGAAGTACCAATTATAGCAGCAGCAGAAGCTGAGTTGCTTTTGTTTTATTGAGAATAGAAAGGAATCCTGTGTAAGCCAATATATAAAGCCTATGATGTAACTTTTAAGTATAACACAACTGAACAACTGTTTAAGTAGTGTTCCTTTTCTAAATGGTCTTGGAGGACCTATTTAGATAATTTCAAACTACTTCAGTTAGTTTTGTAATTTGGTGACGAACATCATCATTCTCTCTTTAAAAGGAAGGATTTAGTTTTCGGGTGAGCATTGCTCTTTATCTTGGCAAGTATATGAAGGTGATTGAATCTGGCCTATTTTCATAACTTTTGGGGACTCAGGTAGCTAGTGAGATAACCTTTTGAGTTAAGCTATCTGATGCATTCACTAAAACGTAAAAGCTGAAAAAAATCCATGGCTCCTAACTAGTCATTTTGGTAGTATCAATCACTGATGCACAAAGAATTATTTGCTAAGGAGGAATATTGATGTGTGTGTGTGCACACGTGTGTGTTGTGTTTAATGCAGATTTTTTTTTTTTTTAAAGCCTGGCAGAGATTGAGAACAGCACTGACTAGATATGGGAAACGTTCTTCCATTTACACTTCACAAATACACCTTATGGTGATCCTGGCTATATAAGGAAAGCTTTATGAATCCAATAAAGGCCTTTATATGACATCTTCAGATGTTATATATAGTGTGAGTAATCCTCTTTTTAAGTAAACACAGCATACAATGTGCCAAGCATAATAAAATAGGGAAATAACTCATTTTATGTATCCTCCATCCTCAAAACTAAAACGCCATGTGTTAGACTGGAGAAGTGAAAGTACTGTCCAGCCTTATAAGGCAACAAAGGAAGGCAAAATCATGACAATAGAAGCAGTGGGTATAAAACTGGGGATTATGGGAAATTCTGTGGCTCAGAAGGAAACGGGTAGCCGGTAGCAGACAAAAAAGTCTCAGGTTGCTGCTGTACAGTAACTGTGAACTAACAGGTGACCAGAATCATCAGTTAGCATTCAATTGTTTGATTTCAATGACTATCAGCGTTCTAATGGACTTAGACAAAAAATTTCAGACTGGTATATTATTTCACCTACTCCTCCCCCTTTAAAATAGAAAACAGTGGGGAATAAGTAAGGGAATAATTTTAGAGATCACATTATTAAAAATTAATTTTTCCATAAAGTAAGACACACATGTGTAATTTTTGGCAATACCTGTTTAAATATCAAATTTTACTTGAATTTATGTGGTATGTTCTGTTGTTTAGAATTTTTTTATATTTACCGTAGTTCAATTGGTAAATGCTTGATCAGTGAGTTAAAATATCCTATTTAAAGATTGGGCAGTGGGGCTCCTGGGTGGCTCAGCTGTTAAGTGTCTGCCTTCAGCTCAGGTCATGATTCCAGGGTCCTGGGATCGAGCCTCCAGCTGGGCTCCCTGCTCAGCAGTGAGTTTGTTTCTCCCTCTGCCTCTGACCCTCTATCTGCTTGTGATCACGCTTGCTCTCAAATAAATAAAAATCTTAAAAAAAATAAAGAGTGAACAGAATAAACAGTGATAAGGACAAAGCCTCATTTGAAAGGACATAATCTCATGACTTGTGGACAGTTGTCTCCCAAGAATTGTTTTACCTTGATCTCATTGGTAGCTATCATTTATTGAGAGCTTACTATGTGCGAGGTACACTATAAACGTATTTCATTTTTTCCTTTCTTAAAATTGAGATATAATTGATAAGAAGTTCTGTTTAAAATTATTTTTTGATTACAAAAGTAATGTAGCACTGTATAATGCAAACATGAAAGCCTCTGCGCTGCCTTCCATCCATCTTTGCTCTCAGAAATCATTACTTTAGCAGCTTGCTGGGGAAGAGTTTCTGTCACTTATTGAGATCACCCCAAGCTGCAGAGCATGTGACTTAGGTTGAGTCATGACACCTAAAAATTTTTGAGCATCAATAATGTTCATGTAAAGGGAATGAGACTCAGATCACAAATTTGGGAGTGCAAGAAATAGAACTTTGCTTTTCTATAACTGAGTTTAATTTCTATTTCAAAATCCATTTGCCAGCTGGTATGTAGTCAGTATTGCTATAATGGAGGTCACCCCAGCTGTCCCAAGTGTTGGGTCTATGAGGGACAGAGGGCTTATGTAGTTCAAGGTGTTTGGGGAGACACCCTTCTGTCCCTGGAGTTTTCTGTCTCCTAGAGGGACAAAACTGCAATTGGTTTGATGTGGGAGACAGGAAACCCTAACTATGAAATGTTAGGCATTAGGGGCTTAGTGGGGAGGTATCTGGGGAGTACAAGGTTGCACTACTGGCTTACTTGGTGCTATATACTGTGAAGTTTGGCCTGCCTCCAACTTGGCTAAGCCAGTTTCAGGGGAGCTATGGAACGGATATATGGGCACTTGGGGTGCTTCCATATCTTTACTATTGTAAATAAGGCTGCAATAAACATAATGGTGAATATGTCTTTTTGAATATAAATCTAGTGGTTTTTTTAAAAAAGATTTTATTTATTTATTTGAGAAAGAGAGAGAGAGAGATCAAGCATGAGCTGGGGGAAGGGGCAAAGGCCGGGGGACAAGCAGATGCCCCGCTGAACAGGGAGTCCCATGCAGGGCTTGATCCCAGGACCCTGGGATCACACCAGAGAGGAAGTCTTAACTGACTGAGCCACCCAAGTGCCCCTAAATCTAGTGTTTTGTTTTCTTTGGGTAAATACCCAGTAGTGGAATTGTTGGATCATACCTTGTGGTGGAGTTACTGGGTCATATTTTTAATTTTTTGAGGACTCTCCATACCAATTTGCATTCCCATCAATGTACCAGTTTACATTCCCACCAATAGGGCATGAGGGTTGTCTTCTCTACATCCTTCCCAACACTTGTTATCTTGTCTTGTTATCTTTTTGATACTAGCCATTCTGACTGGTGTGAGGTGATATCTCATTGTAGTTTTGATTTGCATTTCCCTGATGGTGAGTGATATTGAGCATATTTTCATGTGTTTGTTGGTCATCTGTATGTCTTTTTTAGAAAAATGTCTATTCAGATCCTATGCCTATTTTTTACTTGGATTGTTTGTGTTTTTTATGTTGAGTTGTGTATGTTCTTTATATATTTTGAAGACTAACCCCTTATTGGGTATGCTGTTTGCAAATACCTTTTCTTATTCAGTAGGTTGCCTTTTGGTTTTGCTCATGGTTTTCTTTGCTGTGCAAAAGCTTTTAATTTTCATGTAGTCCCAATAGTTTATTTTTGTGTTGTTTCCCTTGCCTGAATAGACGTCTATAAATATGTTGCTAAGTGCAATGTCCAAGAGATCACTGCCTCTGTTTTCTTCTAGTGGTTTTATGGTTTCAGGTCTCACATTTAGTTCTTTAATTCACTTTGAGTTTATTTTTGTGTTGTTGTAAGAAAGTGGTTTAGTCTCATTCTTTTGCATGTAGCTGCCCAGGTTTCCCAGCACCATTTATTGAAAAGACTGTCTTTTTGCTATTGTATATTCTTTCCTCCTTTGTCATAGGTTAATTGGCCATATAGTTGTGGGTTTATTTCTGGGCTCTCTGTCCTGTTCCATTGATCTATGTGTCTATTTTTGTGTCAGTACCACACTGTTTTGTTTACTATAGCTTTGTAGTATATCCTGAAATCTGGGATTATGATACCTTCAACTTTGTTCTTCTTTCTCAAGATTGCTATCTGGTATAACTGTGTACTTAGATACTGACATACATCCTTCTAGTGTTTCAAGAAGATGTGTTTGATCACAATACCAGCTCAATACCACGAGCTCATGCCCTTTTCATTGACATAGTCATCAGTGTCCCACCTGGCCCAACAGTGGCTTTTGTAGGGGTCTGATTTGCAAGGTAGAAGAGTGGGCTTTGGGCAACAAGTCCCCTCAGAAGATGTCTGTTCAGTGGCAGAAGTGTAACAGATAGGAGTGATAATCTGGCACCATTTCTGGTTTCCATTAATCTCAGCACTGTATCACTCTGGCACAAGCAAGCTGTGAAACTGGTTTGAAGAGGCAATTCCAGAATAATTAGCATAATTCCACACTAAGATATGTTCATTGAGGGGAAAGTGGATGAGAGGTCTTGGGGACACCCATTAAATCTAGCAACTGTGGGAAGACCACCCCCTGCTAATCTGAATCAGACTCCATCCAGGTTGCCAAGCCAGTGGCAACAGAGAAGCTAAAAAATCTCAGGGCTCTTACCTGGATCTCCAGCTTTCTTTTTACCTTTTTTGTCTCATCTTTTCATTTTTCTTTAATATACATTTGTCCGTTTCTCAATCTTTACAGTTTAAGCATTTTCTTTCTTTTATTTTCTTGCTCTTCATTTTCAGTCCTCTAATTTCACTTTCCCCTTGTTCTTTTTCTTTACTTGTAGGGGACATTTGCTTATTATAGATGTTCTAAAAGTCACCTGTCTACATGCTTGGAATGAATATGTGCTTTAGGCAGGGAAAATTGGATTTAGATTGATCTATTAATGCACGCTTATTGTGCTGAAACTCCTGCTAAAAGATACTAGCTAGAATTTAGATGCAATGATAGGACATTCCTCTGGACACTCTGGATTTGTAAAATAGATATTAAACTATTTCTTTGTTAGGCCTCACTGTGCTTTGGGAGATTTATGGTCTTGTTTCTCAGTGGAGAAAATGAGAAAATGGGAAATTCCATAGCCCACCAAAAGTATTCCAGTGAGGTTGGCAATGGGGCTCTTGGATAGCAAGACCTCAACTCCAGTAGTGAAAATTTTGCAGCTGTAGAAAGGAAGGGATCCTGTAGGAATCATTTCATTGAAAATATATATGTTCAGTCAACCAATTGATATATAATCAAACAAGAAATATTTGTTGAGGGCCTATGCTGTATGAGAGGCCCATGGTAGACAGTTTACAGATTACTAGGGAAATCTAGGCAATCCTTGGCTATATTAATAGGGCAAGTTAAATATAGGAAAGGGTAGACCCAAAAGTATGAAGACTAATACAGAGAAGATTGCTTTTTTCCCCTTAGCACTACTGGGTGGATGTACCGATTAGCATAAGCTCCTCCTCTATAAAGCTATTGCAGGACAGAGGCTGATAGGGATACTTCTATCTTGAATGCATGGCTTCCAAGGTTGCCTTGGAGACCATTTTCATTCTAGCTAGCTGGAAAGGAAGGGAGTATCGAAGTGCAGGTGTGGGAGCTTTTTATGGGCCAGGCCCAGAAGTGTAACTTCTATTTACATTCATTGGCTAGGATTTGGTTACATGGCCACATCTGACAGCAATAGAGGAAATGAGTTCCAGCTTTGTATCCAGGGAGGCAAAAACATAAATTTTGGCTAGCAGCAGCGCTGTGTCCTGACCCAGTTAAAGAACGGGTTGTGTTTTTAACGTGAAACTATAGATGATTTAAATTAGCTTCTTTATATTTTCCTATAGTTTTCAAAGTTTATAATTACATGTATTACTTTTATAATCAGAAAAAAACAGTACATCTTATTTTTAAAAATGTAATCCAGGTGTTTGGAACTTAGAACATTATAATTTTTTTCCTATACAAACAGTTAAAATGTTTTGATGCCCAGGTGATTATAAAATCCTATATAACCCACCAAGTAGTTGAAAATATAAGGCCAATCTAATTAATTATTAACTCTGCCATGCTTCTTAAAGAGATTTACCTCTCACTATGAAGCCAGCCTGAAATCGGCACTCTAGGAGAAGGAGGATAAGGTAGGACTAAGAAAGTGATAAGAAAGAGAAATAGGAGGAGTATCTGCCCCCTTTCCAGAGGTGGCTGAAGTAAAAATGTGGAAATAGGGGCTCCCTCTATCCCTCCATTTTGCTGCTCTTTCTCTCTCCCGTTATCTTAAGCTCCTCATGGTAGCTGGCACCTTCCCCAGGCATGCCCGCTTTCTAAAGTAATCCCTGCTCCAAAATCATGTCTTTATTTTCCCCCAACAAAGTGCCTCTTCTCTCACTGACCTCACTTAGGGATTGTGGGCAAAGCCTTATTTGAATTAATTCAGATAGAGAAAGAGACAGAACACAACCACTTAGATTTCTCTGAGTATTTGCAATTTTTAAGAAGAAAATTTGTTCAGCAAAATGCCTCTATCATTGGTGGAATTTCAGGCAGAGTAACCTAGTCAAGATTGTCAGATATTTTTGGTAGATATTTTTGGTTAGAGACTCCATCCAGGCTTATGTGGAAGCCTTTCCTCTGAAGAGTTTCTCAAGTTTCTGTTTTTGCATTTTATGGTGTCTTCCTGCCTCAATTTCTTAAAGCCCTAAGTTTATTACAACAGAGACAGTAGTACTCTCCAAATATTCTTTGCGGGCCCCTACACTTCCTGGTCTCTTTTCCAGTTGTGTTGGGCCCTGTGACACAAACAGTGTCTACTGGGCTATGGGTGGAAGAGTTGTAGGTCTCTTCTGGGTAGGCCAGTGTATCTTCAGCACACACTCTTTCACCTGAGTGGATACACGTGAAGACAACAGGATGGCAGAGGTGCTAAAGGAGGAGCCAAGGAGACCACTCTGACCCATGGCCAAATATGATGTGATGAGAAAATCCTCTGTTGTATTATACCAATAAGATTTGGGGATTTACTTGTTCCCAATAGCCTAGCTTGTCCCAACTAATACAGGCTCACAGGCAATGGAGAGGGTGAGTTATTGGGAGTGGAGGAATGGAAAAGGGAGGGGATTGTAGGCCTTAGGAATCACCTTATAAGGCACTCCTTGTTCTGACTACTTATTGAGGAAACTGGTGGTTTCAATCATGAGGGAGCTGTTAAGGATGATGTCATCATCACCATCCATTTATGAAAAGAGGAAAAACATGGACAACTGCGTTTGGATTTGGAGGAAAGGATTCCTGGAGAGGAATGAAAATAGAGCTGGGAAGTTGAATTAAAAGGCAAGAGAATTTCTCTGACTTTAAGTACCTAGCTTCTGACTGGAGATATCAGGATTATTAATCTAATGAAATATAATACCAAAGAATATACAAATATTATATGTAGTGCAGAATAAAATAAATATTTGGAGAAAGAGAGGTTATGATAGGCTGGAAGACCAGGGAAGAGGAAAGTCTTCATAGAAGAATGGGCATATGAGATGGCTTTCTAACATAGGTCGAATTTAGGAAGATGGGAGGAGAGGGCCTTCTGGGTGGAAGGACTGATGTGAACAAAGTTTTTAAGGTCAGAAAATCCTGGAGTGCCTGGGTGGCACAGCTGGTTAAGCAGCTGACCTGGTTTTGGCTCAGGTCATGATCTCGTGGGTCATGAGATCGAACCCCACATTGTGCTTTGTACTCAGTGCGGTGTCTACTTGAGTTTCTCTCTCTCCCTCTGCTCCTCCCCTCCTCCCGCACCCCTGTCTCAAATAAATAAATAGATCTTTTTTAAAAGGGCCAGAAAATCCTGTTAGTCTAGTTTGACTAGAGTGTACTATTTGGGGAGGGTACATAAGTCAGAGGTGAGACTTCAGAGATAGTTGGAGGACACATTGTAGAGAACCTCAAATGCCATTGAATACCTTTAAACTTGAAAGAGTGCCGTTACAATGTAATGGTGAAAAATTGCCAACAACCTTGGTGGCCCATTAATGAGAGAATAGATAAGTAAGTTACAATGCTGCCATTCTATGGCATACCATTCAGCAGTTACTCACATGGAAAGATCTCTAAGGTGCTGTTAAGTAAAAACATCAAGGTTATGTAATACCACTTGTGTAAAGCAGTACACATCCATATCTGTAAATTCCATATTCCTGAACGCACATATATAAACACACAGAGATGTATTTGAATGCATCCTAGGAAGGAAGGATACACACGAACTGGTAACAGTGGCTACCTATGGGCAAAGGGCTTGAGACTGGCCACAATCTTACCTGCTCTCCAATGCCTTGTCCTTGGAGAGTTTTTGAAGAGAATGGAGTCTAACCAGATCATTTCTGTCACTTGAGCCTGCTTCTTTTCCCAGGCCCACCTCAAACACCTTCATTATCATCTAGGTGGACATGCTTGCTTTCCCATCAATTGAAATGCATTTATGGTAATAGAAGGTAGTAAATCCCCTTGCAAAGATAAGCAGATTTCTCTTTAATCTAAAATCATTTTTCACTGAGTAAAAATGTTTTTGGTCAAGACATAGACACCCTTTTGAGAGTGATAGTTTCAAGTTTTCTTGAATGAGAAAACCCTTTATTGGAGGAAAACAAAACAAAAGAATTGTTTATATCCTGACTACTTTCAAGAAAAATCTGAAATGGCCAATAACATTAAAATACATTAACTAAAACCACAGAACAATTAAAATATTTAAAAAGAAAGACCAAAAATTATTTAGCTTACTCACCAGTAAGAAATACATATATTATTCAACAAATGATAGAGGAAAAGTTACCTGTAGAATAAACTATATTTTGGTTCTCACCTCACATCATATTCCCAAACACATTTCAGGTATATTAAAATGAGTATAAAAATACAAAAAAGTAAGCAAAAATGAATTCAAATTTGTATTTTAAAAATGAGCAATAAGTTTTTTAAAAAATTTTAATATAATAATAGGAGACTTTATTTATTTTATTATTTTTTAATGTTTTTTTATTATATTATGTTAGTCACCATACAGTACATCCCCGGTTTCTGATGTAAAGTTCGATGATTCATTAGTTGCGTATAACACCCAGTGCATCATGCAATACGTGCCCTCCTTACTACCCATCACCGGCCTATCCCAATACCCCACCGCCTCTCCTCTGAAGCCCTCGGTTTGTTTCCCAGAGTCCATAGTCTATCATGGTTCATTCCCCCTTCTGTTTACCCCCTCTTCATTCTTCCCTTCCTTCTCCTACCAATCTCCCTGCTATTTCTTATCTTCCACAAATGAGTGAAACCATTCTCTGCTTGACTTATTTCACTTAGCATAATCTCCTCCAGTCTCGTCTATGTTGCTGCAAATGTTGTGTAATCGTTTTTCTGATGGCTGAGTAATGTTCCATTGTATATATGGACCACATCTTCTTTATCCATTCGTCTGTTGAAGGGCATTTCAGCTCCTTTCAGAGTTTAGCTATTGTGGACAATGCTGCTATGAACATTGGAGTGCATATGGCCCTTCTCTTCACTACAACAATATCGTTGGGGTAAATACCCAGTAGTGCAAATGCTGGGTCATAGGGTAGCTCTATTTTTAACTTTTTGAGGGACCTCCACACTGGTTTTCAAAGTGGCTCTACCAACTTGAATTCCCACCAACAGTGTGAGAGCGTTCCCCTTTCTCCACATCCTCTCCAACATTTGTTCTTTCTTGCCTTGTCCATTTTTGCCATTCTAACTGGCGTAAGGTGGTATCTCAATGTGGTTTTGATTTGAATTTCCCTGATGTATAATAATTTTGAACAGTTTTTCATGTGTCTGTTAGCCATTCGTATGTCTTCTTTGGAGAGTGTCTGTTCATGTCTTCTGCCCATTTTTTGATTTGATTATTTGTTTCATGTGTATTGAGTTTGAGAAGTTCTTTGTAGATCTTGGATACCAGTCTTTTATTTGAAGTGTCATTTGCAAATTTCTTCTCCCATTCCGTGGGCTGCCTCTAAGTTTCTTTGACTGTTACCTTGGCTGTGCAGAAGCTTTTTATCTTGATGAAGTCCCACAAGTTCATTTTTTCTTTTGTTTCTCTTGCCTTTGGAGATGTGTCATGAAAGAAGTTGCTGTGGCCAATGTCAAAGAGGTTACAGCCTATATTCTTCTCTATGATGTTGATGGATTCCTGTCTCACATCAAGGTCTTTCAACCATTTGGAGTTTATCTTTGTGTATGGTGCGAGAGAGTGGTCAAATTTCATTCTTTTGCATGTAGCTGTCCAATTTTCCCAGCACCATTTATTGAAGAGACTGTCTTTTTTTTTTCCTGATTTGTCAAAGATTAGTTGCCCAAAGAGCCAAAGGTCCATTTCTGGGTTCTCTGTTCTGTTCCATTGGTCTATGTGTCTGTTTTTGTGCCAGTACCATGCTGTCTTTGTGATCACAGCTTTGTAGTATAGCTTGAAATCCGGCAACGTGATGCCGCCAGCTTTGTTTTTCCTTTCTAACAATTTCTTGGTGATTTGGGGCCTTTTCTGGTTCCAAACAAATTTAAGGGCTGCTTGTTCCAGCTCTTTGAAAAATGTCATTGGTATTTTGATCGGGATGGCATTGAACGTGTAGATTGCTGTGGGTAGCATAGACATTTTAACTATGTTATTCTTCCAAATCCATGAGCATGGAATGTTTTTCCATCTTTTTGTGTCTTCTTCAATGTCTTTCAAGAGTGATCTCTAGTTTCTAGAATATATATCCTTTACCTCTCTGGTTAAGTTAATTCTGAGATATCGTATGATTTTTAGTGCTATTGAAAATGGAATCAATTCCCTAATTTCTCTTTCTTCAGTCTCATTGTTCGTGTATAGAAATGCAGCTGATTTCTGAGCATTGATTTTGTATCCTGCCACATTACTGAATTGTTCTATGAGTTCTAGTAATTTGGGGGTGTAATCTTTTGGGTTTTCGATGTAGAGTATCATGTCATCTGTGAAGAGAGAAAGTTTGACTTCTTCTTTGCTGATTTGGATACCTTTTATCCCTTTTTGTTGTCTGATTGCTGTTGCAAGGACATCTAGTACTATGTTGAATAATAATGGCGAGAGTGGGCATCCTTGTTGTGTTCCTGATCTTAAGGGAAAGGCTTTCAGCTTTTCCCCATTGAGAATGATATTCACTGTAGGCTTTTCATAGATGGTTTTTATGAAATTGAGGAATGTACCCTTTATCCCTACACTCTGAAGGGTTTTAATCAGGAAAGGATGCTGTATTTTGACAAATGCATTTTCTGCATCAATTGAGAGGATCATATGGTTCTTGACTCTTTCTTGTTGATGTGATATATCACACTGATCAATTTGCGAACGTTGAACCAACCTTGCACCCCAGCGATGAATCCCACTTGGTTGTGATGGATAATCCTTTTAATGTACTGTTGGATCCTATTAGCTAGGATCTTGTTGAGAATTTTGGTATCCATATTCATCAGGGATATTGGTCTGTAATTCTCCTTTTTGATGGGGTCTTTACCTGGTTTGGGCATCAAGGTAATACTGGCCTCATAGAATGAGTCTGGTGGTTTTCCTTCTGTTCCTATTTTTGGAAACATCTTCAGAAGAATAGGTATTATTTCTTCTTTGAATGTTTGGTAAAATTCCCTGGGGAATCTGTCAGACCCTGGACTCTTGTTTTTGGGGAGGTTTTTGATCACTGCTTCAATCTCTTCATGATTAATTGGTCTGTTTAGATAATCAATTAATTCCTGTTTCAGACTTGGTAGTTTATAGGTTTCCAGGAAGGCATCCATTTCTTCCAGGTTGTTTAATTTATTGGCATATAGTTGTTGATAATAGTTTCTAGTGATCCTTCCCATTTCTTTGGTGTTGGTCATGATTTCTCCCTTTTCATCCATAATTTTATTAATTTGGGTCCTTTCTCTATTCGTTTGAATAAGTTTGGCCAGTGGCTTATTGATCTTATTTATTCTTTCAAAGAACCGGCTTCTAGCTTTGTTGATCTGCTCTACTGTGCTCCTGGTTTCTAATTCATTGATCTCTGCTCTAATCTTGATCAACTGCCTTCTCGTTCGTGGGTTAGGCCTGTTCTTCTGTTCCAGCTCTAGCTTCTTGAGGTGTGAATATAAAAACTGCATTTTAGATTTTTCTATTCTTTTGAGTGAGGCTTGGATGGCCATGTATTTTCCCCTTAGGACTGCCTTTGCAGCATCCCATAGGTTTTGGACTGATGTGTTTTCGTTATCATTGGTTTCCATAAATTGCTTAAGGTCTTCTTTAATTCCCTGGTTTTCCCAGTCATTCTTAAGCAGGATAGTTCTTAGTTTCCAAGCATTTGAGTTTCTTCCAAAATTTTCCATGTGATTGAGTTCCAGTTTCAAAGCATTGTGGTCTGAGAATATGCAGGGAATAATCTCAGTCTTTTGGTGTCGGTTGAGACCTGTTTTGTGACCCAGTATATGGCCTATTCTGGAGAAAGTTCCATGTGCTTTCAAAAAGAATGAGTATTCTGTTGTTCTGGGGTGTAGTGTGCTGTATGTATCTATGAGGTCCATCTGGTCCAGTATGTCTTTCAAGGTTCTTGTTTCTTTGTTGATTTTTCTGCTTAGGTGATCTGTTTATTGCTGAGAGTGGAGTGTTGAGGTCCCTTACTATTAACGTATTATTCTCTATATGTCTCTTTATTCTGGTTAAGAGTTGGCTTGTGTATCTAGCTGCTCCCCTGTGGGGGCATCAATATTTATACTTGTCATATCCACTTGTTGGATACATCCTTTAAGAATAATATAGTGTCCTTCTGTATCTCTAACTACAGTCTTTAGGTTAAAATCTAATCTGTCTGATATAAGAATTGCTACCCCAGCTTTCTTTTGAGGTCCATTGGCATGAAAAATGGTTTTCCATCCTTTCACTTTCAGTCTGGATGTATCTTTAGGTTCAGAATGAGTCTCTTGTAGACAGCAAATGGATGGGTCATGTTTTTTTTATCCAATCTGCAACACTGTGGCATTTTATGGGAGCATTTAGGTCATTCACATTGAGAGTGATTATTGAGAGATATGATTTTAATGATGTCATGTTGCCTATGAAGTCTTTGTTTCTATAGATTGTAAATTTCTGTTCTGTATCACTCTTGGGGTCTTTTAACTTTTATAGATCCCCCCTTAATATTTCTTGGCTAGGTGATCACATATTCTTTCAATTTCTTCCAGTCTTGGAAGGTCCTTGTCTCTCCATCCATTCTGAATGACAGCCTTGCTGGATAAAGGATCCTGGCTGCATATTCTTTCACATAGTGCTCTGAATATGACTTGCCAGCTTTTCCTGGCTTGCCAGGTCTGTGTAGACAGGTTTGACTTTTTCTGATGTTCCTCCCTCTGTAGGTGAGGATTCTCTTCCCCCTGGCCACTTTCAAAATTGTATCCTTGGATCTAAGATTTGCGAGTTGTACTATTATGTGACATGGTGTAGTTCTGTTCTCATTGATCTTGGGAGGGGTGCTCTCCGCCTCTTGGACATGAATGCTTTTTTCCTTTGCCAGATTAGGGAAGTTCTCAGGTACAATTTGTTCAAATATCTTTTTTTTCTTTTTTTTTTTTTTTTTTTACTATTTATTTATTTATTTATTTATTTTTATTTTATTATGTTAGTCACCATAAAGTACATCCCTGGTTTTCAATGTAAAGTTCCATGATTCATTACTTGCGTATAACACCCAGTGCACCACGCAATACGTGCCGTCCTTAATACCCATCACCAGCCTATCCTCTCTCTTTCCACCCCCTCGGGGATGCTGATGATTCTGACATTGGAATGTTTCATTGAGTCAGTAATCTCCCGTAATCTACATTCTTGAGATTGGATTTTTTTGAGCCAAGTTCCCATTTTTTCCTTCTTTTCTATCATACCATATTCCAATTCACTAATTCGTTCTTCTACCTCATTTAACCTTGCCGTCAGAGCATCCAGTTTAGACTGCATTTGGTTCATAGCATTTTTAATTTCTGCCAGATTTGCTCTCATTTCCGCCCTTAGAGATTCTATTTTCTCATTAATATTTTCATTAATATTTTTTTCAAGCCTATACATCATCTTGACCATTGTAACTCTGAACTCCATTTCTGACAATTTTGTTATAACCATATCCATCAGTTCTGTGGCAGAGACCACAGTCTCTGTTTCCTTTCTTTGCTGGGGATTCCTCCTCCTTGTGAATTTGATGAGTAGAGGTTGGGGTGATGCACAGAGCCCATGTTATTGACCAGGACTCAGGCAATGTGTACTTGTTTTATAGGGACCTTAGGGATGTGGGCTTCTTGTTTTTTCAGCCTGATTTCTGGGGGAGGGACCTGCCACGCTGATACTGAGGCAACCCTGCTCGGGTAGAGTTGCCCCATCCCCTGTGAGAGAGGGTGGGGCTGGGCACAATGCGAACCAGTATTTCCGTGCTTTTGTACTCTGGTGGCTTTCCCTGGTGGTTTTCTGTGACTCTTCTGAGAGCCAGAGCAGCAGTGGCCGTATCCTAGCCTCTGTCTCAGAACAAAGAGATCACAGTCTGCTCTCCACTGAGCTCTCTTGGCCTCTTTAACTCTGTTTCTGTTGGTGCTGCTAAAAACCCTGCAGCACCCTGGCTTGTGAGCCCCATAGCTGTTCTCCCAGCTCTTGCTTCCAGGGCCGGCACATCTCTGTCCTTGTGCTTCTAACACCGCCAGCCACCTCGGTTCCCGCGTGCACTCCTGAGCTTCCTGTTTCAGTGTGGTTTGCACATGCTCCGGAACTCTGGGTTTTCAGTCTGGTCACACGCACACTCTTGAGCTCCCAGTTTCAGTGTGTGCTCCGGCGCTCCAGTTTTCAATCTGGTTGTGTGCGCTTTCCTGGGTTCCCTGTCTCAGTCTGTTTTCTCACGGGTGCTGGTCCTCGAATCTGGCCTGCTCCCCAGTGCAGGTGGCTACTGCTTCCTGGTGCCCGAGTGCAGCTGCTCCCTCCCACTTCCGTTTATCTTCCTATATCTGTGTGCAGATTCACGTCTCCCCGTGTTGTTCCTCAGTACGCAGCGCTGGAGATATTTGTTTCTAGAGATCCAGATGTATCTTCCTGCGTCTCAGGCTGATTTTGTGGGTGTTCAGGATGATCTGGTAGATATCCAGCTCATTCAGGGGACCAACTGAAAAAAGTTCCCCTACTCATCCGCCATCTTTTTTCTTCCCCTCAAAATAAGCAATGAGTTTTATCCCAGGATTGCAAAGATGATGCAATGTCAGAAAAATCTTCAATGTAATTCATCACTTTAACAAAATTAAAAGACAAAAAAATCATACTATTGCTATATTAGCTGATGTAGCAAATGCACTCAATTGTCCAATTTTTGCTCATATAAATACTCTTTAATCTATTTGAGGATATTACCACAAAATCTATAGCAAATATCATATTGAGGGGTGAAATGGTAGAAGAGTCTCATTAAAATGAGACATGCAATATCCCTGTTATCACCTCGCAATTTAATATTACACTGTATGTTCTACCAGTGTAAATTTTGTACTGTCATATGAGATAATTGCCCATCGGGAAAAGCCAAGAAAATCTGGTTATGAGCTCGAAAATACTGATAAGTGAACTGAACAACTTATTAGATAAATCATTTATAAATTCAGTAACAGAAAGATATTTGGAAAATCCTCAAATATTTTGAAATTAAGCAATAATCTTTCTTTCTTTCTTTCTTTCTTTCTTTCTTTCTTTCTTTCTTTCTTTCTTTCTTTCCTTTTCCTAAAGTAGGGCCCATGCCCAATATGGGACTTGAACTCATAACCCTGGCATCAAGAGTCAGATACTCTACTGACTGAACTAGTTAGGCACCCCTAGCAATAATATTTCTAAAAAAACCATGGATAAAAGAAGTCACAAAGGAAATTAGAAAATATTTTGAACTGAATAAAAATGAAAATAAAAACACAACATGTCATTTGTGAGACGCAGCACGGAAGTAGCACTGAGAGGGAAATCTGTAGCTTTTAATGTTTATATTAGGAAGAAAAGGTCTAAAATCAAGAAAGCTGCCAACTTAAGGTGCTAAAAGAATAAGTTAAACACAAAGTAAAAATGGAATAATCAAGACAGGAATAGAAATCAATGAAATACAAAACAGTTAAGTACTACAAATAATACAACATAGGAGTTTTTTTTTTAAATCAATAAAGTGAATAAATCTAGCTAGACTGGTCAAGAAAGGAAAATAAAAGAGAAGATATCAGTATGATCCTGGAGACATTAAAGGATAATAGATATTAAAATTCAATAATTTTGAAAACTGAAATGCAATAGATGCAATAGATGAAATGCAAAAGATTCAAATTATCAAATTACTAAAGATTCAAATCACCAACTGATAACAGAGATGTGGGGCAACTGAATGCATTACAGATGGAGATACAAAATAGCACTACTGTTTTGGAAAAACAGTTTGGCATTATTTAGTCAAGAGAAATGAAAATGCATGTTCATAAGACTTGTCCTTGAATGTTCATGGTGGCTTTATTTAAAATAGCCCCCAACTGAAAACAACCCAAATGTCTGAGGGCGAATGGGTATACAATCTGTGGTTAATATATACAGTGAAAGCTATGTAAAGAAATTGATTACTGGGGCGCCTGGGTGGCACAGCGGTTAAGCGTCTGCCTTCGGCTCAGGGCGTGATCCCGGTGTTATGGGATCGAGCCCCACATCAGGCTCCTCTGCCATGAGCCTGCTTCTTCCTCTCCCACTCCCCCTGCTTGTGTTCCCTCTCTGGCTGGCTGTCTCTCTCTCTGTCAAATAAATAAATAAATAAATAAACAAACAAATAAATAAATAAATAAAATCTTTAAAAAAATAAAACATGATGTTGAGAAAAGGCCAGACACAAAATAATATATGCTATATTATTCCATTTGTATAAAATTCTAGGAAATACAAATCTGAACTAGAGTGCCACAAAGCTGATCAGTGAGTCCATGGTGCTTGGGGTCGCAGGTAGAGAATGGGAACCATGTGGGGTAATGGAAACATTCTGTATCATGACTGAGGTGTTGGTTACATGACTGTATGTGTTTCTCAAAACTCATCTAACTGTACACTTTAAAGTGTACATTTTATTTCATGTAAGTTATACTTTAATGTAATAGGCTAGTGATGGGTAGTAAGGAGGGCACGTATTGCGTGGTGCACTGGGTGTTATACGCAACTAATGAATCATTGAACTTTACATCAAAAACCAGGGATGTACTGTATGTTGACTAACATAATATAATAAAAAATATTTAAAAAATTAATAACATTTTTATGCAACAACCAACTAGAAAACGTAGTAGAAAAAGACAATAGCAACAAACTACAGGATACTTGAAATTAAAATGAACAAAAATGTGCAAGAAATTTATGGAATCAGTTATAAATAATTGAAAGACATGGGGGGCACCTAGGTAGCTCAGTCAGTTGGGTGTTAGACTCCTGATTTTGGTTCAGATCATGATCTCAGGATTGTGAGTTAAAACCCTGAGTCAGGTTCCACACTGGGCATGGAGCCTGCTTACAATTCTCATGCTCCCTCATAGGGCACCTGGGTGGCTCAGTCAGTTAAGTGTCTGCCTTTAGCTCGGGTCATGATCCCAGGGTCCTGGGATCAAACCCCACATCAGGCTCCTTGCTCAGTGAGGAGTCTGCTTCTCCCTTTCCCTCTGCCTGACGCTCCCCCTGCTTGTACTCTCTCTGTCAAATAAATAAAATCTTTAAAAAAAAAGATTCTCTTTCTCCCTCTCCCTCTCCCTCTGCCCCTCCCCCATCTCTCTCCCTCTCTAAAGAAAAAAAATATTGAAGGACACGGAAGATCCAAAAAAATAGAGAAATAGATCAAGTTTCATGAATGTAGAGATCAATACCAAAGAGATGCAAATTCTATGTAAACTGATTTCTAGATCCAATGCAATTTGAATAAAAATTCCAAGAAAATCTTTGGTGGAATGTCACAAACTATTCTTAAAATTCATATGAAAGAGTAAATGATCCATGAATAGCTAAACTATTTCTGAAAAAAGAAATTAAGAAAAAGGACTTGAACTATTGGGTGTAAGAAATATCATGAAGCTACAGTATCTACAACATAGTGGTAATGAATCAAAAAAGACAAAGTAAAATAGAAGAGATAAAAAATAGATCAATGGAACAGAAAACAAATACATGTAAGATAACAGGTATTACAAATTGGTGGAGAATCCATATACATAAAAATTAAATTAGATTTCTTCCTCCTACCATATACAAACAAAAGAAACAAAAACACAGGAAATATAGCTAATTTTGGGATAGGGAAGGATGATAAAAGCAATGGAAGAAACCACAAAGGGAAACATCAATATATTTGTCTATAAAAATTTACAAATTTCTAATATCAAGCAAATGAAAATATATGGACAATATTGAAAAAGAAAGTATTAAAATTATTACCTAAATAATTCTTTTAAATCAATGAAATAATTTATATAGGAGAAAGACAATGAGTAGAGAAGAAATACAAATTGAATAGTAACTAAGAAACATATTATTTAACAAACAAATGTATGCAAATTAAAATGAAATGCTATTTTTTACTAAATTGGTGAAGTTTAAATAAAACAAAAACCTGTATTATTCGATATGGTGAGGGTGTGATGAGATAGGTATTCTCATCCATTGCTGATAGAAGTGTAGATTGGCAAAAATTTCTGGAAAGCAATTTGGTAATGACTTTTAAAAAATTAATACCTAGTGGTGCCTGGGTGGCTCAGTTGGTTAAGCATCCAGTTCTTGATGTCAGCTCAGCTCATGATCTCAGGGTCATAAGATTGAGCCCTGTGCTAGACATGGAGCCTGCTTAAGCTTCTCTCTCCCTCTCTCTTTGCCCCCCACTCCCCCCTTGTCACACACACACACATGCTGTCTCCTTTCTCCAAAAATTATTCCTATTATATTAAAATTTACAAATCACTCTTGAAAGACATTGAAGAAGACACAAAAAGATGGAAAAATATTCCATACTCATGGATCAGAAGAATTAACATAGTTAAAATGTCCATGCTACCCAGAACAATCTACACTTTCAATGCTATCCTGATCAAAATACCAATGACATTTTTCAAAGAACTGGAACAAATGGCCCTTAAATTTGTGTGGAACCAGAAAAGGTCACGAATCGCCAAGGAAGTGTTGAAAAGGAAAAACAAAGCTGGGGGCATCACAATGCCAGATTTCAAGTTGTACTACAAAGCTGTGATCACAAAGACATCATGGTACTGGCACAAAAACAGACACATAGACCAATGGAACAGAATAGAGAACCCAGAAATGGACGCTTGGCTCTTTGAGCAACTAATCTTTGATAAAGCAGGAAAAAACATCCAGTGGAAAAAAGACAGTCTCTTCAATAAGTGGTGCTGGGAAAATTGGACAGCTACATGCAAAAGAATGAAACTTGACCACTCTCTCACACCATACACAAAGATAAACTCCAAATGGATGAAAGACCTCGATGTGAGACAGGAATCCATCAACATAGAGGAGAGCATAGGCAGCAACCTCTACGACATCGGCCACAGCAAACTTTTTCATGACACATCTCCAAAGGCAAGAGAAACAAAAGATAAAATGAACTTGTGGGACTTCATCAAGATAAAAAGCTTCTGCACAGCCAAGGTAACAGTCAAAGAAACTTAGAGGCAGCCCATGGAATGGGAGAAGATATTTGCAAATGACACCGCAGATGAAATAGTTGTATCCAAGATGTACGAAGAACTTATCAAACTCAATACATGTGAAACAAATAATCAAATCAAAAAATGGGCAGAAGAGATGAACAGACACTTTTCCAATGAAGAATACAAATGGCTAACAGACACATGAAAAAATGTTCAAAATCATTAGCCATCAGGGAAATTCAAATCAAAACCAC
>NW_024423344.1:929141-956233 GCF_017311325.1 Ursus maritimus | reverse complement strand
AAAATATATGGACAATATTGAAAAAGAAAGTATTAAAATTATTACCTAAATAATTCTTTTAAATCAATGAAATAATTTATATAGGAGAAAGACAATGAGTAGAGAAGAAATACAAATTGAATAGTAACTAAGAAACATATTATTTAACAAACAAATGTATGCAAATTAAAATGAAATGCTATTTTTTACTAAATTGGTGAAGTTTAAATAAAACAAAAACCTGTATTATTCGATATGGTGAGGGTGTGATGAGATAGGTATTCTCATCCATTGCTGATAGAAGTGTAGATTGGCAAAAATTTCTGGAAAGCAATTTGGTAATGACTTTTAAAAAATTAATACCTAGTGGTGCCTGGGTGGCTCAGTTGGTTAAGCATCCAGTTCTTGATGTCAGCTCAGCTCATGATCTCAGGGTCATAAGATTGAGCCCTGTGCTAGACATGGAGCCTGCTTAAGCTTCTCTCTCCCTCTCTCTTTGCCCCCCACTCCCCCCTTGTCACACACACACACATGCTGTCTCCTTTCTCCAAAAATTATTCCTATTATATTAAAATTTACAAATCACTCTTGAAAGACATTGAAGAAGACACAAAAAGATGGAAAAATATTCCATACTCATGGATCAGAAGAATTAACATAGTTAAAATGTCCATGCTACCCAGAACAATCTACACTTTCAATGCTATCCTGATCAAAATACCAATGACATTTTTCAAAGAACTGGAACAAATGGCCCTTAAATTTGTGTGGAACCAGAAAAGGTCACGAATCGCCAAGGAAGTGTTGAAAAGGAAAAACAAAGCTGGGGGCATCACAATGCCAGATTTCAAGTTGTACTACAAAGCTGTGATCACAAAGACATCATGGTACTGGCACAAAAACAGACACATAGACCAATGGAACAGAATAGAGAACCCAGAAATGGACGCTTGGCTCTTTGAGCAACTAATCTTTGATAAAGCAGGAAAAAACATCCAGTGGAAAAAAGACAGTCTCTTCAATAAGTGGTGCTGGGAAAATTGGACAGCTACATGCAAAAGAATGAAACTTGACCACTCTCTCACACCATACACAAAGATAAACTCCAAATGGATGAAAGACCTCGATGTGAGACAGGAATCCATCAACATAGAGGAGAGCATAGGCAGCAACCTCTACGACATCGGCCACAGCAAACTTTTTCATGACACATCTCCAAAGGCAAGAGAAACAAAAGATAAAATGAACTTGTGGGACTTCATCAAGATAAAAAGCTTCTGCACAGCCAAGGTAACAGTCAAAGAAACTTAGAGGCAGCCCATGGAATGGGAGAAGATATTTGCAAATGACACCGCAGATGAAATAGTTGTATCCAAGATGTACGAAGAACTTATCAAACTCAATACATGTGAAACAAATAATCAAATCAAAAAATGGGCAGAAGAGATGAACAGACACTTTTCCAATGAAGAATACAAATGGCTAACAGACACATGAAAAAATGTTCAAAATCATTAGCCATCAGGGAAATTCAAATCAAAACCACCTTGAGATACCACCTTATACCAGTTAGAATGGCAAAAGTTGACAAGGCAGGAAACAACAAATGTTGGAGAGGATGTGGAGAAAGGGGATCCCTCTTACATTGTTGGTGGGAATGCAAGTTGGTACAGCCACTCTGGAAAACAGTGTGGAGGTCCCTTAAAAAGTTAAAAATTGAGCTACCCTATGATCCAGCAATTGCACTGCTGGGTATTTACCCCAAAGATACAGATGTAGTGAAGAGAAGGGCCATATGCTCCCCAATGTTCATCGCAGCATTGTCCACAATAGCTAAATCGTGGAAGGAGCCGAGATGCCCTTCAACAAATGACTGGATTAAGAAGTTGTGGTCCATATATACAATGGAATATTACTCAGCCATCAAAAAGAGCAATTTCTCAACATTTGCTGCAACATGGATGGGACTGGAGAAGATAATGCTAAGTGAAATAAGTCAAGCAGAGAAAGACAATTATCATATGGTTTCTCTCCTCTATGGAACATAAGAACTAGGAAGATCGGTAGGGGAAGAAAGGGATAAAGAAAGGGGGGGGTAATCAGAACGGGGAATGAAGCATGAGAGACTATGGACTCTGAGAAAGAAACTGAGGGCTTCAGAGGGGAGGGGGTGGGGGAATGGGATAGGCTGGTGATGAGTAGTAAGGAGGGCACGTATTGCATGGTGCACTGGGTGTTATACGCAACTAATGAATCATCGAACTTTACATCAAAACCAGGGATGTACTGTATGGTGACTAACATAATATAATAAAAATTAATAAAAAATAAATTAATTAATTAATTAAAAAAATAAAATTTATAATAGTTAAAAGTGAAAATATTAAGTGTCTAAAAATTAAAACAGTAAAGGTATATTCATATTCTAGACTTATGCAGCTAGTGAAGATCATGTTTTGAAGATATATTTAGTTGTCATGAGGGAAATAGTCAATATTGATGGTCAGTGGAAAAAGCAACCTATAAGTTTATATAAATTTTATTTCTAATTTTTTAAACAAACAAAATATATGCATACTATAAAAACAAGATTAGAAATAAATATACCTATTTTAACAGTGATTGTCTCTGAGTACTAAAATTATGGAAAGATTTATATTTTCTTCTTTATATTTTCAACAAACTTTTCTACAATACATGCATTAGTTTTGCAAACAGAAAAAATCTCTAAAATATCAGCAAGAATAAAGAGACATATGTACTAGACACCTCAAATAAATGACTTATTGAGAGTTTAAAAGAAACAACTTTAGGGGTGCCTGGGTGGCTCAGTCGTTGAGCATCTGCCTTCAGCTCAGGGCGTGCGTGATCCCAGTGTTCTGGGATCGAGCTCCACATCAGGCTCCTCCGCTATGAGCCTGCTTCTTCCTCTCCCAATCCCCTGCTTGTGTTCCCTCTCTCGTTGGCTGTCTCTCTCTCTGTCGAATAAATAAATAAAATCTTAAAAAAAAAAAAGAAACAGCTTTAAGGACTGTAAGTCGAAACAAAAGGAAAACAATCAGGTTATACAGTTCAAGTAAAAGCCGTGAGCAATTTTGTCAGGAGCAGCATTTACCAGAATGTGTTCTGTGAATCCTAGTGCTGTTTGTATTATTACTCAGTATGTAATATTAGGAAAAATTATGGAATGATGAAAGGGAATGTTCCCTGGCTACTAATGCTGGTTGCAAAAGTAAAATAGTTTCTTAACTTCCCTTAAACTTTTGATAAGCTAAGTGTTTGAAATAACCTTCAGTTGTTAATGTTCACATGCTTTAGATTCCAAATTGTAGGCAATGGAATAAACATTCTGTTTTGTAAATCCAAGAGCCTAAGGTATCTTTTAGCCTAAATAGAAGCCCATTATCACAGTGCCAATGGAGAGGGTCAGCTTTTTTCAATAAAGGCTTACAATCTGTTGAAGCTCTTAGTTAAATATTTGACCCAGATTCTAGAGTTCTGTGCTGTTAATATCAAAGAGTCCATTTTAGTCTGTAAATATTAGAGCAAATGTTACCAATTTACCCTTAACCATTCTCACATCAAAGCCTGGCCCTTGAGGTAGATATAATTTTATTTAGTGTCTTATAATGTAGCTGTAGACAATATCATTGTTTAAACCCCAGGTTTTTTAAACTGTTGAATGGAGTTACTTATTTGTATCCGTTAAACTTGGGGAAACTGGTGAGGGGAGTTAATATGGCAGGGGAGTAGGGGACCCCTTTTTTGGCCGGTCCCCTGAGTCAAGTTGGATAGGAACTGGACCAGCCTGAACATCCACGGAATCAGCCTGAGATGCAGGAAGATACATCTGGATCTCTACAAATGAACATCTCCAGCGCTGAGTATTGAGGTACGAAGCGGGAAGCCATGAAACCGCTCACAGATATTGGAAGATAAATGGAAGGGGGAGGGAGCCGCCGCGTTCGGGCACCGGGAAGCAGTAGCCACATGCACGGGGGATCGGTCGGACCCAAGGACCAGCACACCCGAGATAGCAGACTGAGACCGTGAGCCAGGGAACATGCATGACCAAACTGAAATGGAGCTCCGGTGTGCTCACTGGAAGTAGACTGAGACCGGGAGCTCCGGGAGCATGTGGGGGCGGCTGGCGGCTGGCAGCGTTAGAAACACAAAGGACAGAGATGCGCCGGCCCTGGAAGTGAGGGCTGCGACGCCGGGTGTGGGGCACACATCCTGGGACACTGCAGGGTTGAGCAGCACCAACAGAAACAGAGTTAAAGTGGCCAGAACATCAGTGGAGAACGGTCTGCGATCCCTCTGTTCTGAGACAGAGGCTGAGATTCGGCCACTGCTGCTCTGACTCTCAGAAGAGGCACAGCAAACCACCAGAGAAAGCCGCCAGAGAACAAAAGCCAGGAAATACCGGCTCACAGTGTGCCCATCTCCATCCCCCCTCCCAGGGGACAGAGAGAGTCTACCCAAACAGGGTTGCCTGAGTATTGGTGTGGCAGGCCCCTCCCCCAGAAGGCAGGCTGAAAAATCAAGAAGCCCACATCCCTAAGATCCCTATAAAATAAGGGTACACGGCCTGGGTCCCGGTCAATAATTTGGGCTCTGGACAACCCCGCAACCTCTCCTCATCAGAATGACTAGAAGGAGAAATCCTCCCCCACCCCAGCAAAGAAAAAGACAATGAGTCTGTGGCCTCTGCCACAGAACTAAGGGATATGGATATAACCAAATTATCAGAAATGGAATTCAGAGTAACAATGGTCAAGATGATGTGTAGACTTGAAAAAAGTATTAACGAAAATGTTAATGAGAATATAGAATCTCTAAAGGCAAATGAGAGTGAATCTGACAGAAATTAAAAATTCTATGAGCCAAATGCAGTCAAAACTAGAGGCTCTGACGGCCAGGGTCGCAGAAGCAGAGGAACGGGTTAGTGAATTGGAGGATGGGTTAATAGAGGAAAAAATGAAAATAGAAGATGGTCTTAAAAAAATACATGCTCAAGAATGTTGGTTACGGGAGATTACTGACTCAATGAAACGTTCGAATGTCAGAATCATCAGCATCCCCGAGGGGGTGGAGAAAAATAGAAGTCTAGAAGAGATATTTGAACAAATTGTAGCTGAAAACTCCCTAACCTGGCAAAGGAAACAAACATTCGTGTGCAAGAGGCAGAGAGGACCGCTCCCAAGCTCAACCACAACAAACCTACGCCATGTCACGTCATAGTGCAATTCGCAAATATTAGATCCAAGGATACAGTATTGAAAGCGGCCAGGGCAAAGAAATTTCTCACGTACCACGGCAAAGTTATCGGAATTATGTCAGACCTGTCTACACAGACCGGGAATGAGAGAAAGGGTTGGGGGGGGGCATTTTTTAAGCTCTTTCAGAGAAAAATATGCAGCCAACGATCCTTTATCCAGCAAGGCTGTCATTCAGAATTGATGGAGAAATAAAGACATTTCAGAATCGCCAGTCACTAACCAATTTTGTAACCACGAAACCAGCCCTACAGGAGATATTACAGGGGGTTCTATAAAAGTAAAAAGGCCCCAAGAGTGATACAGAACAGAAAGTCACAGCCAATACAAACAAAGACTTTACTGACAACATGGCAGAATTAAAAGCATATCTCTCAGTACTCAGTCTTAATGTAAATGGTTTGAACCATCCCATAAAACGCCACAGGGTTGCAGATTGGATAAAAAGAAATGACCCATCCATTTGCTGTCTACAAGAGACTCATTTCAAACCCAAAGATGCATTCAGACTGAGAGTAAGGGGATGGAGTACCATCTTTCACGCAAATGGACCTCAAAAGAAAGCTGGGGTAGCAATTCTCATATCAGATAAATTGGATTTTAAACTACAGACTATAGTTAGAGATGCAGAAGGGCACTATATTATTCTTAAAGGAAGTATTCAACAAGTGGATATGACAATTATAAATATATATGCCCCCAACAGGGGAGCAGCAAGATACACAAGCCAACTCTTAACCAGAATAAAGAGACATATAAATAAAAATACATTAATAGTAGGGGACCTCAACACTCCACTATCAGAAATAGACAGAACACCCTGGCAAAAACTAAGCAAAGAATCAAAGGCTTTGAATGCCATACTCGACGAGTTGGACCTCATAGATATATATAGAACACTACACCCCAGAACCAAAGAATACTCATTCTATTCTAATGCCCATGGAACATTCTCAAGAATAGACCATGTTCTGGGACACAAAACAGGTCTCAACCGATACCAAAAGATTGAAATTATCCCCTGCATATTCTCAGACCACAACGCTCTGAAATTGGAACTCAACCACAAGGAAAAATTTGGAAGAAACTCAAACACTTGGAGACTAAGAACCATCCTGCTCAGGAATGACTCGATAAACCAGGAAATCAAAAATCAAATTAAACAATTTATGGAGACCAATGAGAATGAAAATACAACAGTCCAAAACCTATGGGATACTGCAAAGGCAGTCCTAAGGGGGAAATACATAGCCATCCAAGCCTCACTCAAAAGAATAGAAAAATCTAAAATGCAGTTTTTATATTCTCACCTCAAGAAGCTGGAACAGCAACAGAGGGACAGGCCTAATCCACGCACGAGGAAGCAGTTGACCAAAATTAGAGCTGAAATCAATCAAGCAGAAACCAGAAGTACAGTAGAGCAGATCAACAGGACTAGAAGCTGGTTCTTTGAGAGAATCAATAAAATTGACAGACCACTGGCAAGACTTATCCAAAAGAAAAGAGAAAGGACCCAGATTATTAAAATTATGAATGAAAAAGGAGAGGTCACGACGAACACCATTGAAATTGGAAGGATTATTAGAAATTTTTATCAACAGCTATATGCCAATAAACTAAGCAATCTGGAAGAGATGGAATCCTTCCTGGAAACCTATAAACTACCAAGATTGAAACCGGAAGAAATTGATTCCTTAAACAGGCCAATTAATTATGAAGAAATTGAGTCAGTGATAAACAACCTTCCAAATAACAAAACTCCAGGCCCGGACGGTTTTCCTGGGGAATTCTACCAAACATTCAAAGAAGAAATAATACCTATTCTCCTAAAGCTATTTCAAAAAATAGAAACAGAAGGAAAGCTACCAAACTCATTCTATGAGGCCAATATTACCTTGATCCCCAAACCAGGCAAAGACCCCATCAAAAAGGAGAATTACAGACCGATTTCCCTAATGAATATGGACGCCAAAATCCTCAACAAGATACTTGCTAATAGAATCCAACAGTACATTAAAAGGATTATCCATCACGATCAAGTGGGATTCATACCTGGGATGCAAGCGTGGTTCAATATTCGCAAATCAATCAGCGTGATACATCATATCAACAAGAAAAGACTCAGGAACCATATGATCCTCTCAATCGATGCCGAAAAAGCATTTGACAAAATACAGCATCCTTTCCTGATTAAAACCCTTCAGAGTGTAGGAATAGAAGGTACATTTCTCAATCTCATAAAAGCCATCTATGAAAAGCCTACTGCAAATATTATTCTCAATGGGGAAAAGCTGGAAGCCTTTACCTTAAGCACAAGAACACGACAAAGTCGCCCAATTTCTCCATAATTAATTAACATAGTACTAGAAGTCCTTGCAACAGCAATCAGACAACAAAAAGGGTATCCAAATCAGCAAAGAAGATGTCAAACTTTCTCTCTTCACAGATGACATGATACTCTACATCGAAAACCCAAAAGAATCCACTCCCAAACTATTAGAAGTTATAGAGCAATTCAGTAATGTGGCGGGATACAAAATCAATGCTCAGAAATCAGTTGCATTTCTATACACGAATAATGTGACTGAAGAAAGAGAAATTAGGGAATCCATCCCATTTACAATAGCACCAAAAATCATACGTTACCTTGGAATTAACTTAACCAGAGACGTAAAGGATCTATATTCTAGAAACGTTAATCATTCTTGAAAGACATTGAAGAAGACACAAAAAGATGGAAAAATATTCCATGCTCATGGATCAGAAGAATTAACATAGTTAAAATGTCCATGCTACCCAGAGCAATCTACACTTTCAATGCTATCCTGATCGAAATACCAACGACATTTTTCAAAGAACTGGAACAAATAGTCCTTAAATTGGTATGAAACCAGAAAGGCCCTGAATCACCAAGGAACTGTTGAAAAGGAAAAACAAAGCTGGGGGCATCACAATGCCGGATTTCGAGCTGTCCTACAAAGCTGTGATCACAAAAACAGCATGGTACTGGCACAAAAACAGACACATAGACCAATGGAACAGAAGAGAGAACCCAGAAATGGACCCTCGGCTCTTTGGGCAACTAATCTTTGATAAAGCAGGAAAAAACATCCGGTGGAAAAAAAGACAGTCTCTTCAATAAATGGTGCTGGGAAAATTGGACAGCTACATGCAAAAGAATGAAACTTGACCACTCTCTCACACCATACACAAAGATAAACTCCAAATGGATGAAAGACCTCGATGTGAGACAGGAATCCATCAAAATTCTAGAGGAGAACATAGGCAGCAACCTCTACGACATCGGCCAAAGCAACCTTTTTCATGACACATCTCCAAAGGCAAGAGAAACAAAAGATAAAATGAATTTATGGGACTTCATCAAGATTAAAAGTTTCTGCACAGCCAAGGAAACAGTCAGAAAAACTAAGAGGCAGCCCACGGAATGGGAGAAGATATTTGCAAATGACACTACAGATAAAGGACTGGTATCCAAGATCTACAAAGAACTTCTCAAACTCAATACACGAGAAACAAATAAACAAATCAAAAAATGGGCAGAAGATATGAACAGACACTTTTCCAATGAAGACATACAAATGGCTAACAGACACATGAAAAAATGTTCAAAATCATTAGCCATCAAGGAAATTCAAATCAAAACCACACTGAGATACCACCTTACGCCAGTTAGAATGGCAAAAATAGACAAGGCAAGAAACAACAATTGTTGGAGAGGATGTGGAGAAAGGGGATCCCTCCTACATTGTTGGTGGGAATGAAAGTTGGTACAGCCATTCTGGAAAACAGTGTGGAGATCCCTTAAAAAGTTAAAAATTGAGCTACCCTAGCCTCTATGACATCGGCCAAAGAAAACTTTTTCATGACTCATCTCCAAAGGCAAGAGAAACAAAAGAAAAAATGAACTTGTGGGACTTCATCAAGATAAAAAGCTTCTGCACAGCCAAGGAAACAGTGCAAAAAACTAAGAGGCAGCCCACGGAATGGGAGAAGATATTTGCAAATGATACTACAGATAAAAGACTGGTATCCAAGATCTACAAAGATGTTCTCAAATCAATACGCGAGAAACAAATAAACAAATCAAAAATGGGCAGAAGATATGAACAGACACTTTTCCAATGAAGACATACAAATGGCTAACAGACACATGAAAAAATGTTCAAAATCATTAGCCATCAGGGAAATTCAAATCAAAACCACACTGAGATACCACCTCACGCCAGTTAGAATGGCAAAAATGGACAAGGCAAGAAACAACAATTGCTGGAGAGGATGTGGAGAAAGGGGATCCCTCCTACATTGTTGGTGGGAATTCGAGTTGGTACAGCCCTCCAGAAAACAGTGTGGAGGTCCCTTAAAAAGTTAAAAATTGAGCTACCGTATGACCCAGCCATTGCACTACTGAGTGTTTACTCCAAAGATACAGATGTAGTGAAGAGAAGGGCCATATGCACCCCAATGTTCATAGCAGCATTGTCCACAATAGCTAAATCGTGGAAGGAGCCGAGATGCCCTTCAACAGATGACTGGATTAAGAAGTTGTGGTCCATATATACAATGGAATATTACTCAGCTATCAGAAAGAACAATTTCACAACATTTGCTACAACATGGACAGCACTGGAGGAGATAATGCTAAGTGAAATAAGTCAAGCAGAGAAAGACAACTATTATATGATTTCTCTCATCTATGGAACATAAGAACTAGGAAGATCGGTAGGGATAGGCTGGTGATGAGTAGTAAGGAGGGCACGTATTCATGGTGCACTGGGTGTTATACGCAAATAATGAATCATCGAACTTTACATCAGAAACCAGAGATGTACTGTATGGTGGCTAACATAATATAATAAAAAAACTTTAAAATAAAAAAATACAAAGTAAATTCTATACCAAACCTGGGGCTCAAACTCATTGTCTTTACTTCATAGTGCAACTTTATATAAAGCTTGGACTTGAAGTAGAATTGTTAGCCTGCCCATTTTCTTTTTGTTGGCTTCTGTTCACATTACTAGCATTATAATTCAGGATTCTTACTAGAAACTTTTTAAGCCATTTGTCAAGTCTTTTATTTATTTATTTATTTATTTATTTATTTATTTATATTTATTTTTTTTATAAGATTTTATTTATTTATTTGACAGAGATAGAGACAGCCAGTGAGAGAGGGAACACAAGCAGGGGGAGTGGGAGAGGAAGAAGCAGGCTCCCAGGGGAGGAGCCTGATGTGGGGCTCGATCCCATGTCACGCCGTGAGCCGAAGGCAAACGCTTAATGACTGAGCCACCCAGGCACCCCTGTCAAGTCTTTTAAAAAGCAAATGTCTCTGGGATGGTAACACATTTAGTCTTTAGTTCTGAGTGTGAGTTTGTCAGAAGTAGTTAAGCCTGTAACCTTCAAGGCCTGAGAAACTAGTTTGTCAGTTATTTGAAGGACAGAATTCTTTATATCCTCCTCAGTTTTTAGCAGAGCATGTTAAACCCTTTTGTTCAATGCAGTTTTTCCTGAATAAACAGGCATGGTACTGTTTTGGTAGTCGAGAGTTTGAGGCAGGGTCAATCAGAGGGACTGACTTCCCATGATGGGGAAGGCACAGAGAGTCCCTCTTGAGCCTGGGAGCCAACTGCCACCTTAGAGAGGCAGGAGAGCAGTGGGCCTTTTGTGTGGGAAGGCGAGTCCACAGGAGAGGGGAAGGAAGAGAAAATGTCCAAATTCAAAAGGGAGGAAAGGCTAGATTCTGGGAGATGGGCATTCCCTGAAAAAGTCTAGACTACATTATTAAAGAGCTGTCTTTAAATTTTGTTTTGAGGAAATAGAAACAAGGCTAGTAAGCAAAAGAGCAAACATTGGTGAAAAGTTAAATCAGAATAAGCCTTGGCTTTCCTTGACTGAGTTTGAGGCCCTGTGTCCTGCTATATATTAGTAGGAAGAGATGGCAAAATGTGCATAATAATAGCCTCAGTGGATTTGATACTGTTATTATTGTTTGTGGCTGTCATGAGTATGTTGAAAGAAGTCTGCTCTGCCTCTTCACCTGACGTGCAAAGAACATGAGTGCATCAAGCCCAGCTGAGGAAGAGTCTGGGACTTGCTGTCAAAGGCAGAATGGATTTCCTGGGAGGAAAAATAATCGTCAATCTGGTGTAGGCAGAAGTTTCTCAGGAATAAGATGCAGGAGTGTGACGACAGAAGGGTTGAGCAGCAGCATAGGAGAGGTGGGGATACTCTGTGAAGAGTTAGAAAGCAGAGCCTCACGGGCAGGGAAGGGTGCTCCCTGAACATCAGAGGTAATGGAGAGCTCTATACCAGTTGGGAATGGTGCTAATATGGACCCACCTTCCCCTCTGTAGGGACAATGGGGTCAGGGTTAATATTAAAAACATGTAGCATTGCAGAAGGGGTGCCAACCAGCCCCATGGGCGGGAGCAGTGTGCCAGGCCAGCAGTAAGAGCTACCTAGTAACAGCTCTGGGGGATTCAGACTTCCATTCACCCCTCCCTAGCCTTTTGGTGGCCAAAGGCATGTATTTGCAAAGAGGCTGACGGTAGCATGCTCTAACTCTTTATTTAGTTCGAAACTATTAAGTGGTGACCGTAAGAGTTAAGAACTCACTAGTTTAGGCATTAGGAGAGTCTGCATCAACAAACAATCCACAGAGATATGCCTCCTGGAACCTACTCTTGGGCACGCCCACAGCCACACCCAGGTACACACGCAAGCATAAACCACAGAGGCATTTATCAGGTGTCCCTCCTCCCTCTTCCCACTGTCAGGTTTCTTTCAGCACCTCACCTCTAGATGACACTCACACATTGCTTCCCTGTTCCACCCCACTTGAGGGTTCACAAGTAAAACATTTGCATAGTTTTTAAGAATAATTATTTACCAACAGCGGTTTTCCTCTCCATTTCTTAGCCCCTTAAATCTGCAGCAGAAAATACTCTTTTGTGCATTGCTCTACTCTCAACTTTTAAAAAAACAGCTTCAAACCCAAGGGATGGCCAGGGAATAGAAAACTAATTTATGGTTCAGCCTATCCTGATATCTGAGTTGACCCAGATTGCTATGCAATGCTCCCTGCAGGGGAGGATATTGTGTAGAAATACTGTCTTGGACTGCTGTTTAAGACAGTTTAATAGCTGCGTAATGATCCTTTGTTGAGTGAACCTTAGAGAACCAGCGGGTTTTCCCATAGGGGCTACAGCACTTCCTGGCTCACCTGTTTTAGGCTTAACTTAAGCAATAGCGACCTCCTGTTTTTAGCATATTCCTCCTGCAGGCTCTGATGCAGACAGTTCTGCCGGTTCTTCCACATCACTCCTATCAGTTCAATCCTTTAGACTAATACAGGACTCAGATATATGAGGGAAATGCCCAAGAGTCCCTTGGGCAGTGTGTTGGGACTCTGCTTATTATACAGAAATAGTGAGACATTTTTTGCATATGATACTCATCTCAATTAAATAGTCTGCAGTGGGATGGGAAAGAGCTTCAAGTACTTCTCTGGATTCTTTGTATTTTGCTGTACATAAATTCTTTCTAGCCTTAAATGGTTGAGATATAGAAATTGGAACCATATTTGTCATGCTTTACGAAGAGGCAGTATTCAGTGGGGGTTCAGAGCCGCCTGCACAGGGGACCCTTTCGCAACCTTTATTTCCTCATCTGTAGAATGGGGCCGGCATACTCACCTCCCAGGAATGCATCAGCACAGGGTCTGGGAGGTAGTAAACACTTGTCAGTGTACGTATTATTGTGTCTTTTGCAGAATAGAAGCCTAAATTTCCTTTAATATCGGATGCAAAAGAGTCATGATTGGTAATATATACATCTCAAAAAATCTGTGTGTCAAAATGGTAGCAGTTACGTTGCATATGAAAGTGATCAGATAAACTTGTGAATTGATTTCAGAAAGAAATGCTTTTTCTTACTGAAATCCTTGTGATATAAATGGAAATATGTTTATATGCAGTCATTTAAACATGACTGAAGAATTCTATAGAGGCCATTTTGGGGACAAGGATGATATATAGTCTTGCTTTTTTATGATAGGACAAAAGCTAGATATGCTTTGAAATATATGCTTCTTACTTTTGTTAAATGAACAAAAGTCAATATTGGAATAGAACATATGAAATCAAAGCCTGAGTAATGAGAACATTTCTTTGATTTATTTTATCTAACTCCTGATGTTAAAGTACAGGATTTCCACTGTCATAAAACGGGGGCATATTTGATATTTGAAAATGTCAAAAGGGCTATTAAAGTCATTCTCATGGATGATCTGTCCTAGGGAATTTTAAAGAGGATAAAACCAGGATTTCTGTACTTGTTGGGTGATTGTGTAACAGCTCTAAAATGTTGTCTATGCTTATGCTCCTATGAGAGAATAAAGAGGACACATTTGAGTATAACTTTTAAATAGTTTATTCCAAAAATATTACTCTATATTAATTTTCAGTGCAAACCACTTCTTAACCAAATAGTTGTTCTAAAATTAGAAAACTTTTTTTGGGGGAGGAAAAAGTGGAAAGAACTTGGGGGGAGGGAATGTGTGGATAGTTTTGAATGTGAGTACTGACCTTGTATGTTCATGGCCAAAACAGGAAAAATGACATTACGATGACCAATAGTTGTGCCTACATGTCCTTTCTGTGTGAAACTGAGCTGGTTTATTTTGCTGATAACAAAGTATGAGTGAAAACAGCTACACTTTCTCCAGTGTGAAATGGGGGTGCAAACTGAGGGTGAACCAGTTGTCTTAAAAACTGTCAGCAGCAATATCATAACCAGTACTTTCCCTATGGACATGTAGGAATAAAGACCATTAGTAATCATAATGGAAACACAGTTAAGTATGGCAAAGAGGAAAGCCACTTTCCCAGTAATAAATATTTGGTAAATACTAATGAAAATGTGTGATTTATTTTTATGAAACCATGTTACTGTTCCCTCTCCTATCCTCCCCAACACATTGCTTTATTCTTTTTTTTTTTTTTTAGATTTTTTTTTATTCAACAGAGAGTGAGACAGCCAGCGAGAGAGGGAACACAAGCAGGGGGAGCGGGAGAGGAAGAAGCAGGCTCCCTGCTGGGAGCCTGACTGGGGGGGGGCTCGATTCCAGAGCGCCGGGATCACGTTCCTGATCAACGTGATCAGGATCAGATCAACGTTTGAGCCGAAGGCAGACGCTTAACGACTGAGCCACCCAGGCGCCCCTATTCTTTCTTTTTTTAATAATATTTTTTATTATATTATGTTAGTCACCATACAGTACATCCCTGGTTTTTGATGTAAAGTTCGATGATTCATTACTTGTGTATAACACCCAGTGCACCATGCAATATGTGCCCTCAATATCTTATACCCAGTCTCAGCAGCACCTTTAGAGAAAGCCCCTCCCTCTGCTCAGAAATGCTTTAGGCTTTCTTCTTCTAATACTTTCCCCTCCAAGGCCTCACCTTCCCCACCTGCCTTTCCTACCTTCCTCCTGCCATTCCTGTCTGCTTTCATAGAGCTTCACTCTGCTCAAATTTCCTACTCCTTGACAGTTCTACTACACTTAAAGTATGTCCTGCTGATGACAAAAAAGGAAATTCATCTTTAGTGTTTGGTAACAGAGATATATCTGGTCAATAAAGAAATTGATTGCAGTTTTGAAGCGTGCCTATTGCAATTTAAAATGTCCTTCCTCTGGGGTGCCTCGGTGGTGCAGTTGGTTGAGTGACCGACTCTTGGTTTCAGCTCAGATCATGATCTCAGGGTCCTGGGATGGAGCACCGTGTGGAGCCCCGTGTGGAGCCTGCTTTGGGCTCTGCATTCAGTGGGGAGTCTGCTTAAGATTCTCTTCTCCCTCTGCTCCGCCCCCTCACGGGCTCTCTCTCTAAAATAAATACATAAAATTTTAAAAAAATTTGCTTCCTCTTTTCTTCACTTTCTAGTCCATTTTGATCTTTCTATTTCTCTCTGCGGCAGCATTCAGTGCAGTTTCCTCAGATATACCTTTCAATTCTACTAAATCTCTCTTTAGCTGTCTACGTTCTGTTATTTAACCTGTTCATTGAACTTTTAATTAAAATACTATGTTTTTCATTTCTGAAAGTTCTATCTGGTACTTCTTCATAATCCGCTCCCCCACCCCTACAATTATTTTTATTTTTATTATTATTTTTAATAATAATTTTTTATTATATTATGTTAGTCACCATACAGTATATCCTTAGTTTCTAATGTAATGTTCCATGATTCATTATTTTTGTATAACACCCAGTGCACCATGCAATATGTGCCCTCCTTACTACCCATCACCGGCCTATCCCAATCCCCCACCCCCCAAAGCCCTCAGTTTGTTTCCTAGAGTCCACAGTCTCTCAGGGTTCATTCCCCCTTCTGTTTAGCTCCCCTTCATTTTCTCTTCCTTTTCCTACCAATCTTCCTATTTCTTACGTTCCATAAATGAATGAAACCATATGATAATTGTCCTTCTCTGCTTGACTTATTTCACTTAGCATTATCTCCTCTAGTCCCATCCATGTTGCAGCAAATGTTGTGAAATCATTCTTTTTGATGGCTGAGTAATATTCCATTGTATATATGGACCACATCTTCTTAATCCAGTCATCTGTTGAAGGGCATCTTGGCTCCTTCCACAATTTAGCTAATGTGGACAATGCTGCTATGATTATTGGGGTGTATATGGCCCTTCTTTTCACTACGTCTGTATCTTTGGAGTAAACACCCAGTAGTGCAATTGCTGCTGTGGGAATGCAAGTTGGTACAGCCACTTTGGAAAACAGTGTGGAAGTCCCTTAAAAAGTTAAAAATTGAGCTACTGTATGATCCAGCAATTGACCTACAATGATTTTTAAATAAGATCTTGTTCTTTTTTAAAAATTTGACTCATTCTTTTAAATTTTTAAATAGTTCAACATATTCTGTTTTTTAATTTAAATTCAATTAGCCAACATATAGTACATCTTTACTTTCAGAAGTAGAGTTCAGTTATTCATCAGTTGCATATAATACCCATTACGTCAATGCTCATTACATCAAGTGCCCTCTTTAATGCCCATCACCCAGTTACTCCATCCCCCCACCCACCTCCCGTCCAGCAACCCTCAGTTTGTTTCCTATAGTTAAGAATATCTCATGGTTTGTCTCCCTCTCATATGGTTTCACTCATATGTGGAATATAAGAAACAGTGCATAGGATCGCAGGGGAAGGGAGGGAAAACTGAATGGGAAGAAACGAACGTATTTTTTACATTCTCTTTCATAATGCCATTCTATTATCTTAAGTACTTACAGCTCTAATTTTGCTTTTTTTCTGTTTACTGACTTTCATTCACTGTTGGCTGTTTCCTTACGTGTTTTGTTAGTTTTGCTTATGAGTTCGTGTTTAGTGGGGCTTGTTTCCTCCATGAGAATCTCTTCTGGCTTCATTGTGAAAGTCCTTCCAGACCAGTTTTGCAGCCAACTTATTATAATATTGTGGCTTGGGGTTACTGCTGTAATATAACTAGCCAACTCCACCTCTACTTGAAGAGAAAGCCTGGAGTTCTAAATTCTCTGAGAAACTTTTCTTTTCATCCAGTGCCTAGAGCAGATAAGCTTCCTTTCAACAGCCTGTGCCTGTGGGTAAGTGTCTCTTAACACACCCCTCATGTGAGGAGGGGTTTTAGAAAGAAGTATTGCGTTTAAGCTGTGTTCACAGTCCAATGACCCTCCTTGTGAGGATTCGGTCTTGTCTTCCCTTCAAGCTCTCAGGAGGCTGGGAACACCCTTCTCTGAGGGCAGCCACAGCATCAGCTGAGGGACTCACCACTCCAGTTTTTGGTTCCCTCTTAGTTTATGGCACCTGGAAATTACCCTTCCCCACCCTGCCCCACACTTCCTTCTGTTTAAAGATCAGCCTTGCATTAAAAAGTTGTTCTGTTTTAGTAATCTTAAGGATTTTAGACAATTTATATCAGCCATATTGCCAGAAATAGGAAACATCACCAATAAATTCAGATAAACTGTCAGGGTGTATGATTCTTTCTGCTTATCGGTGGTGACTGGATTGACAGGCCCAGCTGCTGGTGTTTTAAAATCATGTTTTGCACCACCCTATGCTATATAAACTGCTTCTCTATATTCGTTTAGTCAGGTATAGGTGCCAAAGTGTCAGCAAACTTTTTGGAAGTGTGATGCCCTCCTCTCAGCTTCTGCCCTGTCCACGAAGGAGCAGTATGCTGTAGTAGTTCAGAGCACTAGCTTTGGCATTCTCTACATCTCGGTTTCAGTCCCACCTCTGTCACTAATCTTGCTGTGAGATCATAGAGATCATAGGCTGATTGTTTTCTGAACTTCGGTCTTTCCAGAAATAAAATTGGGACAATAATACCTGCCTTACCTGATCATAGCAAGGATTAAATGAGATACCACATACAGAACACTTAGAAGATACAGTGCCTGGCACATAGTAACTGCCACCAACAAATGCTAAGTATTCTTGCCATTATTCCTTTATCACCCTTGAGACTGACCATAGTGATAAAACCATTTCTAAGCTCACCAACACCTCAGTTTTAGAATACAACTTTCTGACTCTTACCCTTTTTATTTGTCATTTGAGTCATCCAAGGTGAGTAAGTGTTGGAGAATGAGGAGGCCACAGGCTTCAGGTTCAAGGCTTAGGTCTAAATCTGGCTCTGCTGCTTGTTGGCCATGGGTATGTTATAGCTTCTCCAAGACTCATTTTCCTTTGCTTTAAAATGGGGATATGAGTGGGGGCACCTGGGTGGCTCAGTCAGTTAAGTGTCTGACTCTTGATTTAGGCTCAGGTTATAATCTCATGATTGTGGGATCAAGACCCACGTTGGGCTCCATGTTCAGCAGGGAATCTGCTTGGGATTCTCCATCTCCCTCTGCCCCTAACCCCTATGTGCTCTCTCTCTCTCTCTCAAAATAAATAAATAAATCTTCAAAAAAAATAAAATGGAGATATGAACAACTTACTTATGTTGTGATTGTGCAGGACGAATGTGGAAATGCCCACACAGAATGGCACATGGGGGTTTCTTTAGGGACTGTGAGCCCTCTGCAGGCAGGGCCCATGCGTCCCTTCCTGCATTCTGGGAGTCACCAGCAACACCAGTCAGGGAAGGCTGGAATGAATAGAATGAATAAAACCAGGAAGGAGAGACGAGGCACAGATACAGCAGAGTAAGAAACAGTGGCACAACCAGCAGGAAGTGATTCCATGTACGGCCACAGGAAGTCAGGGCCTGAGTTTCTGCTTTAGCAGTAATAGTTTTGCTGTGTGTGTACCTGAGAATGGGACATTGTTTCCATCTTTTCTATCTTTCCATGGTGACCAGAACAGGTCCAGCACAGGGGACATCAGCAGCTGTGCTGAAGCCCTGACTCAAGGCCTGCCCTGCAGTGGGTGGAGAAGCCTTGAGGAAGGTTGAGTCACTTTGGGCTGGTAATGGGGAAGGCCTGAACTCTGCTTCTGCCAGAGAAGCTGGCAAAGGGTGTGGAACCTGACTTTATTCTCTTCCTACTTTGCATAAGAATCTTGAACCTGACATTTTCATTTCAATAGGAGGGGGAAATAAGGGAGAATTGTGAAGGATAAAGCAATTCTTCCTTCTCAAGTGGCTCTAGAGTTTCATTTGAACAGTAGATGGAACCTTTAACATAAAACCAGGACAAACTCACCTGGACATTGACTTGGAGCTCTAAAAATAGTTTGGAACATCAATCAGTTGCTCAGATTCCCCAGCTTTTCAGTGTTCGCATCTATCTACCACCTCCTCAATGTTTCCTCCTCTTCCTGGTAACAGCCACCCTGTACCAACGTGTGCCAGATGCTCTGTGTTCCCACCCATCCTCCCAACTTCTCTACACCATACGTATTAACATGCCATTTTTACAGATGGGAAGCTGAGGGTCAGAGAAACTAAGGGATGTGCCCAAGAAAGAGGAAACACAGCATGTAGGCATACATGGTTCCAAAGATGTCTTTGTCCATTGTCTCTTGGCTCCTTGTCATCCTGGAAAGCCCAATCAAGAGACCTGTGGTCCAGGCTCTCCTCCTTCTCTAATAAACTATGTGAGCACAGGGAAGTCTCTTTAGGGTATCTTCCAGCTCCAGCTTCTAGGATTCTCCTGACTCAAGTTTTAGGAGAATACAGATTTCTGGTGGACCGTCTCCAGTGTCCCTTTACCTCATAAACTGTCACATGAAAGTCTCATGAAACCAAGCAAGATAGGAAGGTGATGCAGGGTACTAATATTTATTAAGAGCTGATTTTGCACCAGGGTTGTGCTGGGTGCTATTAACCAAAACTCCTGATATTTATTAGGTCTGACATTAATTTCCTTTAGTTTCTGGTATTTATAAACACTGCATCATTTCTATGATTTGTCTTTCTACTCCTTATGTCTAGAATGCTTCCTTCCTGTTCCTACTATGCCAGAGAACTCAAGTAAGAATAATTTACTTTGGATGGCATCCCACAAGAATGCCCTACTATGTTGAATTTTGGTAGAGCTGGAGAGAAAAAGGCTGGGTAGGTAGTTTGGCTTAACAAGAATGATCATGAATGATTTTCTCTATAAAGGGCTAGAGATGGTTTTCTGACTTATTAATCTGAATCATTTGGGGGACCTCAAAGGCCACGGACCCTTGATTCTTTGCATGGAAAGGGGTAAAAATGGTCTTTTCTGCTTCTTAATATGACTTCCCAGAAACCCTTTTGCTGTGTGGAAGTATCTTGCTCAATAATCACTTTTAATGCTTAATTTAGAGTTTGAATTCATGGATGACTTGTTCTCTCTAGAAGAATGCTGGGTAGAGAGGGATTCAAGGAGACTTCCCCCGGCCTATAAGTGCTTTAAAGTATGATTGGCAATTCAAAATCTTATGCCACATAATTTCTCTCACTAGCCATCTTGTAAAAATTCTTAGAGACCAAACTTTGAGAAAATTATCAGAAGTTATTTAACGAAGCCAAACCCAGCCACCCTGGGCAATCCCCACGGTGGTGATTGAGACCCTGGAGCCCTGCAAGTTCACATTTCATTTTAATATACAGGCTGAGCTCTCAGGAAGGTTGATGCTTTAACCCTCCTTCTGGCTAGACCTAGCTAGAAGGACAGCTATATAAACATACATATAAAACTCCATTGGCACAAAGAATTTGGTTAAATTCATATAAATTCAGCAGATTTATCAAAACCTTGCTTCTGTGTTTGCTAAATCCCCAAGCTTCCATGGTTTAGCATGATTGATTTCTCATGTGAAGTCTAGGGTGGGAGGCAAGAGGTAGGATGGGAGGGAGGGGATTTCCTTAGACTAGTTCCGGAACCTGGGTGAGGGAGGCTCTGCCATGTGGCCTCGCCCTGTGTGTCAACAACCAACTGGGGGAAGGAGGAAGAGAGAGCAGGAAGATTTCTTAGGAGGGTGCCATGGGCTACTCATGTCAGCCCACTGTTTGTGGCCCAGACTCACTTCCATGTTTCTACCTAGCTGCAAGAAGCCTGGGAAATGAAATACCTGGCTGGGCAACAGCTCTTCATTCTGAAGGGGAGAATGGCTCTTTGGTGGCTGCCTCTAGCTATCTCTGCCACATATCTACTGTGTGCATGGCATTGTGCTCCCAGAGGGCTGACAGTGTAGGTGGTGAGGATGTTCCCTTCCCTTCCTCCCTATACCCTCACCCTTCCCTGTGTACCTTTTCCCTCATCTCACCATTCTCTTCCATCCTTTCTCACCTCCAATATACCCTTACACACACACATCCCTACAGCGTTTCTTCTGCTCTTGCGTGGAAAAACTGCACTACAGGGACTTTTCATATAGAAGTTAGTCTGAAAGTACAGGCTGAAAGGAAATCAACCAATATATACTACCCTCTTCCAAACCAGACTGGGTATTGGTTCAGGTCTCAGGCTATTTTCCCAAAATGTAGTTTTCATCAGTCACTGCCTTGCCTAGAACTTGAGAGGACACTCTGCTGCTTCACCAAGGATATACTCCTTTGCCTTTTGCCTTAGACTCATTATAATATGGCCCCTACTCCCCAGTCCAAGCTTATTTCACATGTTCTTTTGTTCCTCAACGGGTAATAAATCCTGTCCACTGTGAGGTGTTTATTCATTATCTTGCCCTGCCTCTGTACTCAATGTTCTTAAGGGCCCATTCAAGCTCCACCCATAGTATGAAGTCTTCCAATAGGTAGAGACTTAGACCAATTTATACTTTCACTTGGTTAGCGGTAATCTTGCAGAGTAACACATTTCCTTCTCACTGTTTTAAGGCTGTTTCTGCATCCTTTGTTAGGTTATATGTTCCTTAAGCAGAAAGAACAAGGCTGATATAGGCAGCTCCTGCTTCCCACTGCTCAGTGTTCTGCTGTTGTATTTTACAGCTTTGCATTTTATATTATACTTTGCTGGTTCCTCACTTCAGAAAACCTGAACGTAATCATGCAGTGTCCTATTCAGGAGTGAATGCCATCTGGCTGTAGAGACAAGTAAATGCAGGCTTAGAACCGAAGATTCCTGACTGAACCCATCAGAAGGGGCTAATAATGGCTAATTCTTCCCCTAGTTGGTGAATTTTCTGATGGAATGTCAAGAATCCATTTCAGTGGAAAAAATAATCCTAAAATTTGTATGGAACCAGGAAAGACCCCAAACAGCCAGAGGAATGTTGAAAAAGAAAAGCAAAGCTGGTGGCATTACAAATGCAGACTTCAAGCTCTATTACAAAGCTGTAATCATCAAGACAGTATGATACTGGCACAAAAACAGAAACACAGATCAATGGAACAGAATAGAGAGCTCAGAAATGGACCCTCATTGTCCAATGGGAAAAAAGACAGTCTCTTCAACAAATGGTGTTGGAAATGGACAGCCACATGCAGAAGAATGAAACTAGACCACTTCCTTACACCACACAAAAAATGGACTCAAAATGGATGAAAGACCTAAATGTGAGACAGGAATCCATCAAAATCCTTGAAGAGAACACAAGCAGCAACCTTTTTGACCTCAGCCACAGCAACTTCTTGCTGGACAGGTCTCCAAAGGCAAGAGAGCAAAAGCAAAAATGAACTATTGGGACTTCATCAAGATAAAAAGCTTTTGCACAGCAAAGGAAATGGTTGACAAAACCAAAAAACAACTGACAGAATGGAAGAAGATATTTGCAGATGTCTTATCAGATAAAGGGCTAGTACCCAAAATCTAAAAGAACTTATCAAACTCAACACCCAAAGAACAAATAATACAGTCAAGAAATGGGCAGAAGACATGAACAGACATTTCTGCACTGTTGGTGGGAATGCAAGCTGGTACAGTCACTCTGGAAAACAGTATGGAGGTTCCTGAAAAAATTAAAAATAGAACTACCCTATGGCCCAGCAATTGCACTACTGGGTATTTACCCCAGAGATGCAGATGTAGTGATCCGAAGGGGCACGTGCACCCAATGTTTATAGCAGCAATGTCCACAATAGCCAAACTATGGAAAGGGCTGAATAGCCAAAATATGAAAAGAGCCTGGATGCCCATCGACAGATGAATGGATAAAGAAGATGTGGTATATATATATATATATGGAATATTATGCAGCCATCAAAAAATGAAATCTTGCTGTTTGCAACTATGTGGATGGAACTAGAGGGTATTATGCTAAATGAAGTAAGTCAATCAGAGAAAGACAATTACCATATGATCTCACTGATACGTGGAATTTGAGAAACAAGGCAGAGGATCATGGGGGAAGAGAGGAAAAAGTGAAACAGGATGAAACCAGAGAAAGAGACAAACCACAAGAGACTCTTAATCTTAGGAAACAAACAGGGTTGCTGGAGTACAGGGGAGTGGAGGGATGGGAAGTCTGGGTGATGGACACTGGGGAAGGTATGTGCTATGGTGAGCGCTGTGAATTGTGTAAGATTGGTGAATCACAGACCTCTACCCCTGAAACAAATAATACATTAAATGTTAATTAAAAAAATAAAAATATCCATCATGACCAAGTGGGATTCATACCTGGGATGCAAGCGAGGTTCAACATTCGCAAATCGATCAGCGTGATACATCAGATCAACAAGAAAAGTCTCAGGAACCATATGATCCTCTCAATTGATGCAGAAAAAGCATTTGACAAAATACAGCATCCTTTCCTGATTAAAACCCTTCAGAGTGTAGGGATAGAGGGTACATTCCTCAATCTCATAAAAACCATCTATGAAAAGCCTACAGCAAATATTATTCTCAATGGGGAAAAACTAAAAGCCTTTCCCTTAAGATCAGGAACACGACAAGGATGCCCACTCTCACCACTATTATTCAACATAGTACTAGAAGTCCTTGCAACAGCAATCAGACAACAAAAAGGGATCAAAGGTATCCAAATCGGCAAGGAAGAAGTCAAAATGTCTCTATTCACAGATGACATGATACTGTACATGGAAAACCCAAAAGAATCCACTCTCAAACTATTATAAGTTACAGAGCAAGTCAGTAATGTGGCGGGATACAAAATCAATGCTCAGAAATCAGTTGCATTTCTATACACGAATAATAAGACTGAAGAAAGAGAAATTAGGGAATCCATCCCATTTATAATAGCACCAAAAACCATACGTTACCTTGGAATTAACTTAACCAGAGACGTAAAAGATGTAATAGTCTAGAAACTACAAATCACTCCTGAAAGACATTGAGGAAGACACAAAAAGATGGAAAAATATTCCATGCTCATGGATCAGAAGAATTAACATAGTTAAAATGTCCATGCTACCCAGAGCAATCTACACTTTCAATGCTATCCCGATCAAAATACCAATGACATTTTTCAAAGAACTGGAACAAATAGTCCTTAAATTTGTAGGAAACAGAAAAGGCCCCAAATCGCCAAGGAACTGTTGAAAAGGAAAAACAAAGCTGGGGGCATCACAATGCCGGATTTCGAGCTGTACTACAAAGCTGTGATCACAAAGACAGCATGGTACTGGCACAAAAACAGACACATAGACCAATGGAACAGAATAGAGAACCCAGAAATGGACCCTCGGCTCTTTGGGCAACTAATCTTTGATAAAGCAGGAAAAAACATCCGGTGGGAAAAAGACAGTCTCTTCAATAAATGGTGCTGGGAAAATTGGACAGCTACATGCAAAAGAATGAAACTTGACCACTGTCTCACACCATACACAAAGATAAACTCCAAATGGATGAAAGACCTCGATGTGAGACAGGAATCCATCAAAATTCTAGAGGAGAACATAGGCAGCAACCTCTACGACATCGGCCAAAGCAACCTTTTTCATGACACATCCCCAAAGGCAAGAGAAACAAAAGATAAAATGAATTTATGGGACTTCATCAAGATTAAAAGTTTCTGCACAGCCAAGGAAACAGTCAGAAAAACTAAGAGGCAGCCCACGGAATGGGAGAAGATATTTGCAAATGACACTACAGATAAAAGACTGGTATCCAAGATCTACAAAGAACTTCTCAAACTCAATACACAAGAAACAAATAAACAAATCAAAAAATGGGCAGAAGATATGAACAGACACTTTTCCAATGAAGACACACAAATGGCTAACAGACACACGAAAAAATGTTCAAAATCATTAGCCATCAGGGAAATTCAAATCAAAACTACACTGAGATACCACCTTACGCCAGTTAGAATGGCAAAAATAGACAAGGCAAGAAACAACAATTGTTGGAGAGGATGTGGAGAAAGGGGATCCCTCCTACATTGTTGGTGGGAATTCAAGTTGGTACAGCCACTCTGGAAAACAGTGTGGAGGTCCCTTAAAAAGTTAGAAATTGAGCTACCTATGACCCAGCCATTGCACTGCTGGGTGTTTACCCCAAAGATACAGACGTAGTGAAGAAAAGGGCCATATGCACCCCAATGTTCATAGCAGCATTGTCCACAATAGCTAAATCGTGGAAGGAGCCGAGATGCCCTTCAACAGATGACTGGATTAAGAAGTTGTGGTACATATATACAATGGAATATTAGCTATCAGAAAGAACGAATTCTCAACATTTGCTGCAACATGGACGGCACTGGAGGAGATAATGCTAAGTGAAATAAGTCAAGCAGATAAGGACAATTATCATATGGTTTCTCTCATCTATGGAACATAAGAACTAGGATGATCGGTAGGGGAAGAAAGGGATAAAGAAAGGGGGGGTAATCAGAAGGGGGAATGAACCATGAGAGACTATGGAATAGGCCGGTGATGGGTAGTAAGGAGGGCACGTATTGCATGGTGCACTGGGTGTTATACGCAACTAATGAGTCATCAAACTTTATATCGGAAACCGGGAATGTACTGTATGGTGACTAACATAATATAATAAAAAATAATTAAAAAAAAAAGAAAGTAAGATCTGGGCACTAAGTTTAAGAAAATATTTTTAAATCATTCTTTTACTGTCATTTTGTCTATCTCAAAAATTAAATAAATAAATTTTATAAATTGAAAAAAAAATAAAAATAAAAAGTATTTTGGAAAATTAAAAAAAAAATCCATTTCAGCCAGGGAAGGGGACTGTTGTTTCTCCTTTGTGTCCCCTGAGTGCTTAGCAATGGATACAGACTTGCTGGTTACTTATTTAAAGTTAAAATCTGCTGCTGTCAAAATTTATTTAGTATCCATCATTGACCAGGCATTTTAACTATTGTGTATTCATGTATGTTATCTCAGTTAAACTTTGAATAGCTCAGTGCCTTGGGTATCCCATCCCCATTTTTAAAGGAGAACACTAGGGTTTCTTTGTAGATCTTGGATACCAGTCTTTTATCTGTAGTATCATTTGCAAATATATTCTCCCATTCTGTGGGCTGCCTCTTATTTTTTTTGACTGTTTCTTTGGCTGTGCAGAAGCTTTTTATCTTGATGAAGTCCCACAAGTTCATTTTATCTTTTGTTTCTCTTGCCTTTGGAGATGTGTCATGAAAAAGTTTGCTGTGGCCAATGTCGTAGAGGTTGCTGCTTATGCTCTCCTCTAGGATTTTGATGGATTCCTGTCTCACATTGAGGTCTTTCATCCATTTGGAGTTTATCTTTGTGTATGGTGTGAAAGAGTGGTCAAGTTTCAGTTAGAATGGCAAAAATTGACAAGGCAAGAAACAACAATTGTTGGAGAGGATGTGGAGAAAGGGGACCCCTCCTACATTGTTGGTGGGAATGCAAGTTGGTACAGCCACTCTGGAAAACAGTGTGGAGGTCCCTTAAAAAGTTAAAAATTGAGCTACCCTATGACCCAGCCATTGCACTACTGGGTATTTACCCCAAAGATAAAGACGTAGTGAAGAGAAGAGCCATATGCACCCCAATGTTCATAGCAGCATTGTCCACAATAGCTAAATCGTGGAAGGAGCTGAGATGCCCTTCAACAGATGACTGGATTAAGAAGATGTGGTCCATATATACAATGGAATATTACTCAGCTATCAAAAAGAACAATTTCTCAACATTTGCTGCAAAATGGATGGGACTGGAGAAGATAATGCTAAGTGAAATAAGTCAACCAGAGAAAGACAATTATCATATGGTTTCTCTTATCTACGGAACATAAGAACTAGGAAGATCGGTAGGAGAAGAAAGGGATAAAGAAAGGGGGGGGTAATTAGAAGGGGGAATGAAGCATGAGAGACTATGGACTATGAGAAACAAACTGAGGCTTCAGAGGGGAGGGGGTGGGGGAATGGGATAGGCTGGTGACGGGTAGTAAGGAGGGCACGTATTGCATGGTGCACTGGGTGTTATACGCAACTAATGA
>NW_024423344.1:851643-929131 GCF_017311325.1 Ursus maritimus | reverse complement strand
AAAAAAAAAGAAAGTAAGATCTGGGCACTAAGTTTAAGAAAATATTTTTAAATCATTCTTTTACTGTCATTTTGTCTATCTCAAAAATTAAATAAATAAATTTTATAAATTGAAAAAAAAATAAAAATAAAAAGTATTTTGGAAAATTAAAAAAAAAATCCATTTCAGCCAGGGAAGGGGACTGTTGTTTCTCCTTTGTGTCCCCTGAGTGCTTAGCAATGGATACAGACTTGCTGGTTACTTATTTAAAGTTAAAATCTGCTGCTGTCAAAATTTATTTAGTATCCATCATTGACCAGGCATTTTAACTATTGTGTATTCATGTATGTTATCTCAGTTAAACTTTGAATAGCTCAGTGCCTTGGGTATCCCATCCCCATTTTTAAAGGAGAACACTAGGGTTTCTTTGTAGATCTTGGATACCAGTCTTTTATCTGTAGTATCATTTGCAAATATATTCTCCCATTCTGTGGGCTGCCTCTTATTTTTTTTGACTGTTTCTTTGGCTGTGCAGAAGCTTTTTATCTTGATGAAGTCCCACAAGTTCATTTTATCTTTTGTTTCTCTTGCCTTTGGAGATGTGTCATGAAAAAGTTTGCTGTGGCCAATGTCGTAGAGGTTGCTGCTTATGCTCTCCTCTAGGATTTTGATGGATTCCTGTCTCACATTGAGGTCTTTCATCCATTTGGAGTTTATCTTTGTGTATGGTGTGAAAGAGTGGTCAAGTTTCAGTTAGAATGGCAAAAATTGACAAGGCAAGAAACAACAATTGTTGGAGAGGATGTGGAGAAAGGGGACCCCTCCTACATTGTTGGTGGGAATGCAAGTTGGTACAGCCACTCTGGAAAACAGTGTGGAGGTCCCTTAAAAAGTTAAAAATTGAGCTACCCTATGACCCAGCCATTGCACTACTGGGTATTTACCCCAAAGATAAAGACGTAGTGAAGAGAAGAGCCATATGCACCCCAATGTTCATAGCAGCATTGTCCACAATAGCTAAATCGTGGAAGGAGCTGAGATGCCCTTCAACAGATGACTGGATTAAGAAGATGTGGTCCATATATACAATGGAATATTACTCAGCTATCAAAAAGAACAATTTCTCAACATTTGCTGCAAAATGGATGGGACTGGAGAAGATAATGCTAAGTGAAATAAGTCAACCAGAGAAAGACAATTATCATATGGTTTCTCTTATCTACGGAACATAAGAACTAGGAAGATCGGTAGGAGAAGAAAGGGATAAAGAAAGGGGGGGGTAATTAGAAGGGGGAATGAAGCATGAGAGACTATGGACTATGAGAAACAAACTGAGGCTTCAGAGGGGAGGGGGTGGGGGAATGGGATAGGCTGGTGACGGGTAGTAAGGAGGGCACGTATTGCATGGTGCACTGGGTGTTATACGCAACTAATGAATCATCGAACTTTACATAAAAAAATAAAAAGTTAAAAATTAAAAAAAAAAGAACACTAGGGTTTCTTAGCAACTAGGAAATCAAAATTACAGACCAGTGAGTGGGAGAACCAGGGCTCTGAATTCAAGTCTTCTGACTTCAAATCCTAGGCTTTTTTCTATTATTCTACTTTTCTGTAAAGTAGATTTTCTATAAAGATCACTGATTTTTCAATACTGGAACCCTTGAAAGTAGGGGCTAAGGCATTGGGAAAGAAAGTTATTTAATAGACTCAGGTTTCAATTCTAAATCTAAATATATATATACATATATACTTTTGCCCTTCTGAAGTAGTATCTTTTGCTAGAAGCTTTTTTAAAAAAATAAATAATATGTTCTAGGGACAAGGAGAAAACAAACTTAAAATCCATTTGAGTACAAATCACTGGACTTGAGTTTCTTCCAGGGTTTTGCTGTCTTCTATATGCATGCACTGATACTGAGGACTCTAAGCCAGCATGGAAATTCAGGTTACAAATATAAGCTGCTCATAACTTTGTCTCATGGACCAGCACCGGAGTTTGGGGTAATGGAAGTGAATGAGAGCGTCCTGTAACAGCAGGAAATGGTCACAGCCTGAGTTGGCCCAGGTGGTTTCTCTCCTCTCCCCAGTGTTGCAATGGATTCCCAGAAGGCCACCTGGCCCTGCCTTCCTCAGACTACTGGGAGGGCCCACAAAAGAGAGATTACCAAAGTTCGCATAATGCTTTACAGTTTACACAGTGCTTTTTAAACACAGCTAAGCATTTGGTCTTTGCAATCACCTGGTAAGGTTAGGGTGTTATATCACCCATTTTACATCAGAATAGTCAGAAGATCATATATTAAATAATTCACCTAAGGTCCCAGTAAGTAGCAAAACACATTCTCAAACCAACTCCCTTGTTCAGTACACCTCCATATGTCCCACTGAATCTGTTCAGGGCTTACACCCTGCACCAAAGCATGATTCCCTGAACACACTTCCTCCCCAGCCTCCAGGCCCTGGTATGTGCTGTCTCTGCCTGGAAAATTCCATCTGCTTCCACCATTTCCAATTATAGAATCCCAACTTCAAGGCCCAGCTTAAGTGTCAATTGTCCACAAAGGTTTTCCAGATCCCTCCTGTACTCTGCCTCCCTTGTGTTTCCATAGCCCTATCCTGTACTTAAAAAAAGAAAATTCACCCCAATCTGCTGAGTGTTCTACTTACTACACTCATGTCAGCCTCATGGTCTATTGAGGGCAAGCCCAGTGTATCTAAAAAATGCCTTATATACATCAGATTCCCAATAAACATCAAGTTTATTATTTATTATAATAAAAATGCTTACCTAATTGAATTCTTATTGCAGACAAAATAAAATAGTAATAGTTAACGTTTGTCAACACTTTCCATGTGCCAAATGTTGTTCTGAAAGCTTTGTTCATCTACCCAGCCCTACCACCAACCTGTGAGATGGGTCTTGTCACTGTCCACATCTTAAAGATGAGAAAACTAAAGTTGAGGAGGATGAGAAACTTGTCGAGGGTTACCCAGCTAGTAAGGGGTAAAGCTTGCTTTGAACTACTTTCCTTGTAAGGCAGGGACAAGTCCCTGAGTTCTAAGAGTTGTACATTCATTTCCTTCTATAAAAAAGAAACCTCCACTCCAGAAGGAGGCTGAATTGGAGCAAAGCCAGCCTCTGATTTTGCTGGTCTTGCTTTTGGCCAGAGACGGGCAGCAACTCTGTTGACGGCTGGTGCTCGCTCTGGTCCGTGGCCTAGAATGAGCCTGGAAATGAAGGCTGATCTTTCTTGAGCTATCAGTGTGAAAGAAAGGGAAGAGAAAGCTCCTACTTTCTTTTGTTGTTGCCCCCACACATCTTGCCTTGGGGCTCTCTTCTTTGCTCTCATCTTTTAAAGGACCAGAACAGGAGAAGCACAAAGCCAGGAGAGCATCTTCAAGGTCAGAAGTCAACTGCATGTTGGGACAGTGCTGCCTTGTGTAGCCCTGGATGGGTTATATTTAATCCCTTTACTCATCTACCCTCCTGTGTACATCCAGGGCAATCAAAATTTTCTCCTGGTGAGTGTTAATTCTTCTGACTACAAAAGAAGGCTCTTTTAAAATTCAAACACTGGTGTTTTGCAGCCTGTGGTTGGGTAGGGAAATCTCTGTTTCCAGGATTTTAGGTCCTATTCTCTGAGCTGTTCCGGCATGGCCTGCTGTGCCTGGGAGATGATCAAGTGTGTCTATCCCACAGCCTGGGACATTTGGGCCAGACCTCTGTCTTCTAGAGAAGAGGTAGCAGAGCTGGCAGTAAGCCAGACACCATCTCAGGCTGCAGCTCTTTGCTGCAGAAGAAGAATCTAGAGAAGTTCCAAAGGGCAGTTCAGAATGTCCCATCTTTCCTACATTTTCCATCTATCATGGCCCATGAGATGAGGCAAACATCAAGGCAAAAGATGAAGGGTCTGGAAATCAGTGCTATAGCTAGTGATTTCTAATTGGGAGACACATCTCACTCTGTCCCAGCCCCTGAGGATGCCCGATACCACCAGCACCACTGCTTCTCCTTCCCTTGTCACCACCTCCAGTATGAGCATCATCCTTTTCAGACCTTTGTGGAGCAATAGAGAGTTGAAATGGATTCAGATTTGCTTGACTAACAGATTTCCACCCAGTCCTTTGCTGCTGCTGGGGCCTGTGGCAAGTTATAAAGTATCCATGAACTTCAGTGTTTTCATCTTCAGAAGTGGGGATGAGAATGATCTCCTTTTTTGTAAAAATGAAACAGGGCCTTTCACATTATAGACACTTAATCAATTTTATTTTCCTCCTTTTACCAAAGAGCTAGGTTGAGAAGATACATGCCTAAAAACAGAATAAACCAAGCTCGTATTGAGTGCCTGATGACTGCTGCAGAGGTAGTTCACAGAAGAGAAGGCCCAGCTGGCAGGGATTATTTGTACACCATGGTCTTTTCGGAGCATCATTTCGGCTGTGTTCTGCCTCAGGTGGGAGACTCAATGTAGGTTCAAGAGTTGGACATAACTAAGCACAATAATTTTGAAAAGCAACCTGATAATGTAGCCAAAACCAAAAAGCCACTCAAACCTAGTAATGCCACCTTAGAAAATCACATTACAATAAAATAATTGAGAAGAAAAAACATCTACTCATTTTAAAGACATTCATCATAGCACTATTTATATAAGTAAAATGAGAAAAATCAAATAAATAATAAAAAGAGAATGTCTCAGATGGGACTTAACAGGTATAGTCAGAGCATTTCATACTAAAGCAGCAGAATACACATTCTTTTCAAGTGCACATGGAACATTCTTCAGATTAGGTCACATACTGAGTCACAAATCAGGCCTCAAATGTTACAAAAAGATTGAAATAATACCATGTATGTTTTCAGACCACAATGCTATAAAACTTGAAGTCAACCATAAGAAAAAAATTGGAAAGACCACAAATACACGGAGGTTAAAGAACATCCTACTAAAGAATGAATGGGTTCACCAGAAAACTAAAGAATTTTATATATATATATATATATATTTTATATATTTATATAATTATATATATATAATTATATACATATATATATGCAAATGAAAATGAAAACACTATAGTCTAAAACCTTTGGGATGCACCAAAGGTGGTCTTAAGAGGAAAGTATTTTATAGCAATATTGGCCTTCCTCAAGAAGCAAGAAATTCTCAAATATACAACCTAACCTTACATCTAAAGGAGCTGGAAAAAGAACAGCAAATAAAATCTAAATCCAGCAGGAGGAGGGCAATAACTAAGATTAGAGCAGAATTGGTGATCTAGAAATAAAAACATAAACCAAAACAACAGATCAACAAAACAAGGAATTGGTTCTTTGAAAGAATTGAAAGAATTGATAAACCCCCAGCCAGACTTATCAAAAAGAGAAGAGAAAGGACCCAAATAAAATCATCAACGAAAGAGGAGAGATCACAACCAACACCACATAAATACAAACAATCATAAGAGAATATTATAAGCAATCATGTGCCAGCAGATTAGGCCATCTGGAAGAAATGGATAAATGCCTAAAAGAAGTTAGATAGAGGACTTGCTCCAGGAAGAGAGCTGTCACCATGGATAACTACACTGTAATATGAACTAGGTAGGGTGCACAGGGAGAAATGGAACAAGGCCTGTTTGAACAAAGTCCTCTCTGTGTCCTGTTGTTTCTGGATGACTCAGCAAACATTTATCGACCAAACATTTACTCTTTTTCATCTTCCTGTGAGTTGCATTTCTTCCTTTGAACTCCCTATCCCCTTCTCCTTAGTTCAGAATGACACATACACCTCATTTTGTCTGATTGTCTTTGGAATTTCCATGTCTGTGTGGATTCCCTGTGTGCATGAAATGAAATTCGATTTTCTCCTGTTAATCTGTTTCATGTCATCTGATTCTTAGTCTAGCTAGAAAGACCTTTATGGGCAGAGGAAATTCTTCCTCCTTAACAACATAAAAGTTGAACAGTTCATGTGTGTGGAGCTGGGGCTTTGAGGTAAGTCCAGTGTCTTGCTGAGGCTTCTCCAGACCCCTGACACATCAACATGAATGGGTGGAGGACACCCACAAGCCTCTATGCAAATCCTGGGAGGACTTGTCCCCTAGACCCAAGTTTCTCCTGTCTCTCTCCCTGGATGTGTGGCCCCGCCTTTCATATTAGGGGAAGATCCCTCACTTTCTACGGTTGGCTAGGAAAAATTTTCATAAATTCTTTCAGGCATTTAGGGGGAAGGTCGAAGTTTTTTCCTGAATCTTTCAGGACTTGATTGTTCTCAGCTTGAAATAACCTGCGTTTGAAAGTGGCACATTTTGGGGCAACTCGCCCTTGGCCCTTACACCACAATCTTACAACCTTTTCAGAGTGAGAAAGATAAACTAACCAGCTTGCCATTTATAGAATGCCAGTCACTCATCGAAAACTTAACGCATAGTATTTCTAATTCCAGCAGTAACCTTGCAAAGCAAGCGCTGACCACCTTTGTTTTACTGACAGGGAACCTGAAGTACAGAGTTTAAGTAGCTTGCTCACTGTTGCTTTACCAGGAGGTGGCAGAGCTGGCAGTAGGCCAGGCACTGTCTCAGGCTGCAGAAGAGGAACCTACAGTTCTCAGACCGCGGGGAGTTTTCGTTTGCTTCCAGCTCCATCTGCGCGTGAATGCAAACACCTGTCTCATTTGCGCATTGCCCATGTTGGAGCATCATTGTCTTGTGCAGCACAGGCCCTTCAAGCTTCTCTACTGTAGCAGATCCTCTCCCTTAGGGTAAAGCCAAATGCAGGATCTGCAGGGTTAGCCGCCCCTTCCACTCCAGTTGAGAGTGGTTTGCAGTGACTAAGAAGGTAGTAGACAGCATGTCGTTGTGTCTGTTCTCTGACCTTCCTGATGCCCTAGCAGTGCTTGGGAAAGTGGGAACAAGCTGGGAGGTTGGACTGTTCTGGGCGTGTCAGTGCCAAGCATTATCATTGCCAACAACATTGGAAAGAAGGAATGCAGGACAGGATGGGGCAGGCCTACTGAATTCTAGGGGCAGTCCCTTTTCTGTGATAGGGCCAGACCAGGGCTAGAAGCACCATCAAACACGGAAATGTTGAGGTATTTTCCCCAGAGATGCTGCCCATGCCAGGGAAATGACAGGCCTTCTTAACAAAGATTGCCAAGGCCCAGGTCATCCCCCTGAGGGGCAGGACAGGTCACTCTGCCAGAGCCCAGCCCCAGAGCATCAGGGCTCAGAGGGGACCCACAGGCAGGCAGAGGCTCTCTTTAAGTAAGGGAATCTTACTGCCAACAAAATCTTATGAGGAGGCAGTATACAAAGTAGGGGAAAAAGGGCCACGTTTTAGTAGTATAAGTTATTTTATAGTTTCAGATTGAATAAATTATTGTAAACTGGTCAACAAAAACAATGAGGCTTTTCTGATAAATACAAACATTTTATAATGGATGGCTTTGGCTGACATATACGCAAGCCAACATCTCACTTACCTATGTTATTTTGTGAGACATTATTGAAAAAAATCTGGATTCATACAGGTCAATAATTACAAATTCGAGAAGTTTAAAAATATCTTGCTTTGCAATTTCAGGATATTTTAAAATTAAGAGGGCAGGAGATTAATTTTTGGAGTCCACGTTAAAACATACTAACCTGGCAGGTGAGACTTGGGTAGTTTCCAATGATTTGTATGTTGGCTGTTATATCTTTGAATATATTTTCTTAATTTTTAGTTTTAGAATAGTTAAATTATACTTAAAAAGCTGAAGCGAATCTTTGTAGAACTCTCTGATACTGGCAGACCTATAGGATGCAGAGGAGCTTGCATTAGAAACCACTGGCCCAGGCAAGTCAAAGATGGCCTTCATTTGGGACTCTGTGAGTATGTGCTGGGCTGTTCATTACTAACTGCCTGCAGATTTCAGAATGTTCACTGGGTAGTCAGCACTGTAACATGGTGGTTAGAACATGGGTTTTGTTGTCAGATAGACCAAGGTCTGAATATGAACGCTGCCACGCAGTTTCTAAGATCACTGTTTCTTTGCCCTCCATTTCCTCATCTGTGGCCTGGAAATGGTGCCACGTAAGCAATATGATTCCTGTGGAAATGAAATAAGATTATGTATTTAAAGCTCTTAGACTAGGTTTTGGCATTAGAAAGTACTTTCAAAGGGGGAGTGGAAGCAACTACTTCAGGCAGGGCTGCCCAGGGCTGAGTGCTATGCAGGCTGCTGAGTGCTGAGTGGTCTCCCGGATATCAGTGTCCTTTGCAGGCTCTCCTGTATCCAGCTCCCGTGTCACCCGAGCTCCAGGCTCACATGTACAGCTTGTAGCAGATTTGGGTATTTAGTAGCAGCTCAAACTCAGGAACAAACAGAATTAGGACTTATTGACCTCCCAATGCTGTGTACCCCCAGATCATTTTATTCTCCTGGTTAATAACCTTAAAATACTATTGACTTTCCTTACCGGGACCTATGACCTTGGACTCAAAGTGAGGTCCACAGAGCAGCAGCCCAGGTGTCTCTCCTGGAGCTTGTTAGAAACATAGACACTCTGGACCCCTAGAATTAGAAGCTGCTTTTTAACAAGATTTCTGGTAACTTTCCTGCATGTGCAGTGTGAGATGCACTAAGCCCACTCTTTCTGACCTCAAGGGTTGAGCTCCTCCTGGCGCAAGACACCCAGCACTGTGAAAGCCTGGACCAGCCTCTCACCCTTTTGGATCCCCTTCCATGAATGAAGGGTAGTCTCTGAGTTTGCTAAATGTCTGACCATTCTAATGGTTGATTTAAGATCCATGAGAGGTGGCCCTGGGTTCAGATCTGGGTAGCTAGACCTCCCACTCCAGTGAATGAGCCCCCATGTTGACTCTTCCCAGGCTGATCCTTCAGACCCAGAGGCAGGAACTGTCCCATAGACACATGGCTAGTTAAGACCCACAGGTTCACCACTCAGTTCTGGGCCTTGGTCGACTCTGAACCATGTATCTGTCAGTAATATTGTCAGACAGACACACATTTGGGTTGTGTTTTGGTGTTTGCTGGTAGCAGGAATAGGATTTCTAGGTCTATCAGGACCAGCAATGTCAATCCCAGAGGCCACACTAGGAAGCAGTTTGAATACATGGAGAGTTACCTGGAGGCCCAGGGGTCGGAAATACAGCATCATTGGTGTTTTTTCTTTTTTAGCCTGAATGGGGAGTGACCTTTCTTCTGTCCTAGCCCAGAGACTTGCTGTTACTAAAAAGAACAGCAGTCACTCACCTCCGTAGAGAATGATGATGAACATTTCAGAACCAGCCAGAAAAGCAAAAACCAGCTGGCAGTCAGCAGAGCACCTCCTTTCATTCCATGCCCTAGTAAGGACTTGATGGGGGACTTTGGCCCCTGTGACAGCTTGTTTTTCTTCAGTGGCCTGGAGCTCTGAACTGTAGAATCTCACAGGTGGAAGAGATTTGGAGACCTACACCCTCTATGGAAGTGGCAGCTTCTGGTTGGGGGTGGGGAGTCATGTGAGAAAGCTCCCTCCTAAAGTGTTTGAGGCACAACAGTGGGTGGCCACCCCGAGAAACCCAATGAACAGCAGGGGGAGGTTTGCTCCTCCAGGTCCTGGGTGAATATCTTTTGGGACCCCCAGATTCAGGTCCATGGAGAGGCAGGCCTGTATATGTTTGATCAAATTGACAAGATAATCAGAGTCCAGATGTGGCTCCACCTAGCTGCGGTCAGGACCAAGGACTGCAGCCTAGCACTGGTTGCTAGAAATGGCTAGACACAGTTCTATGGCATGGCTGTAGGCCAAAGAGCACTAGCTGAGGATGGGGAAAGGAGCCCCAAGAGCCAGGGATTCCTGGGACTTAGGTTACTCTTCCCACCCCTACTTCTCCTTGTGGTTTCCTCTTCCTAAATGGATTCTGTCCTGATTCCTTTTGGCTAATACCTTGCATGCTCTTCTCTTTCATGTCTTTTATCAGCTACCTAACCAGCCAGAAATGCTTTCCCTTTTCTGGACCCCTTACCCACAATCCATGTTTCACACCCTTGAAGGCTTGGTTCAAGCCCTAGCCCCTCCTCAAACTTGTCCCAGGGCTCCAGCCCTGGAACTCTGCTTCTTTGCCCCTGAATGTCTCCCTCTGTCTTAGTGGTGTTCAGTTTCCCATGTGTTGGTCACCCCAACATGACTATGTGACTTCAGGGTTAGTGGCTTTGTCTGTACAGTTACACTCATGAAGCATTTCTGGCTCACCTGGTACCCTATACATGTGAAGCAGTGTGCTGAGTGGTGTGTGTGTGTGTGTGTGTGTGACACACTCTGCCTTTAAGGAACTTAAAGTCTAGAAGGAAGGATAAATCATGGCACAAATGGTTAAAGTGGGAATATAATGAATAGTAGAGACAAGACAACATGAGGATTCAAAGGAGAGAAAGATTGGGAAGGGGGTTGAGAATTGCTGCTTGGAGCCAGGGGCCTCCAGGCCAGGTCTTGGAGGGTGCAAAGAGCTTCAACTGGAATGAGTGGACAGAGGGAGGAGTGACCTTCTGGGAAGAGAGCTGCTTGTGCAAAGGCACAGAGGGCAGAAAGTGCAGGCTACCCTGGGCCCCTCTGGGGCTGAGGCCTTCAGTGCAGCACAGGATGCTGGAGCTTGCCAGCATGGCATGGCCTGCCTTTCTGTGCTCCAGGTGGTCACTGGAACCAGGCAGTGAATGTGACCCACTGGGGATCCCCCTGAGAACTCAGCAGTGATGGAAGATGGGTATGGAAGCTCTGTGCTATGGCTGTACCTGAGTTCTCATGGTTCCCATTCCAAGCACTTCTCACCCCTAAAGCCAGGCTCCCCAGTAAAGCTGTTGGGAGCATTTGGCCTGGACCACAGCACCCAATGACCAGCACCCTGAAGAGAGAATGTGGGATAGACTCAGTGATGGGAATACATCAATTTTCTCAACCTGTATGACTTTATTTTCCCTCACCGCAAAGGATTGCAGACAGAAATCTGCACAAGCCCAGGTCCAGGCTCTGAAAGAAATTTGGGTATTACCCAAAAGAAGCATGTCATAAAACTGAGCACATGCTCTAAGCCTGGTGACCCCTCAGACACCACTCCTTCCTAACAAGAGCGAGCAGATTAACCTGGTTGTGTTCTCTGTGGAAAAGGCGCTCCTACAGATGGCCACCACAGTATCCTGTGTGATTCAGTGGCTCCCCAAGCTGGGCCAGCTCCCTCCTGCGCACACACTGCCATCTGTCACCTGGAGGAGCAGGGACAGCTCCCACTCCAGGTCCTCAATACTCTGAGCCAGGTGGGCTCTTCTCACTCCCAGCATCAGGGTCTGGTCACTCTTCAGGGCCCAGGTCCCCAGATTCTCTCCACCTGGGCCACTTGCGTCTGCTGGGTAGGGTCCGTCTTCCTGCCACACACAAGGAAAGATGCTGGGAACCTCCTGAAAAGGACACAAATAGAAAAAGGAGATGTGGCCCCTGAGAGCTGTAAATTCACTCTTTCCTGAATCCACCATGTGATGTTGGCAAGACTCTTGTCACTCTGACAGTCTCCAGGCATTACCACCCATCCAAATACTTGGGAAGATGCCAACAAGTTACCTCCAGGGACTGATCTCACAATTAACTAATAAAGACATAGTGTTCCCTGAGTTTATGTTGCTACATTAATGCACAACAACAACTAATTATATCATTACATAATCATCATGGTTAATAATCTGGAATAATTATTGAATAATTAACTCTTGCTGCATTTTATAGCCCCTCAGCTCATCCTGTTTTTTTCCTTCCTTAATACTAGAGATATTTATATAATGTCTCTTTAATCTTGAAGTATCCCTGTTATTTTATCCTCACCAAATCATCTGAGCCCTTCAATGCAGCCAATGATAGGTCCCTGTGCCAGGTCCCTCCACAGTGGCACTGACATCACAACTGCCTATCTGAACTGGAGGGTGGCTGTGTAGAGACCCCACAGCTTAGTGTGACTTTTTTGGGAAAAGTCTAGATGAAGCTCAGGGAAGGAACAATAGACACACTGAGGAAAAAACACAACGGGAAGTTGGCATCTGCATTTGGGTTTCATGAGGAAGACCCACCTTGGGAGTTCAGGGAAACTTTGGGGCCTCAGGAGACAGTTCCTGCAGCCCTGCTGGGAAGGGCACCTGTGCATTTCATGACTGTTACACAGCCCCTGCTGTGTCTTTGTTTGTACACAAGATAAATTTTTCCTTTAGTCATTTGTGAGCACAGGTGCTCTTTCTTGTTGTTTTTGTCTTAAGAGAGAGGTCAGCTTGACCAAGAAGAACAGATTTTCCAGACCTCCCAAAATTAAGGCCCAGGCACATACAATGTTCTCATGGAACTCTCTGCATTTATAGAGCATTGCAGTGCCCCAACCCTGCTCCTCCTGGGTCCTCACTTCCAGGGTCCTTCCTAGCTGAAGAGGAGATTCTTTGGTGACATAGATATCCTGGCACAGATGCCCACTCTGGGAAGCCCGGTGAGGGGAGGTGTCTATGCATATTCCTCCACCAGCCAGGGCATTGCCTGTGTTTAGCAACTCAGTAAGGCAGGGAGTAGGGTGAGATGATGTAGGCACTGGCTTGGGTGCAAAAGTTAAGAGTATGCCAAAAAATTCAGGTCAAGAGAAATGGTATTCTAATGCAGCATTAAAAATCTCCAAGTGGCAAACTAAGGCCCACAAGCTGGCTGCCTGCTTTGATGAATAGAGTTTTATTGAGCTCAGTGCAGATAAAACTGAATCATGCCTTCTGTCTTTTGTCTTTGTCCACTCCAACCTTCCCTGTGTTGACACATCCAGAGACCCAAGTTAGGATGGGGGTGCAATCTAGATGACAGATGCATCTCATGTAAAAGTCCCTGTTCCAGTATGTGCTAAGCTGCATCTGAACAGCTATTTTTTTTATTGCTCCCTTTTTATGCTCCTCCTCTGTCTTTCCAGGCCATCAATTTACTTAGAGACCTGTAAACCCAAGCTGATTGAGTGGGCTTCCCTGTCTTTAGAAGTACTTGCCAAAGCAAACAGGCAAAACCAAATTTTGGCTGGTGGGCTTTCTCATCAGAGCTGGTTGTTTTAGTCTCAACCTCTTCTATGGAAGACTGTGAGACCCAGCTGTCTGTGGGCACCTCAGGAGCTGATGTGGTGGTTGGCTGGGCTTACCACAAATGCATTGTCTTCACTTGGGGGCAGTTGTCCTGGTTTGTCTTTTTCCTTCTGAAGTTCTAGGGCTTGAGCAGTGAGCTGAAAGAACTCCTCATTCAGCTCATCCAAAGTATCTTCCACCTGCCATATCTTTCTCTAGAAACAAGGGACACATGGGAAAGGCTGTTGTGGAGGTGTGCACAGGGGCCACAAGAGCAAAAAGCAGGACACCTAATGCAAGTAGGTGTGACCAGGGAGTACTTTCTTGAAGAAGGCGCATCTCAGCTGAATTTTAACAATAAACAAGAATTAGCTGGGTGGACAATGGTAGGAGGGCATGCTAGGCAAAAGGAATGGCATATATGAAAACAAGAGATATGAGAGAGGAAGGGAACATTCATCCATCTGTCATTCCATCTATCTGTCCATCCACTCATAAGTAAAGAAGGATTTATTGAGACCCAGTATGTGTCAAGCCAATGTTTAATTCTGAAATTCCATTAGTGAACTTCCATGGGGTTTATAGTCTATCAAGAATGGCAGGCCTAAAACAAGGAATTATGAGTGAAGAATGTTACCTGTGGGTTGCTGTGGGAAGGTTGCTACAGGAAGTAGTCCAACTTCAGTTTGGTGGTAGCATGGAATTTGTTTGGAAAAGTAGAAGGAGATGATGCTGGAGAAATGGAGGTGATGTGGGGGCTAGAGACAGTAGGCCACAAAGGGGCTTGGGCACTAGTCTTGGCTACTATGGTGGAGACTTTCTTTATTAATAGAATTCAATTTGTTGGGAGTGTTGTGTGCCCAGCTGAAAAACTGCTAATTTCAGACTCTCTTATAGATTGAGATTTCCATATGACTAAGTTTTGGCAAATGAGATGTAAAAGAAATTTGTTGAAAGGATGGATTTTAGCAAATCTCTTTAAAAAGACAGCTGACTCAGTCAGCCTGTGCCCTTTTGCCTTCCCACCTTTCCAACAACCATCTTGTGACCACAGGGACCATGAAGATGAAAGTCATGCTAAGAGTTATGAAGCAGAAAGACAGAACGATCCTAGAGTTTGTAGATCATAGATGCTGATGGGTTTGCTCTGCATGTTACATTTAAGCTATTTGTGAGTTAATAAAACATCCAGTTGCCTGGTCAACTTGGCTGTCATGGAAAGTTCACCTCTTGCTCCACACATGAAATGCCAGGTAAAATACAAATACAAATGCAGAACCACATTTCAGTGGGAACCCTCCTGATGCCAGAGATGAAGAAACAAGTCAGTGGTAGGAGGAAGCTGAAGGCACATGGCATGTAGGTATTTTTTCTCAAAGGCTTAGGTGTTAACTACCATCTTGGGCAGGTGTTGAGGTCATGAGGCCATTTATGGCAGGAACTGGTCCCTGGCTGCCTGAGCAAAGTCTGGACTCAGGCTCTCTATTCTCTGAAGTTGAATTAAAAACCTACATCTGGCCTGAGCACATGGCCTATTGCTGAGCAAGCTTGTTGCTCAGGGCTGAGGTTGGAACAGGTTTGATGTGAGAAATTGGAACCATGAGGTTGAGTGCTCTGTATGAGGCCAGATAACAGAGAGAGAGAGATGAGGGATGTGGAAAGTAACCTCCCAAGAGAACTGGAAGCAACAAACCCAATAGGGTGCAGAGAGAAAATTAATCATTGCTTATTGTGTGGGGATGATGGTTAAAATGATTACCATCCATTTTGGATACGAACGGCTTCCCATGTCATGTAAAAACTCCATTATGTCATGGATTGTCACAGTATCTGCTATTTTACCTTCATCAAGAAGGAAAGCAGAAATGTTCTTTCCGTAGAAAGAATTTTCCAATCTATGCCCATCCTGGGTTGTGTGAGGGAATAGTGTCAGTGACATCTGAAGGAATTTCTATACCTTTATAGGGGTGGTACTTGTTTTAGGTGAATGAGCAGAAACTGTAATCTCTGAGGATGCCTTATGGGCAAAACATTGTTTCACAGGCTTCTTTCCCATTTCCATTCCCCTTATTGTCAGATCTGCCCAAATATCTTTTTTTTCTTTTTTTTTACTAATAATTTTTTATTATATTATGTTAGTCACCATACAGTACATCCCCAGTTTTTTGATTTAAAGTTCCATGATTCATTACTTGCGTATAACACCCAGTGCACCACGCAATAAGTGCCCTCCTTAAAACCCATCACCATCCTATCCCAATCCCCCACCCCCCTCCCCTCTGAAGCCTTCAGTTTGTTTCCCTGAGTCCATAGTCTCTCATGGTTCATTTCCCCTTCTGTTTACCCCCCCTTTCTTCTTCCCTTTCTTCTACCGATCTTCCTACTTCTTATGTTCCATAAATGAGTGAAACCATATGATAATTGTCTTTCTCTGCTTGACTTATTTCACTTAGCATTATCTCCTCCAGTCCCATCCATGTGGCAGCAAATATTGAGAACTCATTCTTTCTGATGACTGAGTAATATTCCATTGTATATATGGACCACAGCTTCTTAATCCAGTCATCTGTTGAAGGGCATCTCGGCTCCTTCCATGATTTAGCTATTGTGGACAATGCTGCTATGAACATTGGGGTGCATATGGCCCTTCTCCTCACTACGTCTGTATCTTTGGGGTAAATACCCAGTAGTGCAATTGTTGGATCATAGGGTGGCTCAATTCTTAACTTTTTAAGGGACCTCCACACTGTTTTCCAGAGTGGCTGTACCAACTTGCATTCCCACCAACAATGTAAGAGGGATCCCCTTTCTCCACATCCTCTCCAACATTTGTTCTTTCTTGCCTTGTCAATTTTGCCATTCTAACTGGCGTAAGGTGATATCTCAAGGTGGTTTTGATTTGAATTTCCCTGATGGCTATGATTTTGAACATTTTTTCATGTGTCTGTTAGCCGTTTGTATGTCTTCATTGGAAAAGTGTCTGTTCATCTCTTCTGCCCGCTTTTTGATTTGATTATTTGTTTCCTGCGTATTGAGTTTGAGAAGTTCTTTGTACATGTTGGATACTAATCTTTTATTTGTAGTGTCCTTTGCAAATATCTTCTCCCATTCCGTGGGCTGCCTCTTAGTTTCTTTGACTGTTCCCCGGGCTGTGCAGAAGATTTTATCTTGATGAAGTCCCACAAGTTCATTTTTTCTTTTCTTTCTCTCGCCTTTGGAGATGTGTCATGAAGGAAGTTGCTGTCGCCGATGTCAAAGAGGTTGCAGCCTATATTCTCCTCTATGATGTTGATGGATTCCTGTCTCACATCGAGGACCTTCATCCATTTGGAGTTTATCTTTGTGTATGGTGTGAGAGAGTAGTCAAGTTTCATTCTTTTGCATGTAGCTGTCCAATTTTCCCAGCACCATTTATTGAAGAGACTGTCTTTTTTCCACTGGATGTTTTTTCCTGCTTTGTCAGAGCCAAAGGTCCATTTCTGGGTTCTCTATTCTGTTCCATTGGTCTATGTGTCTGTTTTTGTGCCAGTACTATGCTGTCTTGGTGATCACAGCTTTGTGGTATAGTTTGAAATCCGGCAATGTGATGCTGGATTTTTCCTTTTCAACAATTCCTTGGTGATTTGGGGCCTTTTCTGGTTCCACACAAACTTAAGAGCTGTTTGTTCCAGTTCTTTGAAAAATGTCATTGGTATTTTGATCGGGATGGCATTGAAAGTGTAGATTGCTCTGGGTAGCATAGACATTTTAACTGTGTTAATTCTTCCGATCCATGAGCATGGAATATTTTCCCATCTTTTTGTGTCTTCTTCACTGTCTTTCAAGAGTGATTTGTAGTTTCTAAAATATAGATCCTTTACGTCTCTGGTTAAATTAATTCTGAGATAACGTATGATTTTTGGTGCTCTTGTAAATGGAATGGATTCCCTAATTTCTCTTTCTTCAGTCTCATTGTTCGTGTATAGAAATGCATCTGATTTCTATCAAACAACATTCAGTGGAAAAAAGACAGTCTCTTCAATAAATGGTGCTGGGAAAATTGGACAGCTACATGCAAAAGAATGAAACTTGACCACTCTCTCACACCACACACAAAGATAAACTCCAAATGGATGAAAGACCTCGATGTGAGACAGGAATCCATCAAAATCCTAGAGGAGAACATAGGCAGCAGCAACCTCTACAACATCAGCCAAAGCAAATTTTTTCATCACACATCTCCAAAGGCAAGAGAAACAAAAGAAAAAATGAACTTGTGGGACTTCATCAAGATAAAAAACTCCTGCACAGCCAAGGAAACAGTCAAAAAAACTAAGAGGCAGCCCACGGAATGGGAGAAGATATTTGCAAACGATACTACAGATAAAAGACTGGTATCCAAGATCTACAAAGAACTTCTCAAACTCAATATACAGGAAACAAATAAATCAAAAAGCGGGCAGAAGAGATGAACAGACACTTTTCCAATGAAGACATACAAATGGCTAACAGACACATGAAAAAATGTTCAAAATCATTAGCCATCAAGGAAATTCAAATCAAAACCACCTTGAGGTATCACCTTACGCCAGTTAGGATGGCAAAATTGACAAGGCAAGAAAGAACAATTGCTGGAGAGGATGTGGAGAAAGGGAATCCCTCTTACATTGTTGGTGGGAATGCAAGATGGTACAGCCACTCTGGAAAACAGTGTGGCGGTCCCTTAAAAAGTTAAAAATTGAGCTACCCTATGACCCAGCCATTGCAATACTGGGCATTTAACCCAAAGATACAGACGTAGTGAGGAGAAGGGCCATATGCACCCCAATGTTCATAGCAGCATTGTCCACAATAGCTAAATCATGGAAGGAGCCGAGATGCCCTTCAACAGATGACTGGATTAAGAAGCTGTGGTCCATATATACAATGGAATATTACTCAGCTATCAGAAAGAACGAGTTCTCAACATTTGCTGCAACACGGACAGCACTGGAGGAGATAATGCTAAGTGAAATAAGTCAAGCAGAGAAAGACAACTATCATATGATTTCTCTCATCTATGGAACATAACAACTAGGAAGATCGGTACGGGAGGAAAGGGATAAAGAAAGGGGGGCAATCAGAAGAGACAATGAAGCATGAGAGACTATGGACTCTGAGAAACAAACTGAGGGCTTCAGAAGGGAGGGAGGAAAGGGAATGGGATAGGCTGGTGATGGGTAGTAAGGAGGGCACATATTGCATGGTGCACTGGGTGTTATACGCAACTAATGAATCATCGAACTTTACGTCAAAAACCAAGGATGTACTGTATGGTGACTAACATAATATAATAAAAAAAAATTAAAAAAAAAAAGAAATGCAACTGATTTCTGAGCATTGATTTTGTATCCTGCCATATTACTGAATTGCTCTGTAAGTTCTAGTACATTGGGGGTGGAATCTTTTGGGTTTTCCATATAGAGTATCACGTCATCTGCAAAGAGAGACAGTCTGACATCTACTTTGCCAATTTGGATAACTTTTATCCCTTTTTTTTGTCTGATCGCTGTTGCAAGGACTTCTAGTACTATGTTAAAAAATAATGGTGAGTGTGGGCATCCTTGTCGTGCTCCTGATCTTAAGGGAAAGGCTTCCAGCTTTTCCCCATTGAGAATGATATTTGCTATAGGCTTTTCATAGATGGTTTTTATGAAATTGAGGTATGTACCCTCTATCCCTACACTCTGAAGGGTTTTAATCAGGAAAGGATGCTGTATTTTGTCAAATGCTTTTTCTGCATCAATTGAGAGGATGATAGGGTTCTTGACTCTTTTCTTGTTTATATGATCTATCACACTGATCGATTTGCGAATGTTGAACCACCCCTGCATTCCAGGGATGAATCCCACTTGATCTTGATGGATAATCCTTTTAATGTACTGTTGGATCCTATTAGCTAGGATCTTGTTGAGAATTTTGGCATCCATATTCATCAGGGAAATTGGTCTGTAATTCTCCGTTTTGATGGGGTCTTTCCCTGGTTTGGGGATCAAGGTAATACTGGCCTCATAGAATGAGTTTGGTAGTTTTCCTTCTGTTTTGATTTTTGGAAATAGCTTCAGGAGAATAGGTATTATTTCTTCTTTGAATGTTTGGTAGAATTCCCCAGGGAATCCGTCAGGCCCCTGGACTCTTGTTTTGGGGAAGTTTTTGATCACTGCTTCAATCTCTTCATAATTAATTGGTCTGTTTAAATAATCAATTTCTTCCTGCTTCAGTCTTGGTAGTTTCCAGGTTTCCAAGAAGGCATCCATTTCTTCCAGATTGTTTAATTTATTGGCATAAAGCTGTTGATAAAAGTTTCTAATATCCTTCCTATTTCATTGGTGTTGGTTGTGATCTCTCCCCTTTCAATCATAATTTTATTAATTTGGGTCCTTTATTCGTTTGAATAAGTCTGGCCAGTGACTTATCGATCTTATTTATTTTTTCAAAGAACGGGCTTCTAGTTCTGTTGATCTGCTCTACTGTGCTCCTGGTTTCTAATTCATTGATCTCTGCTCTAATCTTGATCAACTGCTTTCTCGTGCGTGGGTTAGGCCTGTTCTTCTGTTCCAGTTCCAGCTTCTTGAGGTGTGAATATAAAAAATGCATTTTAGATTTTTCTATTCTTTTGAGTGAGGCTTGGATGGCTATGTATTTTCCCCTTAGGACTGCCTTTGCAGTGTCCCATAGGTTTTGGACCAATGGGTTTTCATTCTCGTTGGTCTCTGTAAATTGTTTAAATTGATCTTTAATTTCCTGGTTTACCTAATCATTCTTGAGCAGGATGGTTCTTAGTTTCCAAGTGTTTGAGTTTTTTCCAAATTTTTCCTTGTGATTGAGTTCCACACTCAAAGCACTCTGGTCTGAGAATATGCAGGGAATAATCTCAGTCTTTTGGTATTGCTTGAGACCTGTTTTGTGACCCAGTATATGGTCTATTCTGGAGAACTTCCATGTGCATTCAAAAAGCATGAGTATTCTGTTTTTCTGGGATGTAGTGTGCTGTATATATCTATGAGGTCCATCTGGCCTAGTATATCATTCAAAGCTCTTGTTTCTTTGTTGATTTTCTGCTTAGGTGATCTGTCTATTGCTGAGAGTGGAGTGTTGAGGTCCCCTACTAGTAACATATTATTATCTATATGTCTCTTTATTCTGGTTAAGAGTTGGCTTCTGTATCTAGCTGCTCCCCTGTTGAGGGCATCGATATTTATACTTGTCATATCCACTTGTTGGATATATCCTTTAAGAATAATATAGTGTCCTTCTGTATCTCTAACTACAGTCTTTAGTTTAAAATCTAATCTGTCTGATATGTGAATTGCTACCCCAGCTTTCTTTTGAGGTCCATTGGCATGAAAAATGGTTTTCCATCCCTTCACTTTCAATCTGGATGTATCTTTAGGTTCAGAATGAGTCTCTTGTAGACAGCAAATGGATGGGTCATGTCTTTTTATTCAATCTGCAACCCTGTGGCGTTTATGGGAGCATTTAGGCCATTCACATTGAGAGTGATTACTGAGAGATATGATTTTAATGATGTCATGCTGCCTGTGAATTCTTTGTTTCTATAGATTCTAAATTTCTGTTCTGTATCACTCTTGGGGCCTTTTTACCTTTATAGAACCCCCTTAATATCTCCTGTAGGGCTGGTTTCATGGTTACAAATTCAGTCAGTTTCTGCCGATCCTGGAAGGTCCTTATCTCTCCATCAATTCTGAATGACAGACTTGCAGGATAAAGGATCCTTGGCTGCATGCTTTTCTCAGATAGAGCTTTAAAAATATCCTGCCAACCCTTTCTCTCATTCCAGGTCTGTGTAGACAGGTCTGATGTTATTCAGATATTTTTGCCTCTGTACATGAGAAATTTCTTCACCCTTGCTGCTTTCAATATTGTATCCTTGGATCTAATATTTGCAAAATGCACTATGACGTGACGTGGTGTAGGTTTGTCGTGGTTGACCTTGGAAGGGGTCCTCTCTGCCTCTTGGACATGAATACTTGTTTCCTTTGCCAGATTAGGGAATTTCTCAGCTACAATTTGTTCAAATATCTCTTCTAGACCTCTCTCTTTCTCCACCCCTTCGGGGATGCTGATGTTTCTGACATTAGAACGTTTCATTAGGTAGGTTATCTCCCATAATCTACATTCTTGAGATTGGATTTTTTTGGGCCAAGGTTCTGTTTTAACTTTGTCTTCTAACATCCCATCGTCCAATTCACTAATTCGTTCTTCTGCCTCATTTACCCTGGCTGTCAGAGAGTCTAGTTTAGACTGCATTTGATTCATAATACCTATTCTCCTGAAGCTGTTTCCAAAAATCAAAACAGAAGGAAAACTACCAAACTCATTCTATGAGGCCAGTATTACCTTGATCACCAAACCAGGGAAAAGACCCCATCAAAACGGAGAATTACAGACCAATTTCCCTGATGAATATGGATGCCAAAATTCTCAACAAGATCCTAGCTAATAGGATCCAACAGTACATTAAAAGGATTATCCATCAAGATCAAGTGGGATTCATCCCTGGAATGCAGGGGTGGTTCAACATTCGCAAATCGATCAGTGTGATAGATCATATAAACAAGAAAAGAGTCAAGAACCCTATCATCCTCTCAATTGATGCAGAAAAAGCATTTGACAAAATACAGCATCCTTTCCTGATTAAAACCCTTCAGAGTGTAGGGATAGAGGGTACATACCTCAATTTCATAAAAACCATCTATGAAAAGCCTATAGCAAATATCATTCTCAATGGGGAAAAGCTGGAAGCCTTTCCCTTAAGATCAGGAGCACGACAAGGATGCCCACACTCACCATTATTTTTCAACATAGTACTAGAAGTCCTTGCAACAGCAATCAGACAAAAAAAAAAAGGGATAAAAGTTATCCAAATTGGCAAAGTAGATGTCAGACTGTCTCTCTTTGCAGATGACGTGATACTCTATATGGAAAACCCAAAAGATTCCACCCCCAAAGTGCTAGAACTTACAGAGCAATTCAGTAATGTGGCAGGATACAAAATCAATGCTCAGAAATCAGTTGCATTTCTGTACACGAACAATGAGACTGAAGAAAGAGAAATTAAGGAATCCATTCCATTTACAAGATCACCAAAAATCATACGTTATCTCAGAATTAACCAGAGACACAAAGGATCTATATTCTAGAAACTACAAATCACTCTTGAAAGACAGTGAAGAAGACACAAAAAGATAGAAAAATATTCCATGCTCATGGATCGGAAGAATAAACATAGTTAAAATGTCCATGCTACCCAGAGCAATCTACACTTTTAATGCCATCCCGATCAAAGTACCAATGACATTTTCAAAACTGGAACAAATAGCCCTTAAATTTGTGTGAAACCAGAAAAGGCCCCAAATCACCAAGGAATTGTTGAAAAGGAAAAACAAAGCTGGGGGCATCACGTTGCTGGACTTCAAGCTGTACTACAAAGCTGTGATCGCCAAGACAGCATGGTACTGGCACAAAAACATACACATAGACCAATGGGACAGAATAGAGAAATCAGAAACGGACCCTCAGCTCTTTGGACAACTAATCTTTGATAAAGTAGGAAAAAACATCCAGAGGAAAAAAGACAGTCTCTTCAATAAATGGTGCTGGGAAAATTGGACGGCTACATGGAAAAGAATGATACTTCACCACTCTCTCACACCATTCAGAAAGATAAACTCCAAATGGATGAAAGTCCTCAATGTGAGACAGGAATCCATCAAAATCCTAGAGGACAACATAGGCTGCAACCTCTTTGATATCAACCACAGCAACTTTTTTCATGACACATCTCCAAAGGCAAGAGAAAAAAAGAAAAAATGAACTTGTGGGACTTCATCAAGTTAAAAAGCTTCTGCACAGCCAAGGAAACAGTCAAAAAAACTAAGAGGCAGCCCACGGAATGGGAGAAGACATTTGCAAATGACACTACAGATGAAATAGTTGTATCCAAGATGTACAAAGAACTTATCAAACTCAATACACGTGAAACAAATAATCAAATCTAAAAATGGGCAGAGGAGATGAACAGGAACTTTTCTAATGAAGACATACAAATGGCTAACAGACACATGAAAAAATATTCAAAATCATTAGCCATCAGGGAAATTCAAATCAATACCACCTTGAAATATCACCTTACGCCAGTTAGAATGGTAAAGTTGACAAGGCAGGAAACAACAAATGTTGGAGAGGATGTGGAGAAAGGGGATCCCTCTTACACTGTTGGTGGGAATGCAGGTTGGTACAGCCGCTTTGGAAAACAGTGTGGAGGTCCCTTAAAATGTTAAGAATTGAGCTACCATATGATCCAGCAATTGCACTACTGGGTATTTACCCCAAAGATACAGATGTAGTGAAGAGAAGGGCCATATGCTCCCCAATGTTCATAGCAGCATTGTCCACAATAGCTAAATTGTGGAAGACGCTGATGGAATATTACTCAGCCATCAGAAAGAATGATTACACAACATTTGCCGCAACATGGACGGGACTGGAGGAGATTATGCTAAGTGAAATAAGTCAAGCAGAGAAAGACAATTATCATATGGTTTCACTCATTATGGAACATAAGAAGTAGGAAGATCGGTAGAAGAAAGGGAAGAAGAAAGGGGGGGTAAATAGAAGGGAAATGAACCATGAAAGACTGTGGACTCTGGGAAACAAACTGAGGGCTTCAGAGTGGAGGGGGTGGGGGATTGTGTTAGGCCAGTGATGGGTATTAAGGAGGGCACATATTGCATGGTGCATTGGGTATTATATGCAAATAATGAATCATGGAACATTGCATCCAAAACTGGGGATATACTGTATGGTGACTAATATAAGAAAATACAAATTATAAAAAAAATTTTAAAAAGGATGTAAGTAAATGTAACATTTAAATATATAAACGAGTACATTAATATCATGATAACCCACTTAGTTGGACTGCAGTGATGGCTCGTCTTTGCCCCCTCTGGACCTATGCCTTTCACCATGTTCTTCTGTAGTGCCCCCCCACTGTGTGTCAGCTTTTTTCTCATAGCTTGAAGCTGAGCTCCACCATCTGACTTCCTTTGGCCACTAAGATAGGCAGAAGTCACCCGGTGCCACTTTTGAGCCTGGGCCTTAAGACGCCTTTTGTGATTCTGCCAATATTGTAAGAAGGACATGTCCAGGCTAGCCTGCCGGCCCTGGGAGGAGGAGGAGAGACCCTTGATGCGCAGTTGCCCTGAAACAGTGTCTCAGGCAAGCCCAGTCTGGATCTGGGGCCCAGGTGAAATGCAGACACCCTGTGAGATCCAGAACTTCGGGGCAAGCCCAGACCAAATTAGCTGAACCCCCAGACACAGGAGCAATAAACGTTTATTGTTCTTTGCTGCTGAGGATTTGTGTTGTTAGTACTGCAGCAAAAGTTAAGGGATAATCAGTAATCATTCTTACATTTTGGGCTTTCTCATTTCAGTTTTTCTCTCTCTCTTCCCTCAAGCTAGTTTCACTACTGCTTTTATGGCCCTCTCTTTCTGTTTTTCCCATGTGTCTTTTTAAGAATATATATACCCACATATGAAATCATTCCACATGTGCAATTCTTTATCTTCATCTTTTACCTTAATAACATTGAAAATTCTCTATAACCTTATTTTTCATAAAGGCATTAATATCTCATGATAGAGTTCTACCATAATCCAGGTAAACCCTTATATTATCAGAAACTTAGGTCATCTCCATTTATTTTTATAATATAAAAAATTTCAATGTCCTTGTTTCCTCATATTTGCCTGTATTTAAAATTTTTTTCCCTTAGAGAGATTCTTAGGATTGGAGATACTGAGTGGACTGAATATTTTAGAGATTTTTGACACAAAGTGCCAGGCTGCTTTCCAACAAGGTTTTAACTTTTTATCCTCAATCAGCTGGATGTGGGAGTATCTATCTCTTTCATCCTCACAAACACTTAGTACTTTAGTTAAATGTTTTAGGTAGATATAAAAGGTCATCTAGTTTAATTAACATTTCTCTGATTTTTTAAACATTTTTCATATAATTTTACATGTTGGTATTTCCTTTCTCTTAGGGCCATTTACATATTTTTTCCTCATAGAGTAAAAGTATCTGTTGATGGTAAATTTTGACCTAGAGAATCATGTTTTATATTATTATGTGATCAAACCTATTGTTGCTTTTCTTTGGGATTTTTTTCATTGTTTTGAAGATTCTTTTAAACCTTCACAGGCTCCCACCTCTTGCCTTTATGAATATTATAGATGTAGGGGCCAGGGGCAGCCCCCAACCAAGGCCAGCCATCTTGGCATGGAGATTATGCCAAGTTTAAAACAATCATGGCCCAAAGGGCTTGACTTCCCCCACAACCACCTAAACTAATTTAGATAGAGGACCTGCTCCAGGACAAGAGCTGTCACCATAGAAAACTACACTATAATATGAACTAGGTGTGGTGGACAGGGAGGAATGGACTGAGGCCTGTTGCATCAAAGTCCACACTATGTCCTATTGTTTCTGGATGACCCAGCAAACATTTGTTGACCAAACATTTACTCTTTTTATTGTCCTGTAAATTGCATTTCTTCCTTTAAATTCCGTATCCCCTTCTCCTTAGTTCAGGATATACCTCATTTTGTCTGACTGATTTTAGAATCTCATGTCTGCGTGAATTCCCCATATGTATGAAATTAAATTTGATTTTCTCCTATTAATCTGTTTCATGTCAATTTAATTCTTAGTCCAGCTAGAAAAATCTTGAAAGACATAGAAAAAATGATTTCCTCCCCTGCATAGACAATCAGTGAACACTTAATGAGTGATTTTCTTGACCAACATTCTCCAATCCAAATTTCTTTTTCCACAAACTATCCCTCCCAGTCATGTTTTCTCCACCCCTGTGTTTGATTTCTGAACCCCAGAGTCACATACAGTGTGTAGGTAACAAGCAGGGCTGAAAGATGGGACAGCTGAACAGCTCAGAATCCTTGGAGGAGGCAGAGGCTCATAGCATTCCCTGAGGTGAAGAGGACCTTGGTCACAGAGTTAGACTCCTACCTGCAGTTCAGGATAGGCTCCATGCCTGTGTCCTGCCCTGAGGCTCCACAACCTAGAACCTGGGCTCATGGTATCTCCTCTTTTGGTGGCACACTGGGGGAGCTGTCCAGGTCCCAGGTTCTGCTGGGGGCTGGGGAAAAGGAATGAGAGACGTCCTTTCAGGCCTCTGCTACCCAATAGTACATCTCCCCAACCAGAAAAAGGACATATTGGCCACTTTCAACTCCTCCCTAAGGTGTCAGGCATTAGAGAAGGATGATATTATTAACATGACAGAGAAACTGATAGACATGCATGGATTCCCTGAAACTGCACCCACACAGCCATGCCTGCCTCAGCAGGTAAGTGACTTCTCAGTAATGGGTACAGAATATGCCATCCAGAAATATGCCAACTTGGCATATTGATTATTTTGAGGGGAAGGCAATTGACAAGAAGCAGATATAAGGCAAGCTCTCTGCCCTCACCCTATTTACCTGAAAGCAGAACATATATTTTAAAGGTACTTTCCTCCCTTTTCTAGGAAGGACAGGAGTTAATCCTGAGACAACTCTAGATACTTAACCAGCCTGGAGATGGCACCAAAGGAATTTACATAAAAACCTTGCTAAAACTAGCCCTTATTCTCCACTAGTTCCCCCATATATTTACCTTCTCACAATTTGATGCCCTAGAAACTCAAAGCCTTTTCTTTTGTCTTGTCACCTCTCTAAAAATTTACTGTTCTTCTGTTAAGATGCTGTGTAAGCCTCAGTTCTAAGGACCTTCCTTTACATTTCACTGAGTGCTTTCATGTACTATGTGTATGTTAATGAACTTGTTTGTTTTTTCTCTTGTTGATCTTTTGTCAGTCTAATTTACAGGGCCCCAGCCAAGAATCTAAGATGGGTAGAGGAAAGGAATTCCCCCCCCCCACATCAGTCTGGCCATGCCCTGTGAGGGTCCCCTTAGGAACTCCCCAAATGGTGTTCCTGCTGGGGTCTAGTAACTGCTCTGTGACCTTACCCTTCAGGCTTGGAAGGGGGAGATGTTGGCCCAGTACTACTTGCCCCAGGGTACTGTGCTAGTCTTTGTGGTTACATGTACCTGCCTACACCTTTATACGTCCTCCTTAAATTTTCCATCTAGAAAATGCCAGCTGCTTCCTGCTGGAATCCTGGTCAATAAAGTGCTATACTGTTCGGACTCCCTTTGAGAAACTCAAGTCTTGATCTCAGTTTCTGCCCCTTGATATGAGAGGGTTGGACTGTCCTCAGTGAGCTTTTGGGCCTCTGGGACTGATCTCAGTTCATGAGCTATGCCTGAGCTTTCTCACATCCATGTTTTTGTCAACACTGTTCCCCTCCAGGAACACCCTTCCCCAATGCTTCTTCCGGTTAGACCCCTACTCTTATTTTAAATTCTATTTCAAAGTATACTACCATCACAAAATCTTCCCTGATCCTTGCAGACATCTTTAAACTTCTAGAGCCTTTTAGTATAATCATTTCTTCTTCCTGACTCCTTCAGCTCTGTATCAAAGACAGCAATAAATATCTGCTGAATGAAATTATCCTTAGGTTGTAGCTCATGACACTGGCTGAAAAGTGTTTGCTCAAGATGCATAACTTTTGGAGCAGAGCCCACTCTAGAATCCAGGTCTCTGGATTCTGAATGTCAGAGAGGAAGAATTTCCTCTGCCCTTCAAGATCCTTCTAGTTGGACCAAATCAAATTGACATAAGACAGATTAACAAGAGAAAATCGAATTTGTTTCTTATGTATGGGGAATCCACATGGATGTGAGATTCCAAAGACAGGGAAAATGAGGTGCATATCTCATTCTGAACTAAGGAGAAGGGGTAGGGGTCTTGGATTTCAAAGGAATCACAGGAAGAATGAGAGTAAATGTTTGGTAAACAAATGTTTTCTGGACCCACAGAAACAATGAGACTTAGAAGACTTTGATCAAACGGCTTTGCTAGCTTCCTCCCTACCTACCATACCTAGTTCATATTACAATGTAGTTTTCTACGGTGACAGCTCTCTTCCTGGAGTAGATCCTCTACTTAAATTCTTTCAGGCAGTGGGGGTGGGGGTGTGGGTAAAGAGACTTCCTGAGTCTGCTGGGTTTTGATAGCTTCTAACTCAAAATAATCTTCATGTTGAGTGGCCCAACTTTGGGGGGTTGCCCTTGGCCCCTACACTAACTTGCCTTTGTGTGATTCCCTGCTGGAGTCCCTGATCCTCCAGGAACCCAGGCCTGGTAACTTTGGCAGGAGAGTCTAGATTCCTCTCCCCTTGCTCACAGGACACTTTATTTGTATACGTTTTCTAGGTACCCTAAACAAGGAAATCAATGGAAGAAATGTTTCTGAGAGGAAGGACTGTTGTAGCTTTAGTGGAGGGATTAATGGGGAGGTTAGTGCAGGGTGGATGCTGAGATTCAGACTCTCTAAGCTGATATCCCAGCTCCATTATATAACTTAGCCTCTTTGAAACCCAGTTCTCTCATCTTTAAAAAATGGAGCTAGCAATAGTATCTACTTTATAGTGTTATTTTTAACTTAGAGAGCAGATAAAGTGTTTACATCAGGTCCACTACATACAAAGCAGTCAATATGACTATTACCACTTATTGTTATTAAAGGGGGATGAAGGGAGAAACAGACCATGCAACTAAATGCGTGGACAGAAATCAAGTCAACATAAGCAAACAGGTCCATCTCAGCCTTTTGGTCAATTTGGAAGAAGAACAAGTCAACCATGTGGCTACATGTTGGAGGAGACCATGTATCAGAGGAAGGAGAGTTGGAAGGAGGTGGGGTGGAGTCTGGTGAAGTCCAGAATCACCCAGAGTGAATGTGACCTTGTTCCCATGGGTGAGAACAAACCCAGTAAATGACATGAGTTCTGATGAGTTACTCAAACCAGCGAACCCCTTGGTAAACCAAGGTAGCCAGGACAATGGGTGAATTACTATGGGCAGAGCATCCCAAAGCCTTCAGCTGGATTTGAGTGGGTTAAGGCTTTAAATCAGGTTCTGGTTATGAAAAATAAGATTCTCAGTACTGGGAGTTAAGGACAACAACCAAAGAATACAGCTGCTATGTGCAAGGCTTAGTGCTGATACCTGCCCCCACCTTGTACTTTGGTGCTCATCATCCGAGGGTAGAAGCTGTGGCTTCAGGGGCATGTTACTTGCCAGGTGAGAATCTTGTTGACAGCTGGGGAGAGGCTGTTCACCAACCTGACCAGAGACCTTGGAAGAACAGACAGTCTTGCAACTTTCCTTCAGTTTTGGGCCCCAAAAATAACAGTGATGGACAAGTGCATCATTGCTGAACCAACATGGGAATCTGCACTGATCCGAGCTTGGGATCCTGTGTCTTGGTGTGGCCAGGCCACTGACTGCCTAGTGTTCCTGGGGCCCCAAGTGCTGGCTCAGTAGCAGATAAGACCTGATATGTGTCATGGTCTCCCTTTTCTAAGCCCCCACAGGCACTTTGGGAACAAACTTAACTGTGATGGATTCTGCCCTGTTGCACTGGGGATGTACCAGGTAATGACTCCTGAACAGAGGCCCTCTGAGTCTTTCTTCCCTTTGACATGCTGCTCTCAGGGTAAGATCCATGAATTGTGCTTCCCTTCTGAGCTCTGTGTAAGAGGCCAGATCATCAAGGGGACTGGGGAGATTATCTCTGACACACAGCTTAGAGAAGATAAAGAGCTGAAAATAGGGGTTAACCTATGAGTACAGGCTGTGCACCCTGGGTTTCTGAATAGAATGCAGACCCAAGAGTGTGAGACCCAAGTATGTATGTGTGTGGTATATGTACACGTGTGTGTATGCATGAGTGTGGTGTTCTGTGTGTGTGAATGTGCACGTGTGTGGTTGTATGTGGTGTGTACGTGCATGCATGTGTGCATGCGCACACACCAAATGAGTCTCCACCACGTTGGGGTGACAATGAAGCTGTTCGCATATACAGGTACACTCTATCACCCTGGGCGGTTTTCACCTTTCTGCTGGCACCAGCTGACTGCCCACATGCATGAGAAAGTGCCGATGCCAGGGCCACGATCACTCTGTCAAGCTCTGGCTGAAAGTCCAGGAGTGAGACACTGGCAGTGCAGCCTGGGGAAGGAGAACACAGAGAACAGCTACAGACACAGTTGTCTCATCTGAACACAGATGCCCCACTTCACATTTACTTGGCTTTTTCCCATTTTTTTTTGAAATTCAATGAAGCTATGATTTATTTGTAAATGTCTTGGGCTACAGAACGTGGATTAGCATGGCATGCATGTGCACAGATAGGATGAACCAAAGCCACAGGGATTTCATCTGTTTCCCACAGTGTGCTCCACGCACTCCCACAAAGCTGGATTTGTATGTCCTTCAAAATAGGGCAGTGTCAAGTTAGTATTTATTTTATTTTTTAATTTTTATTTTATTTTTTTGACTTTTTCCCATTTTTGAAGCCTTGTGTGTGAGCCTCTTTGTTTTTTATTCCACTTCTACCTCCATCCCAGAGCTGGCTTCCATCTCTCTCTTTCCTTCAGAGAGTCTCTCCAATGTGCTAAATATATGTGGATTGAACCTTGAAGACTACATCATGGTTTTTTATGTGTGAATAGTTAAATTTTTATACATACTCTCTTCCCTTCTTATACAACTCCTTCTGTTTCTTCTTTTTTTTAAACTCAGAAATGATTAATGATCTTTTATCTCCATACGTAATCTGTTACTTGTGACTACTTGAACATTTTTGAGTGCTGCATTTTGTTTGTGCCCCCCTCCCCCGCCAGGCCAACTTAGGATACCTGCTGCCAAGACCAAAGCTGTGCTGGGGTTCACACCCAGCAGTCTCCAAGAACTACACTGTGACTTGCTGAAATACCTACCCAGAGGGAACCTGATGGGCTACAGGGTAGTTTTGCCAAACTATTATGTAATTTCTTCTTTTTAATTTGCTAAACCTTCATCACATAATTTTTTGGAAAAAAGTGCTCCCCATCAAGAAATAATGGAAGACTCTGCCTTCAGTTAGCAATAGCTAGGAAAGTAGTAGGCTTCATTTAGTCTTCTACGCTCAGCTCCTGTCGGTGCCCATGGAGAGGATTTTCAGGACATGAAGTTTTTACAGCTTAGTCCCAAGCCAATTTCTGAGGAAGGTAGGGGTTTTTTATTTGTTTTTTGTTTTGTTTTGTTTTGTTTTGTTTTTGGTTTTTTTTCCCTTCTCATGATCACTTGGCCAGATGTTCCAGCTGAGAAGTGTATGGATAAGAAGTTTAAAAAGAGGGAATGATTTTGAGAGGTCAAGGAAAGCTCTTAACAACATTGTTCCATCCCCAGGATTTCACAGACCACACATGCACACAAGTACACATGCACACACACACCTGTGTGCCAAGGAGGGCTTCTGGCATCTGTCTGACCTGTTCCCCAACTCCTCTCCGCTAGGGCTTTTGAGGACACATGGCTGTTATCTTGTGAAAAGTAAGTGCTTGGATCTCAGCCTCAAATGCATTCTGGAAAGCGGTCTATACTGAGGAACAAGGGGTGAGACCCCAGCCCAGCCTGGCCAGTCTGTCTCCCCAGAAGGACCAGGGAGATCAGTGGAAAGGACTGGGGCTGGGATCTTGGCACTGGAGCCTGGTGGCTGAGTGGTGGGCCCTTTGGGTCTACTGAGGTGTGTTCCTTCATGCTCTTTCAGCTAGAGGCGGCAGAGGTTTAGTGTAAGGGCTACAGGTGGAGAATGGGGTTTGGCTAGCTGCTCTCCATATAACTTTGGTGGGCTTTTTAGCCTCTTTAAGACACTCTTCCGTCATCTGTAAAATGATGGTAATGTCACTCATAGATTTCCTGTGAGAATCGAATGAGTTAAATGAGATAGTGCTTTCCCAGTGTTTACAATGGCCCTCAAGGCTGTGGAGGAGAGCTTGGAGAAACTGGGGTCCCAGAGCCCCCAAAGCCCCAGGCAGCTGTGCGCAGGAGGAGTGGGGCATGCTCCCTTCCTTGGTCAGATGACCTGTGTGTGCAGATCTTCTCCAAGGAAGCTCCTTGGTCCCCTCTTGATGCTGACAAGACAGCATCCTAGCCTGGTATCCAATGGCTGAGGCAGGCCCTTGGGAGCCGTCCTATAAGGAGTCTTCTGTCGAATGTTCTCAATGCTGAGTTAAGGGAGGGGCTTATTTTTCTGATTACACTAAATAGACAGAATAGATAAGCATCTGATGAGATGCTGCGCATATTATGGGTTGTTTTAACTCTTTTTCCTGCCCAAATTAGAGGCTAAAAAAAGTTTTCTTTCTCTAAATAACTCCTATAACTTGAAGAAATTTAAGGAAGCATTAAGCCAGGCAAGCATTGTCTACTAGCCTTAAGAATCATGTTTCCCCTCTAAGTGGTGAATGAGCTGTGCTTCCCCTGCCGTCCTTACAACACACCCTGGGGATGGAGAACTGGGGTGTGCCCTTCGGGACCTGTGGGAATAAACAAAGAATCCATCAAGTTAATTCTCATTGCTATGACTTGGTGTTGTTCTGAGGGGCATAGCGTAAATTCTGCAGGTTTAGCTTAAAAATGGCAGTGTTAGGCCAGAACCAGGAGACCCTTCCTTCTTGGATCTGACTTTTCTTCCCTTGAAGGAGGCAAACATAAATTCTCTGAACCTCTCCAAAGGCACTTGCTGACCAGGTGGGTTTGAGGGTCTTAGGGGTTTTGCAGAGCAGCTGCAGGAGGGGCTAGCCTGGGAGGGCCAGTGGGATTCTGATTTAAGGGGAGCTGCTGGGGGCAAATCCTATTTACTAGATTCTTTCTATGCAGTGGCTTCTATACTTAAGAATCACAACACATACTAAGAAATTCATTGTTCATATACTCCTCCATATATGTATGCATAAAACTGCAAGAAGAGTTGTATGAAGCCATATACATGTGTTGCTTCTGGTAGTTTTGATTTTATTCCTTTCCAGGTTTTTTTTTTAATGCTTCTTGCAACTTATTAAACTGATTTATAATAAGCTACAATCTGAAGTTTGACAAACTGCTCCAGGAGATGGAGAATCAGCTGATTTTCAATGAGATACCATCTCACACCTGTCAGAATGGCTAAAATTAAATACACAAGAAACAACAGGGGTTGGTGGGGATGCGGAGAAGGGGAACCGTCTTGCACTGTTGGTGGGAATGCAAACTATTGCAGTCACCCTGGAGAACAGTGTGGAGGTTCCTCAAAAAATTAAAAATCAATCTGACAATTGAACTACTAGGTATTTAGCCAAAGGATACAAAAATACAGGATTCGAAGGGGTACATGCACCCTGATGTTTATAGTAGCATTATCAACAGTAGCCAAATTAAGGAGAGAGCCCAAATGTTAAATCAACTGATGAATGAATAAAGAAGATGTGTGTGTGTGTGTGTGTGTGTGTGTGTATGTAATGGAATATTACTCAGCCATCAAAAAGAATGAAATCTTGCCAATTGCAATGATGTGGATGGAGCTAGACTGTATTATGCTAAGTGAAATAAGTCAACCAGAGAAAGACAAATACCATACAATCTCATTCATATGTGGAATTTAAGAAAGAAAACAAATCAACATATAAGAAGGAGGAAAAGAAAAAAAAAGGAGAGAGGGAAACAAGCCGTAGGTGACTCTTAATACTAGAAAACAGAGGGTTGATGGGGGTTTGGGGGGATGGGCTAGATGGGGGATGAGTATTAAAAAGGGCACTTGTGATGAACACTGGGTATTGTATGTAAGTGATGAATCACTAAATTCTACTCCAGAAACTAATATGGCACTGTATGTTGACTAACAAAATTTAAATAAAAGAAAATAAAAGAAAGTCATCTGGTTTTACTGAGGTCTGGATTCAGATGTGGATGACTTGCAGCAACAAGCTTGGATTTTCCTGCCTTGAGGTTGGGCTTTCACAGAGCATGCTTTGGGGCTGGGAAGTTCTTGGTGAGCTCAGGAGTGCTTGCTCCAGGAAGCACACAGCCTCCTCCAGTGTCCATGGCTCCTGGCCTGGGAGTGAACACTTACCCTGTCTCTACAGCGGAGAAGGCTTGTATACGCTCTAGGAGCATGTAGCCAGGCTAGGGAAAGCTGTGGGTAAGCCTGCTGGTATGAGTTGCTAGGTGAGTTCCCCTGCCTTGGGGACACAGTCTTGCAGAGAGCAGCCTGGTGCCCCCTTCCCACCCCAGACTGGTATCCACTGGACACTTACAGGGAGAAAGAGGGGCCAGGAGCAAAGGGGACAACAATCCTTACCCTTACAACATGGAAGTAGAGTTACCCACTGTGGTAGTTAGAGCTGTGCTTTATTCAGTGGCCCAAACACAGAGACATCAGGGCCATTCAGGAGTAGCTTAGAGCCCACACACCCAGAACTGCCATCTGCCAGCCCCACCCAGGACAATGCTCAGTTTTGGGTTCTCTAATATCTGATTGTGGCTGTAAGTCAGAGCATGTAGGGGGACCCAGGAATGTCCCTCCATACCCTGTCCCTGTTCCATCATAAGCCCTGCCTAACACATGCTTCTTTACAGTGAAACTCAACACCCAGGTCCTAAAGGAAGAAGCCTTTACAATCTGGGAATGGTTAGACTCTACCAGGTGGCAAGAGTATTTCAGGGTATTTCAGAAGCTGTTGTAGGAGGGGCTTCCACAGGGAGCAAATAAATATTCATCTACAGACCTGCGAGGCTGATGGGATTTGGGGTCAAGTGGACTTTAGCTTTCCATTATTTACTCTTTTGTACTGATGGAACTTTTCTAAGGAGCATGTATTGCTTTTGCCCTTTAGAAAAACAAAACTAAACATATAAACTAAGGAGACTCTCAAGGCCTTAGGGTCCTTGACATCCTCATATCCTACACAAGGCCAGCCCTAAAACACAGCAGTGGATGTGGCCAGAAGGAGAGCTGGGGCAAACATCACTCTGCCATCTGCTATTGCAATCTCCCTCCCTCTCTGGTAGATCACGTTCTTCCCTGGGCCCAGGACCATCTTCGGTGATCAGGGTCATTGCTGTCCCGTTATGACACAGGGATGATGAGCACCAAGTGAGAGGATAAATATGAGATGCACAGTTAGGTGCTATACAAAGTTCATATTCCCACCCCTGGGCACCTGCCTCTCACCTAGAGGACGCTGCCAGTGCTCCCTGGGTGAAGCTGCAGTGTGGCGGCCCCAAGATTCCTCACTCTGCCCAGTGTATGTCCTGGAAGCAGCTTTGACCTCCTTCCCTGGGTCTCTACCCCTGCCCAGAGTTTGCTGTTCAGTTGTGCTGAGATGCTGCAGAATGTCCTGGAAAAATCAGAGCTGTGTCACTCTCTTGGTTACGAGTGTTCTTCTTGGTTCAGGCAATTTCCAGAAGTGGGTGTTCCCTGTTCCTTGGGATGGTAGGGATGATGGTGGCTTGGTTGTCTGGGAACTGTGACTGACCTTGAGGCCCTGGAGCTGCTGGCTTGCACCCCTGTAGAAGGCTAGTGCATCACTCCTGTGCTTGTTCAGCTGGGCTGCCACATGCAGGCTCTGGTCCTCAAGCTTGTCGTAGAGGGTACGGATGCTGAAGTCCTCTAGGATCTTCACAGGGAATGGCTCTCCTGCAGGAAGAAGGCTTGGAGTGAGACTGTGGGATGGAGCAGAAGCTGGAAGCAGCTTCTCTCCTTCCCTTTGAGGTTTTGTAGGCAGGTATGCAAGGACAGAGGAGAGCAGAGGAAGCATGTACAGGGGGAAGGTTAGTGCTGGCAGGAAAGGCAGGGGTTAGACTTGATGGGAGCTGAAGGAGGGGGGAGACCTTCTCAGCAGCAGGTAGCAATGGCTGTGGAGAGAATCTCTTCTGTGTGGGGTGACAGACAAGGAGCTCTACAACCTCTGTCTGTCGGGCCCTGTGTTACACCAGAGTTGGGTGGTGGGCACTGCCTCCCTGCTTTGCTGAGGTCTCCCTGGCCTCAACAAGATGGCAGGCCCCTGAGGAGGCTGTTTGCTGGGTAATGCAGGCCACGTCTGGCTGAGTAATCTCTGCCCCTTCCCTCTGCCTGAGTTCATCTCACTGTCCTCATGTCCCCATAACCACTCTGTGCTCACCTTCAATAGCTCTGGCCCCACCTGTCCCCACTGCTCTGTGGATTTCTGTTCAGCCTCGGGTGTCCCACAGCACCTGGCAGACAGCAGAGGCTCTCTAAGTACTTGTCTGGCTGAGGGTCTCCTCTAGGCTTTAGGCTGGAGTGTGACCCAGACTGACCCCTAAGGGAGTGAATCTGGCAACTCCACTGTGGCTGCTGGGCCCCAGTGGGGTTCTCACTCCCTATAGGAACATCCCTTGGCCGAGGGTCTTAAACCCCTTGACCCCCTTCTCCCTCAAACCCATTCTGCTCTGCTAGGACACATGTGAGTGAAGGAGGCAACTTTCCAACTGCCTTTCCCTGTGGAGCTGGGCCTTGAAGGAAGGAAGAAAGAAGGAAGGTGTTGTGAGGGCCCATGTTGGCCTAGGGCTTGCTCAGAGAGTGGCCTGTGGGAGTGTGAACATGAAGCTGAGTGAGTGTCCATTGCCAAGCCTACACTACTCTTTCCCAGGACTGATGGGTGCAAGAGGGGAGAAGGGTAGTCCCATTGATGCTGACAAAGTGATGCAGGAGTTCTCGTTCTGGGTAACAAACATGGGCCCATCCCCTGCACAGCCAAGCTTTGCCTTCCTTTCTTTTCTTTATAGCCCAGATGGGGTCTGTCCCCTGAGCTACCAGCTGTTTAGGTGGGAAGGGGGTGGGAAAGCAGCTTTTCAGATCCCCTACACCACCAAGATCTTCTCTCTATGTGCCCCATCACATGCCCCCCGTGTAGAGGCACTTCACCCTCCCTATTGGGCCAGTTCTCTAACCAAGAGAACCTTGTGCCAGCACCTCCTCCTATGGGAGATCCCAGCAGTGAGCCCCCCACCCCCAGCCCCGAGCCTGAATGGAGGCTTCCTTTGAAGATTAAAGTGCTGGCATTGATCCCTGACTCTGTGTACCTTTCCCTGTGTCCACCTTGTGCATGCTCTGAACAGCCCACCCTGCTGATCACCCCCAAGCGGGGACCTAGGGTGGGAAGGGTAGATTTGTCCTGGACTCAGTCAGTCCTCTATGTCTGCACTAGCAAGGTTGCTGTCCTCACTGTCCAGAGCTATCTCCAGGAAAAAGATGACCACCCTCTGAACCCCATGCAAAGTCATAGCCAGGGACAGCACAGAGGTAAGCCTGCCTTGGATGGTGTATGTGTGTATGCATGTCTGTGTGTGTGTAGGTGGGTGTATATGCAATGTGTATGTATGTGGACACTTGTGGATGTGTGTGTGTCTGTTTGTGGATGCACGTGTGTTGTGAGGAGGCTTGTGTTCAAGTTCACATAGCTAGCAAGACTCTAGTGCTGGTCTGGTCCCATGACTGTGCTTTGTAATCACTCACTTCACTGCTTCCTCCAGGTCCCTGGGCACTCAGCTTACTTCCTGGGGTTTCTGCAACACAGCAGTTAAGGACTAAATGGAGGCAAACTCTAAGCTGTGCGAACCCACATCAATGAGAGCTTATAAGGCCCTTCCTCTGTCCCTTTGTCTGATGTCCGAAGTGAGGTAGCCCAGTTGTTATTCCCAAGCAGATGAACGGTCTTGGCAGAGTCTCTTCTTCATGCTGTCCTGCATACACTTCCTCCTTACAGTAGGTGCTGGGGGCCAAGTGTGAATGGGGAGGAAGGTGTGGCCCCTCTAGGTCCTCCTGAGAATGGAGGCAATATCCTATTCTCCAGGTGAGAAGAGAAACTGACACGGGCAAGTGAGTGATCCTGTAAAGAGATTCTGTAGAACAGGCTTCATTTTTGCCTCTGCAGTGAGCTAAGGAAAGCTAGCCATGAGTTGGAGAATTGCCCGTGGGTTCCTAAGAACTCATGACCAGCACAGTAATGAGTAGAGAGCTCTCACTTCAAGCCCAGCACCACCTACTCTCTAAAAATTGCCACTTGGGGATCTCAGGGAAGCCACTCACATTTCCTTGAGTCTCAGTTTCTTTGTCTATAAAATGGGGGTGGTACAACACCTGAAAACACCCACTTCTAGGTGCCATTGTGATGATCAGATGGACAGCATGAAGTGTTTTATAAATCATCAATGTTGTAGAAATATGAACTGTTACCCAGAGTGTGTACCTGGGGTGCTGGTTGGGGTGGAGGGCAGGAGAAGAGGAGAAGGAGAGTTGTTGCACACAAGTGTGGTACCTGTACCCCAGGTAATGGCTTTCTCCTTGGGATCAGCTCCTTCCCCAGAGCCCACAGGACTAAGGTCTTCATAGGACAAAAGGCTGAAAAGAAGCACCCACACTCAGGTGGCACAGTGCTCATATGAACAGGAGTGCCAGCAATGAACATCACAGATCAGCTTAGGAAGGTGTTCTTTCCCGAGTTTCCAGGGCCAGCACTGGGGTCATGAGTGTGGAGAGGGTGGAGAGTGGCCAGACAGGCCATGACCCCTAGGCTGGGAAAGGAGTGAAGGGTGAAGTGGACTCACCTGTCCCTAAGGGGTACATACTCAGTGGGCACATGAGTCTCCCCAAGGCTCCTCCACTGGGGCCTCCAAGCCCTCGCAGGGCAGGCCTGGGCCAGCGGGGGTCTCAGTATGAGGCTGAGGCCTGTCAGCAGCACGGTTGCTAAGCCAATAGCCAGTAGCATTCCTGCAAGGTCAGGGGAGAGGGGTAGGGGCCACGTGATGACCACTCAGATCATCTGCAGGCTTTATGCCTCAGCCACTGCAGGGCTGCCTTCTCTCTGCCCTCCTGGGCAGGGGGCCATGACAGACCCACTGTCTGAAGCTCAGTGAGATTGGTTAAAGATAAGCAGTAAAGAAGATGGATGGAAAACCCACAGAGGAGGTTAGAATAGGCATTTCTGTGAGCCTATGACTCTACTCAGGGGCCCTGTTTACCATGAGACCCTGTTCATAAGGACTGGTCCCAAAACTGATGGGCTTGGGAGGTGGGGAGACGGGAGAACCCAAGAAGGAAATTCCATTTTCTTTACCTGCAAAAAAAGAAGCCCTAGTTCAGGGAAAAGTGTGTCCTCGTGCCCATATGAAGTCTTTGGGGCTATGCCCAGAGTAACAGATAGGACTGGGCACACACTTGAGCATCCTGCTGTGCAAGGCTTCTCCCATGCCCCCTCTGGGTCCTGGCTATTCTGGTCGAGGGTCAGTACCTGTGATCACTGCCCAGTCTGGGCCCAGGTTTGGCAGCCTGTGCCTGAGAACCCCATGCCTGGTAAGCTGATACGGGGAGGAGGGCTGTACGGGGGATAGACTGGGATCACAGGCCACTCCTTTCTTCTTCACCAGCACCACGATGACGCTTTCAGGCAGTCCATTGTCTCGAAACACATATGTGCCTGGATCTAGGAACTGGTGGGCAAACCTGGGGGATGAAGGGACAGAATATGGGGAGAGTCAGGTTTGCTGGGCTGCTCACACCAGGCTAAATGTCAGTGCCCTTGACCTGGGGCAGGACCCTTCCCCATGAACAGGAATAATGTGGCCCCCGGAGCTGTCCATGACTCCCAAATCCCTCCTCTCCATGTCCTCAGGAGACCTCACCTCCCCTTGGTCTCTTCTCCCATGTGGTTGGCAGATTCCTATTCTCCTCTGGTCCTCCTAGCACCTCCCCAGCTGTGACCCACATGTGAGGAACCATGGGTCCTCCAAGTTCCCAGGCACCTTAGTTGAGATTACCTTGAGAAGTTGAGGTGAGTCTCTTGTACCAGGTGGCTGAGTCTCCTGAAGGCCCCAAAGTCCCAGTGGGGGTTGCTGTTAAACAGATGCTGCATCTGGTACACAGGGTAGTGACTGGCTGAGCGATCTGGAGAATGAACAGGGGTGGGGCTGGCTTCCAGGGACCTCCTCAGCCCCAACCCTGCCAGCTCACATCTTGGTAGCTCAGTGTCTGTCCTCAGGAGAATGAGCAAACTGAGAAGACATGTTTTCAATGAAATGACATGTTTAATCCTTTAGTGTATGTAATACTAATACATTTAATGATCTTGGTGCCAGGGCAAGACCCTTTTCCCCCCTCAGCCTGCTAAGTGAGCACACTAGCACATTGTTGAAACACTGTGAACAGAGGCCCTCAAGCCCCCATGCCCTTTGTGTGAGAGCACAGCTGGATGTCCTGGCAGTCTCAGAGGTGGGACCTGTTCAACTTTGTACCCTTGACAGGCAGCATGCATGCAGCAGGCATGCAGCAGGCACCAATACATGCTGTGGGTTGACTGAGAGAATGAGCAGCTAAGGCAGTGGATGGGGAGTCTGGCAGAAATACAGCCAGGCCCAGCCAGGCCATTCCTTCTGCACAGGAGGTCTTTCCCATGCATAGGTGTCAGTTCTTCCTGAGCACTCCCATTCCCCCAGAAAGGTGGGGCTCTGATCTCTCATCTCCCCCACTGTGTGGAGAAGGGGGAATGCAACTGGGTTCACTCCACAGGTGTAAATACCAAGGTTTAGAAAGGATGGAGGTTACCCAGATCCCAGTGGGTTTATGGGAGACCTGGCCTGGAAACCAGGGCACAAATGTCTGGAGTTCATCTTCCAGGATTTATTTCCCCCTTTGATACTCATTGCCTTAGCAGTGCTTTGTGGGGTGGAACTTTGGTACTTACGTGACACATGAAACCAAACACTTCATCTATTTCTACCTGGGCCAAGGGGCCATTCTTCTGTTTAAATCAGGTTAAAAGCATGGCTGTGCCACAAGCCCAGTGCAGCATAAATGCCAAATACCAGAGACTGATATCTTCAGCATTGCCTGAGGGAGCACCTTAATCTTTGAGCCTTTATTGTGTTGTTTGTATAGGGCATTATCTGTACTATTTTGTTGCGGTTATAAAACGATTAGCAAAACAGCTTACATTTGCATTTATTTTCTATTCCATACCTCTCTGCCCCATGTTTTTTCTCCTCAAAATCCATTCCTTAAAAAAAAAAAAATTCTGTTGGAAAATAAAAATAGCCCTCCCAGGACTGGCTACTCTCTTGCCTCTCTCATGTCTTTAGAGCTACAGACCTGTCCTTGTATCAGCCCAGCCATTTAATGTCCTGGGGCATCTTAGTGGGACAGCACCGTACCATCTGTCATCTGTGTGTGAGCACGTGGGCCGGGTGTGTGGAGAATGCCCATCCACTCCACAGCAGCGCCCTGGGGAAGTATCAGGCAGGGGAAAGGGAGGAAATTGAGGTCTACAGAGGGCCCGGATCATGCTCAATGTATGGAAGGTGGCGCTGAGCCCAGAGGGGATGAGACCCTCTTCTATAGTAAAGGGTGTCTCATGGAGGAAAACTCTGTCTTGTTCTGTGAGGTTCCCAGGGATGGGAGTCATAGGGTGACAGGCTTCTGCTCATTTCAAGGAAGACAATCCTTATAAACAAAGGTATCTGAAGATGTAGGGGGATTAAAACTCTTTGGAGTGTAGGGATAGAGGGAACATGCCTCAATTTCATAAAAGCCATCTAGAAAAAGCCCACAGTGAATATCATTCTTAATGGGGAAAAACTGAGAGCCTTTCCCTTAGGATCAGGAACACAATAAGGATGCACACTTTCACCACTATTGTTCAACATAGTGTTAGAAGTCCTAGCAACAGCAATCAGACAACAAAAAGAAATAAAGGGTATTCAAATCAGCAAAGAAGAAGTCAAACTCTCTTTGCAGATGACATGCTACTTTATGTGGAAAATCCAAGAGACTCCACCCCCAAATTACTAGAACTCACACAGTAATTCAGTAATGTGCAGGATACAAAATCAATGCACAGAAATGAGTTGCTTTCCTATACACTAACAATGTAACTGTAGAAAGAAAAATTAGGGAATCAATTCCATTTACAATAGTACCAAAAACCGTACGATACCTTGGAATAAACCTAACCAAAGAAGTAAAGGATCTATACTCTAGAAACTATAGAACACTTATATTAGAAATTGAAAAAGACACAAAAAGATGGAAAAACATCCTAAGTTCATGGATCAGAAGAATAAATATTGTTAAAATGTCTATGCTGCCCAGAGCAATCTATCCTTTCAACGCCATCCTGATCAAAATACCGACGGCATTTTTCAAAGTGCAGGAACAAACAATCTTAAAATTTGTATGGAACCAGAAAAGACCCCAAATTGCCAAGGAAATGTTGAAAAAGAAAAACAAAGCTGGGGGCATCACGTTGCCTGATTTCAAGCTACATTACAAAGCTGTGATAAACAAGACAGCATGGTACTGGCACAAAAACAGACACATAGATCAATGGAACAGACTGGAGAGCCCAGATATGGACCCTCAACTCTATGGTCAACTAATCTTCGACAAAGCAGGAAAAAACATCCAATGGAAAAAAGACAGTCTCTTCAATAAATGGTGCTGGGAAAATTGGACAGCTATATATAGAAGAATGAAACTCGACCGTTCTCTCACACCATACACAAAGATAAACTCTAAATGGATGAAAAACCTTGATGTGAGACAGGAATCCATCAAAATCCTAGAGAAGAGCATAGACAGTAACCTTTTTAACATCAGCCATAGCAACTTCTTTCAAGACACATCTCCACAGGCAAGGGAAACAAAAGCAAAAACGAACTTTTGGGACTTCATCAAGATGAAAAGCTTCTGCACAGCAAAGGAAATAGTCAACAAAACAAAGAGGCAACCCACAGAATGGGAGAAGGTATTTGCAAATGACACTACAGATAAAGGGCTGGTATTCAAGATCTATAAAGAACTTCTCAAATGCAATAATCAAGTCAAAAAAATGGGCAGAAGATATGAACAGACACTTCCAATGAAGACATACAAATGGCTAGCAGACACATGAAAAAAATGTTCAAAATCATTTGCCATCAGGGAAATTCAAATCAAAACCACCTTGAGATGCCACCTTACACCAGTTAGAATGGCAAAAATTGACAAGGCAAGAAACAACGAATGTTGGAGAGGATGTGGAGAAAGGGGAACCCTCTTACACTGTTGGTGGGAGTACAAGTTGGTATAGCCACTTTGGAAAACAGTGTGGAGGTTCCTCAAAAATTTAAAAATAGAGCTACCCTATGACCCAGTAACTGCACTACTGGGTATTTACCCCAAAGACACAGATGCAGTGAAAAGAAGGGCCACATGCACCCCAATGTTCATAATAACAATATCCACAATAGCCAAACTGTGGAAGAAGCCAAGATGCCCTTCAACAGACGAATGGATAAAGAAGATGTGGTCCATATATATAATGGAATATTACTCAGCCATCAGAAAGAATGATTACCCAACATTTGCATCGACATGGATGGGACTGGAGGAGATTATGCTAAGTGAAATAAGTCAAGCAGAGAAAGACAATTATCATATGGTTTCACTTCTATGTGGAATATAAGGAATAGCATGGAGGACATTAGGAGAAGGAAGGAAAAAAATGAAGGGGGGAAATCAGAGGGAGAGATGAACCATGAGAGACTATGGACTCCAGGAAACAAATTGAGGGTTTCAGAGGGGAGGAGGATGGGGGGATTGGGTTAGCCCAGTGAAGGGTATTAAGGAGGGCACATATTGCATGGAGCACTGGGTGTCATATGCAAACAATGAATCATGGAACACTACACCAAAAACTAATGTTGTACTGTGTGGTGACTAACGTAACATAATAAAATTTAAAAAAAAGAAGATGTAGTGGGCTGCCAGGAGGGGTTGAGGAGTCTGCCTCTGGGGGGCTTCAGGCCCTGGATGGCACAGACCAGACATGCAGGAAGGCTGGCTCAGACCAGAGGTCACCTCGGTGAGTCCCTGCCTCCATGCAAGGCACAGAAGTCTGACCCTCATGGGCTGCAGGGAGGAGTTGTAGAATATTGGAGCTGGAACATCTGCTCCGAGAAGTGAATGGAGGCCCACAGCGAAGTAACCAATCAGGTTGAGAGCAGGAGGACAGCACAGGCCTGTGAGTTGCTACTTCAAATGTGTGATCTATGTGTGATGTCCCCGGGCGGCCAGGCTGCGGAAGGATGAGAGAGCCAGGGCCAGCGGGAGGGTCCAAGGTATTGAAGTAGGGAACTTACTGTGGGGAAGAATATGAAGCTGGAAAAGAATCACATCCCCCTCTACCAGGCAGACCACTGGATTTGGAATATGGGGATGGATGCGGGGGTCATGAGGGACAGAGTGCTCTGGTCCTGTAGTCCGATGATGCCTTTGCAGCCAGGGCCTGGATACAGGTAATCCTGGGAGAATTTGGAGAAGGAAAGCTGAGGGACCTGGGCTTGTCTGGGGATATACACACACTCACCTATTGGCCCTATCTTGTCTCAATTCCCTTTTAGGAGTAGTTTCAGCCCTTTTGGGGCCCTCGCCTCCCCAAGGACATGGCCTTCTGTGATGCCTGCCAGACTGTCACCTCCTGAACACCAATATAGGGCTGAAAAGTTCCTGAGGAGCCATGGGTGGGGTCCCCAGCTTCCCATCCCTTGCTGGAAGAATGCAGCCATGCCCCTCATCCCTCCCACTCTCTGGGAAAGCATGGGCTTGTTACTCCCCCTCCACTTACCCAGAAGGAAAGAGCCAAGCATGTCCACTTTGGAGATGACAAAACCAAAGATGCCATGAGGGCCACATTGGACCAGATGGACCCTGGCGTTCCCTTGAAAGAACTGGTCTGGACCCAGAGTGCTCGCTATTTCCTGAGAACATGCAGCACAGCATTATATACCCAGGGAGCACAGGAAGTGCAGAGAGGCTTGCAATGATGGATGGCGAGAAACCCAGACTGAGCCCTTTAGTACAACCCCTGGTGATGCTGGGTTCAAGGATGCCCATTGTCAACCTCCATCAGGACATGTCTCCTTCCTCACTGAAACTTGCCCAGGTGGCCTCCTGTGCCCTGGGCTCCTTCTTATCTCCAGAAAACACCCCTGACTCAACTCTGGTCCTTGTACTGGGTCATCGTTTGCTCCTGTTCTCTCTACTTGCAAAATCCTACTAACAGAACAACTTCTTCAGAACACTTATCTTCCTATCACCCCAGAACTGCTCTCTAGTGCCACACCAGTGATCCTCCCTACCCTTTCAGTTGCAAGCAGATACAGCCACCAAGAACCTTCTGGTAAGCAAATGTCCAAGTTGAGCCAGCCTTGCACTGCGTCTGGGCCCTGGTCTTCTGCCCCTTCTACCCTGATGAAGCATTGAGGTGCTGAAGACAGCCACAGCCAACACCATGGTGGCCAAGAGAAGGCTCTGCTCTGTGACTAGAGGTCTGGGCTGGGATGAGAGGCTCACGCTCAGTTTTAGAAGGGCTCACACCATTTTTGTGACCATGGTGAGGGCTTTCATTCCCCTGGGCCTCACTTCACACTTATGTAAAGCCAAGCTAATGCTTTCTCAGCTCCCTTCTGGCATTCAAACCAGACGGTTGACATTATCAACAGAAGAAATACCACTTATTACTTCCTTTCTGCCTTTCCCTCCAGCCTACAGAATGGAAATTCATGCAGATAGCAACTGACTAGGAAAGACTGGTTATCAAAAAACCAAGACTGGTTTCCCTTCTGCTGCATGGTTTCTGCAGCCAGGGTGCCTGGGTGACTCTTTCTCCCTGTCCCAGCAGGCAGAGGCTGACCTTCCATCCCAGCCCTTCCCTGAGCTGGGCTTACCCTCTGGTCACTGTCTCCTGCCTCACTCTTCACATTGAGGATCAGCTCTCTGCTGGAACCCCAGGCCAGGGAAAGTTGGGGGGCCCTGGCCAGACACTGGGCATCACAGAGCTCTTCTGCTGAGACATACTCCTGGCACTGGCAGCTGTGGAAGAGAAGATGGGAGGTCTGCCCTGTTGGGTGTGGAGCAGCTTCCCACTTCTGACACCCCTATGGTAGTACAGGCCCCTTCAGAAGGATATGAGGTGTCTATACTTCCTAGGTAGTGACTGCACTTTGAATGCAGGACCATGATGACTCATTAAAATGCACTCTCTCTAGCCCCTGCTTTTGTGCCAGCTTGGGCATCTCCCAAAATGGGAGCAGTGCCTGGGACAAATCCTAGCTGAAAGGCTCAGAATTTTTGTTTTGGGTATCCTGGTGAGGCAAGAGTGAGGAGTAGAATGCCATTCAGCCTGGAATACTCTATTCAGCGGATCTCCCAACACAGTGGCTCCCCAGCCCTGCCCGCTGGGGGAGACTCTGTTCAGTCCACAAGTCAGGTGGGAGACTGGAGTGTCAAAAAAAATTGGAATTCTCCTTGGCTTGGCATCTAGTCAGGGTCACTCCTAGCAGTTGGTTCAGGGACCTGGGGTGTTGAGCTCACTCTGCCTTGCTGCCAGCATCTCCTCAGCTCTGGGTTGCTTGACCTGGCTGGTGTTGGCCTGGCTCCCCTTCTTGGGAAATGCTGATAGGGCAGTTTCTGGAAGGAGCTTGTATTTGGCTCAGTCTCCCATCAGGGCTGGGTCCTGCCCAACTCTTCTGGATGGGCTTTCTGGGGGCAGTCAGGACCTGTCAGGTGATGGTGGATTCATTTGTTTTCAGCAGCTTTTCATTACTTACATGCCCAGTTCAGCACTGAGCTCTCCACCCACTGGGTGACAGAAGGAGGAGCAGTTGTACAGCTGGGGGGACACACACTTGCGAGTGGCAGCCAGGCGAACTTGTCCAGGCCAGCAGCGCTCTGCGACCTGTGGGAGAGAGTAGGAGAAGAGTCCTGGCTCTGGCACCCACTGCAAGCCCAGGGTGGGGCACTCTCAGCATCAGAGAACATTCCAGAAACGTGGTGGGACCTCTGGGGAACCAGGCTCCTCTGAGAGGTCACTTAGTGCCCTAAGACTGGAGTTAGGCTTGAGGATAGAGGAACCCACGCAAGTAATAGAAAACAAGTTTGCTGACCAAGGGAGATGTATGGGAGGTCTAGCTTTGGGGAGACTGGATCCTTTATAATGAACGCTGAAGTTCTGTGGGTCTATGATAAGAAGTGTGTCTTGCCATGTGAGCTCTCTAAGGTCTTCTCATTTGTATAGGAGGTAATCCACCCAGCACAATGGACTGAACATTAACCAGACAGCCAACCAAAAGTGGCTAGCATGCAGAGGGACCCGTATATGCTACCTCTCCTCACTCTCCTCAAGCCTTCCTTTCTTGAGGCCAAGGTGTTACCTGGGGCTGACAGTCCTCATCATTGTTGCTCTCCTCATTTTCCAGGCCCCTCCTGCTGTAGGACTCATGTCCTGCCTGGCAGATGCAGGAACCATCCGACTTCTGGAAGACCCTGTTCAGGCCCTGACACGTGCAATGGGAGGCACCTGGGGATAGAGAAGTCCCATAGCCCATCACAGGCACTTAATAGTGAGCCAGAGACATGAGTAAACTCTCTGTCCTTGTCTATAGGGAGTTTGTGATCCTGGTGGGGAGATCAGACACTCATCTTTACCAAAGTACTGACCTTAGGAGTCTTTGTGGGGATTGAATGAGATCTTCTGAACCAATGATTCTTAACCCTGACTTTGCATTAGATTTATCTGAGAAGCTTTTAAACAATATTGATGTTCAAGTCCTCTTTAGGCATATTATATAAAAACCTCTGAGGTGAAGCCAGAACATCTACTTTTTAAAAGTCCCTTGAGTGCTTTAATGTGTAGCTGCAGCTGAGAATTACTGATGTAGTTCAAAGCACTTGACACTGCATGGAATGGAAAGCATTATTCCTATTTTCCCTCACACAAAGCCATGTGGGGCTATTCCTGAAGGACTGGCACAGGCCTCCATCTCTAGACAATAGAGAGAGAGCTGCAGAGACTGAAGGCCTCTCAAGGAATTTGAAGGGTGGTCTGGTTTGGATGGACAGAGCCAAGAGAACAGGGATTCTCTGAAGAGGTGATGAGTAGGGANAAAGTTCAAGTTTTTATTTGGGAGACTAAAAGAGTCTAGGTGATTGTTCTTCTGGGAGAGAGGTAGAGATTGGGACCTTGTAGTTGACTAGGGTTCACTGCAGTTCCAGTTTGTTTGCCCCTGTTGGAACTATCATCTGCTCAGGGAGAATAAAAAATTCATTTAAAGTTTAGCCCTTATCTGCTTCCTGCAGACAATCACTTACATGTACAGGGGATAGTAGCCAAAAGAACTCAGCAGAACTTGTTGAATGGATTGAAAGTTGACATTTTTTGCTAGTGTGGTCATATTCTTTCCCCAAATGAATTTAGGGACCATTAACAAGAGAAATAATTATTTCTACTATAGAGAAGGAAGGGAATTATTCAATAGTGAAGTGACACAGAGAACTCTCATGAGTCAGGTTCTAGATGGTGAAGCCCTCTCTAATATCCTGAACTCCAGTATATTCTTGGGCTCATCTAGACCAGCTCCCTGCTGAAACCCTGGGCACCATCAGATCTAGGAGTCTTCCATATCTCATTGTCCAGAGCACTGGGCTTCCACTTGGTTTTGTGGAGCCTGTGGTTCCACAGGGGAGCCTTGGGGACTTCTTGGATGAAGGAGTGACTCAATGGGAGCAGTTGTGAGACCTCAACCTTTGTTCATTCTGCACCACTCTGCTTTTACATGTTTCACATTAATTTCCTAAATGTGAATTATTTTGAAAAAGTGTTCTGTTGCTAAAGATACTTTGGACAGAAGTCTGAACTCTTGGTCTGGCATCCATGACTATAAAAATAACCACAGATCTATATTAAAAGAATCATTGTTTAATATCTTCTCCCAACCATCTCAACCCAACAAGATTTTACTCATTTTCAAGTTCCTGTTTAAATACAACCTTTTTATATGTCAGCTAATTGAACATAATAAATAATGAAAAAAGAAAAAATAATAAAAATAATAAAATAAAATGCTTATAAAATTATTTTTAAAATTAAATAAATACAGCCTTTCCCTGGAATATTACTCAGCTATCAAAAAGAATAAAATCTTGTCATTTGCAATGATGTGGATGGAGCTAGAGTGTATTATGCTGAGCAAAATAGGTCAGTCAGAGAAAGACAAATACCATATGATTTCACGCATATGTGGGATTTAAGAAAGGAAACAGATGAACATAGGGGAAGGAGGAAAATAAAAGAGAGGGAGGCAAACCGTAAAAGACTCTTAACTATAGAGAACAAACTGAGGGTTGGTAGAGGGGGGTAAGGGGGCTAAATGGGTAATGGGTATTAAGGAGAGCATTTGTATGTAAGTGACAAGTCACTAAATTCTATTTCTGAAACCAATATTATACTACATGTTAACTAAGTAGAGTGTAAGTAAAAACTTGAAGCAAGCAAACAAAGATGTATATGCTGTATCTACTTCACAGGGGTTTTTTGAGACTCTGGATAAGATGGCATCCATCTATTTAAAGCATCTAGCCTAGCCCTGGAAGTACCTAAAGGCATAGAAGGAATTAGTTCCTTTCCTCACTTTACTTTTCCAAAATTGACAAAATAGGTGTCTTTCCTGGCAATGGTTTTCATTTCTACATTTATCCATATCTGCTGTTTTAACCTCAGGAACTTCCCTTCAACTCAGCTCAAAGTTTATTGTTTCAATTCTCTGATGTGAATTGCCCCTAGTGTATTAGAAAAACCAAGAGTATTTGTGAAATTAGCTTTTCAGAAGAACCATAAAAATCAAAGGCAATCTAGAAGTTTTGTTTTATTATGTTTTGTAATGGCTAGAAAATGTTGCTTGGATGGCTGCAAATGGCATGATAAACTTTCCATTGTTTTTGTTTTAAATAAATATGCATCAATCTTCAAAAAAAATTTACAACCATTCCCATAAGTTTCCCTGATCCTACAATTTCTTCCTATATTGAACAATCCAGGCTTCTTTGTTTTTTTCTTGTGGCACTTGACATTTCTGCCAGTTTGTTATATATTCTTTTCTTTCTTTCTATTGCGCTTGTCTTCATATCTTCCATAGTGTCTTTGTGGCACTAACAACAATAGTTGGAAGTTAGTGTTTGTGAGCTAACCTCTAAAATAAATGAACTAAAAATTTCCCCAGCTCATCCCAAAAGGGAAAGACACAGTTTACAATAGTGCGTATACTTACAAGACTTTTTTTCACCTTTGGCAATGGTGGGGGTACCTTATTTTAGGCCAAACTTCCTATGATATATAACTAGAAAGACCAGAAAACTGTCAAAAACATCTGTTTGAAGGAATGAAGAACTTAACTGGGGACTTACAGGGGAAAAAAATCTTGGCAAGAATGGAAATCCAGAGGGGTGAACCCCACATTTGGCAACACATTTTCCCAAAAGGCATTTGCCTCTTCAAAGGTGCCATTGAGAGGCTGAAGCATAGCTTCAGGATGTCTCATAAGGTTAAGGGGACAAAAATTGGGTCCACCAAGAATAAGGGTCTCTGGTAAACATCACAGGCTTTTAGGTTGGACCACCGAAGGGCTACACCCTAGTATGGATTGACTGTAAGGAAACTAACTTTCTCAAAACCTGGAGCCTAGCACTGATTTTCTGGATCCCTGATGAACTGAGGTGATTTGTTCCTACTGTAAATGCTTTCCAGAAAGAAAATAATTCTTCTATGGAGGAAAGTAACAACATCCAGAATTTCAGAGTTTCTCCACAATTTTCAGTCACAATGTGTAGTGTTCAATAAAAACAAAACAAAATAAATAAAACAAAAACCAGGCATGCAAAAAAGCAAGAATTTTTAAGAAATCAAAGGAGAGAGAGAATAAGAGACCCCCAGATACTAGCTACAGCCTCCTAGGAGATCCAAATATTGGAGTTTCAAGACATGACATGTACTTTAAACTATGATTAGTATGTTTGATAAATCAAAGGACAAGATCAAAGGAAAATTTCAACTGGGAATTATCAAAGACTAATATAAATTCTAGGTCTGAAAGATTCAACAGCAAAAACATCAAATATTGATAGATACATTTAATGGCAGATTTTATGGAACTGAAGCAAAATTAAATAAAGTGGAATATAGGTCTGAAAAAATGATCCAGATTGAATCTCAGAAAGAGAAAATAAAAGATGAAAAATGCAGAATATAGTGCAAGAGACGTGTATGGTAATAAGAGATAACATGTAATTAGAGAGTCAAGAGGAAAGAAGAGAGTAGAGGAGAAAAAATTTTTAAAAATATAATGGCTGAGAATTTCACAAACTTGATGAAATGCATCAAACTACAGATACAAGAAGTGTTAAAGAAACTCAAAGAAGATAAATACAAAGAAAAACTACAGGAAGAGAAGTATAGTTACATTCCCCCAAATTGAAGACAATGAGGAAATCTTAAAAGTACCAAGGAATGAAGCATGAGAGATTATGGACTCTGAAAAACAAACTGAGGGCCTCAGAGGGGAGGGGGGTGGGGGAATGGGATAGGCCGGTGATGGGTAGTAAGGAGGGCACGTATTGCATGGTGCACTGGGTGTTATACGCAACTAATGAATCATTGAGCCTTACATCGAAAACCGGGGATGTACTGTATGGTGACTAACATAATATAATAAAAATATTATTATGAGGAAAAAAAGTACCAAGGAAAAATGATATTTACCTCCTAAGAGCAAATATAAGACTTATGTAACACTTCTCAACAAAAATAACAAAAGACAGAGGTCATGGAAGTGTTTCTTTGAAATGCTAAAAGAAGACAACTATCAAGCTAGAATTCTCTGCTTAGCTAAAATATGTTTCAAGGATAAGCTGAAAAAAAGAAAATGTTAAACAAACAAAACACCAGAAGATGAAATTTTATTTATTTATTTATTTATTTATTTATTTATTTAGATTTTATTTATTTATTTGATGGAGAGAGACAGCCAGCGAGAGAGGGAACACAGGCAGGGGGAGTGGGAGAGGAAGAAGCAGGCTCCCAGCGGAAGAGCCTGATGTGGGGCTCGATCCCAGGACCTGGGATCACGCCCTGAGCCGAAGGCAGACACTTAACAACTGAGCCACCCAGGCGCCCCAGGAGATGAAATTTTAAAAACCTAACAGCATTTGCAATAACTTCAAAAAATATTAACTTCGGGCATATCTTAGAGATATTGTGGGTTCAGTTCTAGACTACTGCAGTAAAACAGATATTGCAATAAAACAATGAAAAAAAGTAAATAAAGCAATTCAAATGGATTTTTTGGTTTCTCAGTGCATATAAAAGTTATGTTTATGCTATACAGTAGTCTACTAACTGTTAATAGCATTATGCCCAAAAAAACAATGTATATGCCTTAATTAAAAACACTTTATTGCTGAAAGATGCTAATCATAATCTGAGCTTTTGGCAGGTTATAATCACTGATCACAGATCATGACTAATATAGCGTTAAAGAAGAAGTTTGAAATATTGAGAGAATTACCAAAACGTGGCCCAGAGACATGAAGTGAGTAAATGCTGTTGGAAAAATGGTGCCAATAGTCTTGTTCCATGCAGGGTTGCCACAACCTTCAATTTGTAAAAAATGTGGTATCTGTGAAGCTCGATAAAGAGAAGCACAATAAAACAAGGTATGCCTCTACATAGTAATAAAGCTAATGAATAAAAAAAATATTGTAAGAGTAAAGAAGACATAAATAAAAGGAAAGCTAAGCCATGTTCAAGACCTAGAAGACTCAATACAATAAAGATGCCATTTCTCTCTGAAAGGATTTGTTGTTTCTATGCAATCCAATAAAAATTTCAGCAAGTATCTTTGTGAATATGATCTGATTACATAGAAATCAAGGGCCACAAGAGCTAAGACAATCTTAAAAAGAATAAAGTTGGAAGACACAGACTATTAATATTAAGATTTATTATAAAACTAGAATGATTAGGACAATGTTACTACAAGGATAAGAAAAAAGACCAATGGACAAAACACAGTTTCCTAAACAGACCCACACATATATGGGATGTTTGATTAATGACAAACCTGAGTGATATTTCAATAAAGGTGCCGTGCCAATTGGATATCTGTTTGGAAAAAAGAATTTTGACCCTTAACTCACAACCTATGCAATAAACCAACAACACTTTTAGGAAATAAAATTGGAGAAATGGGGTGACCTCTTTTTTTTTAATAATAAATTTTTATTATGTTATGTTAGTCACCATACAGTACATCCCAAGTTTTTGATGTAAAGTTCCATGATTCATTATTTGCGTACAACACCCAGTGCACCATGCAATACGTGTCCTCCTTAATACCCATCATTAGAAACTTTTATCAACAGCTTTATGCCAATAAATTAAACAACCCAGAAGAAATGGATGCCTTCCTGGAAACCTGAAAACTACCAGGACTGAAACAGGAAGAAATTGATTATTTAAACAGACCGAATAATTATGAAGAGATTGAAGCAGTGATCAAAAACCTCCCCAAAAACAAGAGTTCAGGGCCTGTCGGATTCCCCGGGGAATTCTACCATTCAAAGAAGAAATAATACCTATTCTCCTGAAACTGTTTCAAAACACAGAAACAGAAGGAAAACTACCAAACTCATTCTATGAGGCCAGTATTACCTTGATCCCCAAACCAGGCAAAGACCCCATCAAAAAGGAGAATTACAGACCGATTTCCCTGATGAATATGGATGCCAAAATTCTCAACAAGATCCTAGCTAATAGGATCCAACAGTACATTAAAAGGATTATCCATCATGACCAAGTGGGATTCATCCCTGGGATGCAAGAGTGGTTCAAAATTCACAAATTGATCCGTGTGATAGATCACATCAACAAGAAAAGAGTCGAGAACCATATCATCCTCTCAATTGATGCAGAAAAAGCATTTGACAAAATACAGCATCCTTTCCTGATTAAAACCCTTCAGAGTGTAGGGATAGAGGGTACATTCCTCAATCTCATAAAAACCATCTATGAAAAGCCTACAGCAAATATCATTCTCAATGGGGAAAAGCTGGAAGCCTTTCCCTTAAGATCAGGAACACGACAAGGATGCCCACTCTCGCCACTATTATTCAACATAGTACTAGAAGTCCTTGCAACAGCAATCAGACGACAAAAAGGGATAAACAGTATCCAAATTGGCAAAGAAGAAGTCAAACCCAAAAGACTCCACCCCCAAACTACTAGAAGTTATAGAGCAATTCAGTAATGTGGCAGGATACAAAATCAATGCTCAGAAATCAGTTGCATTTCTATACACGAACAATGAGACTGAAGAAAGAGAAATTAGGGAATCCATCCCATTTACAATAGCACCAAAAACCATACGTTACCTTGGAATTAACTTAACCAGAGACGTAAAGGACCTATATTCTAGAAACTACAAATCACTCTTGAAAGACATTGAAAAAGACACAAAAAGATGGAAAAATATTCCATGCCATGGATCTGAAGAATAAACATAGTTAAAATGTCTATGCTACCCAGAGCAATCTACACTTTCAATGCTATCCCGATCAAAATACCAAGGACATTTTTCAAAGAACTGGAACAAACAGCCCTTAAATTTGTGTGGAACCAGAAAAGGCCCCAAATCGCCAAGGAACTGTTGAAAAGGAAAAACAAAGCTGGGGGCATCACAATGCCGGATTTCGAGCTGTACTACAAAGCTGTGATCACAAAGACAGCATGGTACTGGCACAAAAACAGACACATAGACCAATGGAACAGAATAGAGAACCCAGAAATGGACCCTACATAGGCAGCAACCTCTACGACATCGGCCAAAGCAACCTTTTTCATGACACATCCCCAAAGGCAAGAGAAACAAAAGATAAAATGAATTTATGGGACTTCATCAAGATTAAAAGTTTCTGCACAGCCAAGGAAACAGTCAGAAAAACTAAGAGGCAGCCCACGGAATGGGAGAATATATTTGCAAATGACACTACAGATAAAGGACTGGTATCCAAGATCTACAAAGAACTTCTCAAACTCAATACACAGGGAACAAATAATCAAATCATAAAATGGGCAGAAGATATGAACAGACACTTTACCAAAGAAGACATACAAATGGCTAACAGACACATGAAAAAATGTTCAAAATCATTAGCCATCAGGGAAATTCAAATCAAAACCACAGTAAGATACCACCTTACGCCAGTTAGAATGGCAAAAACGGACAAGGCAAGAAACAACAAATGTTGGAGAGGATGTGGAGAAAGGGGATCCCTCTTACATTGTTGGTGGGAATGCAAGTTGGTGCAGCCACTTCGGAAAACAGTGTGGAGGTCCCTTAAAAAGTTAAGAATTGAGCTACCCTATGACCCAGCAATTCCACTACTGCGTATTAACCCCAAAGATACAGACGTAGTGAAGAGAAGGGCCATATGCACCCCAATGTTCATAGCAGCATTGTCCACAATAGCCAAATTGTGGAAGGAGCCGAGATGCCCTTCAACAGGTGACTGGATTAAGAAGTTGTGGTCCATATATACAATGGAATATTACTCAGCCATCAAGAAGAACGATTTCTCAACATTTGCTGCAACATGGATGGCACTGGAGGAGATAATGCTATGCAAAATAAGTCAAGCAGAGAAAGACAATTATCATATGGTTTCACTCATTTATGGAACATAAGAAGTAGGAAGATCGGTAGGGGAAGAAAGGGAAGAAGAAAGAGGGGGTAAAAAGAAGGGGGAATTAACCATGAGAGACTATAGATTTTGGGAAACAAACTGAGGGGATCGGGATGGTGTGAGACTTTTTCTTGTAGAAGTTGAGAAGGCTAAACAGAACACAAAGCTGAAGAGAATTTTGGCTTATTCCAAAATCTGACCTAGAGGTGATCAAGGCCCTTTTTACAGGCTCAATTGTGTCCCCCCAAATTCTTATGTTGAAGTCTGTACTCCCACTACCTTAGAATGTGACTGTATTAGGGATGAGGCCTTTAAAAAGGTAATTAGGTTAAAATGAGGCCATTAGGGTGGGCCCAATGCAATCTGACTGGTGTATTTGTAAGAGGAAATTTGAACACACAAGAGAGGTACCAGGGATGCTTGCACACAGAGGAAAGGCCTTGTGAGAACACTTGATAGCAGTCATCTGAAAGTGAAGGAGAGAGGCCTCAAAAGAAGCCAAATCTGCCAACACCTTAATGTTGGACTTCTAGCCTCCAGAACTGTAAGTAAATAAAATTTTATTGTTTAAGCCACCAAGTCTGTGTATTTTGTTATGCAGCCCAAGAAGACTAATAGCCCCAGGGTTCTATGTGACAGAGAATGCTTGCAATAATTTCAGCCTGAAAAAAATTTAAGTAGTGTGACCTAAACGTCATCCCAGCACAAAAATTATTATCACGTGCCCATAGAAGGTGTAACTCTAATTCCCTCATGATCATTCCAAGATAAAGCAGTTAAAATATATTTCTCAATAACTAAAGCAACTGGCTGTACTAGGTTGTTATGTGCAAGCCAGTGAAATGCAATTTAGACAGCACAACCATTGGGACCTGCTTCACTCAGCTCCTGATCTCCTAGTTCTGGGGCAAGTGTTGGTCACTGGATTCAGGGCTTGGTCACCTAAGAGATAGAATGCCTTAACCAGAGACAAAAAATGATGGTAGAATCCCTGTAAACCTCAAATCACACCATTTGAAGGTGGCATGGCATTGTGGTTAAGAGCAGGAATGTGGGAGTCAGCTAGACTGGGTTCAAATCCTGGTTCTGCCACTAACTCTCTGACCATGGACAAGTTATTTAAACTCTCTGCAGTTTAGCTGGCCTGTTTATAAAACAGGGACGATAGTAACTGTGCGTATTTCAGAGAGTTGGTATGAGGATCTCGAGGATTGACATTAGGGCGGCACTTGCAACAATAACTGGCATAGGGTAGGTGCTCTTATCGGTGGAGATCTGGGGTCAGCCCTCATTAGGGAGAAGGGCTGGAGGGAGCCCCCACTGAGGCTAAATATGAACAACTTAAATTTCCTGCTGTTGGTTACTTTTCCTGCTTGCACTGTGGACCACGCACAAGTGGTTCGCACAGCAAAAACCATGAGGAGACCACCTCTGAAATGAGGAAAGGTGAAGGGGATCAGCAAGGAGCCAGTGGCCACAGCTGAGTCCTGGGTTTATGTCTCTGTGCCTGATCCTGCCGCACAGGTTCTAAGACGGGTGGTCTTGAGAGAACTGGGTGTGGCTGCCACCATCTTTAGGAGCGTGCAGCAGCATCAGAACCACTGTGGCCAGTCTCAGTGCAGGTACCGGCTCCTCCATTAGTCGAGTCATCTGGGGCAAGTTGCTGGACCTCTCTGAGCTTGTTTCCTCACATTCAGTCACTTTGTTGAAGTCAACGCACAAACTCATTTTATCCATGCACACACACCACGCCCGTGCGGTGGGAATCATGCGGTCATCCATTCTCTCACATACTGCAGCTTTCATAAAACAATTACATTTGGTGCTAATGTGGTTTTCTGAAACCTTATACTGTTGATCCTCAAAACTTCAGGGGACAGGAGAAATGGTGTATTTGGAGCCCATATCTGGAGACAAGGGCAATTAGCCAGTGGGGGAAAGGGGTGGAGGGCATAGGTGGAGACTCACCAGGTGGAGAGAAAGCAGAGCTCCCACAGGGGAGGCAGCCAGCCTGGCCAGGTTGGGCACCAAAGGTGCCTGCAGGGCATGGCAGGCACTCTCGAGCTGCCCCCGCCTGGCTGCTGTTTCTAAACGTTCCCAATGGGCAGGGCCTGGGGCTGTGAGCCCCGGCTGGACAGTAGTGCCCCACCGGGCAGGGCAGGCTGTGGTAACTCTCTGTTCCTGGAGGGAAATAGAGGGGAAATTCTGAGCCATGGACTCTAGCTGAGGTGCAGACTGAGAAGTGGCAGATTCCAAGGGAAGAATGAGCTTGCCTGTAGGATTCAGGTGGGGTAGGGAGTGGGAGGGGAGATAGCAAAGCAAATACTGTTCAGGGAAGAATCTAGATGGTAAGTTGGACAGTGGAGTCTCTGTGCTTTATTGTATTTACCCTCCTACCCCCCAGCAACAGTTCCCTTGGCCTTCTGGGCGCCACACGACACACTTCCATCTTTCTCAGCAGACACAGAGCCGCATACCCAGCATTGCTAACACATCGGACAGTAGGTTGTCCTGTTTTCTAGGACAGGCTCCAACATGCTCATTGTATGATGTGATGCACAGTTGATAATTTTTAGGTCTTTTAAACCTAACATCAAGACAGGTGTGACACTATTCTCTCTGAATCTTCTTTCACCTATACCCCCCACCCCGATACTGTTGGGTCTTTCTCAATCAGGTGGCTGGCCTGGCTGAGAAAAACTACAGGCCTGTTCCCCTGCACGCTCCTAGGGGCTCTGTGGGTCCTCCATACCTGCCACCTCCACCCTCCTCACTGGGCTCTGCCCAATTCCAAGGATCCAGCCCCTTTCTCCTGCTCACGCCCAGATTTCCCAAACTCACCCTGGTGGCAGCTGAATCCAGGGGGGCAGGCCTGGCAGGCCTGGGTGTCGAGGGCCTCGCTGCGGTAGGTGCCTGCTTCACAGAGGCGGCAGCAAGTCTCCTTAGAGACCCTAAGGCCAGTCCCATTCAGGGCCTCGGAGCCCCCAGGGCACGCATGCGGATGGGCACTGCCCGGGGGGCAGTAATAGGGAAACACACAGCTGCACAGAGACAGAGAGCCCTAGACTCAAGTTTCATGTTGATGGGATCCATGTGTGCTATTGCTCTCAGCTCGCTAGCAGGGTCCCCCGCCCCCCCCCCGCCCCCCGCACATTCCCCGTGCTTGGGCCTTAACCCGACAGGGGCAGGGGCAGCTCTGATATTGTCCCAGACGGGGGGCTGTGGGATGGCCTTATGTCTGATGAGGCCCAAGTAGGTCACAGTGTCTTCCTGGAGGGGGTTGAGCCATGTCTAGGTGGCCAGGCCACTGGGCAATGTCTAGGCCTGTGCTCCCTGCCCACCTCACCCTGCGCAATGGAATACGTGAAAAACATCTGGTCGGCCCCGGGTGGGGGGACAGAGCCGGGAGTGCTGGGAGTGTCAGTGCTGGATACAGGATTGAGGTTGCCGGGTGAAATATACTGCGTCCAGTCATATTTGAATTTCAGATAAACAACAAGCAATTAACAATGAATAAGCGTAAGTATGACCACATGTCTCATGGGCCGTACTTATACTAAAAATTTATTTGTTTTCCTGAAATTCATACTTAACTGGGTTTTCCTGTATTTTTATTTGCTAAATCTGGCCACCCCACACAGAATGGCCTTGGAAATGAAGGAAGGGCATCTCAGTGGAATTTGCTTCCTCACCCTCCCTTTCCAGGGACAGAGGCAGGGACTGGGGCACCTGAACACTCAAACTGGGAAACCCAAGCAGACGGTTAGCCCGTGCTTGCCTCTGGGCCTTGTTGTTTTGGTCTGCATCCTTTGGGACGCCGGGGTTGACTCCTCTCTGGAGAACCCAGAGGCTGAGACACAGGGAGAGCCCAGACACACAGACAGGGGAGGGTACTCACAGCTGCCCTGGGCCCGTGTAGGTGGAGGAGCCGGCAGGGCAGGCATAACCCCCGGGGCAAAGTGGGGGGACCCCCGTCTGAGGCCCGCAGTAGGAGCCAGCCCTGCATGTGACCTCAGCCGCAGCACCTGAGAGAGACAGAGCAGACCAAGACACCTTGGTCTTGAGGGGAACCCAGGTGTTGCAGACCCAACCAAGATGGAGTGGGCCCTGGGGGACTGGGCAAATGGCTTGCTAAGTCGAGCAGGTGGCCATATCAAGGCTGCATGATGTGTCTTGTGCTGAAAAGGCCTGCCCGAGCACCAGGCTTAAGCCTCAGGGAGGAGGGCACAAAGGATGGGGGCAGGGGCTGGGGAGGTACAGATAGGCCAGACAGTCTCACCTGCAGGGCATTCAGATCCAGCTCTGCAGGGGATCACAAACACATTTGCATGACCCCTCAGCTCAGCCTGGGGGCAGTAGTGGCCAGGGGGACAGAGCTCACAGTCTTCTTGTGATGATGCCCCTGGCTTGATCCGAAAGGTGCCTGGTGGGCATAGAACAGCGCCCTGATCACCTGGACACCAGTAGCCTGGAGGACATGGGTGGCTTTTGAAAGAAGAGAGACCTGGGGACAAAAACAACAGGCACGACCATGGGACCCCTGAAAACCTCTCATCTCTCCTCCATAGAGGCTCTCAGCATCCAGCCTGGGTTAACCTCTCACCTGGGGACAGGCAGTGGTACCCAGGAGGGCAAGGGAGGCACTCTGCCAGACTCTGGCCTCCTTCTGCAGCCAGGTAGGTGTGCTCAGGGCAGGCCTGGGGCATTCCTGGGCTGGTCTCATTCCCTCCTGGGCAGTAGTGGCCAGCAGGGCAGGGGCGGGTGGTCGGGTCTCCTGGAGACAAAGGTTGTGCTCACTTTCCATCCTCTCTCCCTGCCCAGAGGGCCTCCCTCTGCCCTTCTTGGGACCAGTGCCCTCCTGGCCACAGTGCAGGTACCTTACCAGCTTCGCACCAGCGCCCAGCAGGGCAAGGCCCACATTCTTCTTGCTGCTTGGCTCCAGGGGCAGCTGCCACAGTGTGAGGTGGGCACAAGGTGGGCTCTCCACTACCTTCTGGGCAGTAAAAACCTGAAGCATATGGGGTCACATTGGATCTTGTGGAAGGCAGGTAGGCTGCTCCACCGTGGCAGGCTGGGAACAGCATGCATCCAGGGGTGGCCCTGGGTATTCTCCTGGCCCAGCAGTTGAGAGGTCTTGATGCCAGTCCTGGCTCCACTTGCTTTTATGTTCGTCAGATCAGTAACCTTCTGAATTGCATTAGGTGCATACTCATATTACATACATATGATGTATGTAATTATATACACATGCATATGCAGATACATATTAGATGCACAACACTGGGGCTCAACTATTTCTTATGATTTTTTAAAGTAAGTTCTACAACCAATATGGGGTTTGAACTCAAGACCCTGAAATCAAGAGTCACAGGCTCTACTGACTGAGCCAGCCAGGTGTGGGTGTCAACTATTTTTAGGGCCTGTTTTTGACCAAAACAAGAAACCCTTTGCCCAGGTGGGTGCTGTGCTGCTAGCTCTGCCTCTTTCACACTCCAAGGGCAAGAAACAGGAGTCCTTACCTGGTGGGCACTGCTTGGCGCACAGCTGTCCCCGGGGGCATGAGGGCTGAGACTCCCTGGAACCTCGTGTCATCAGTCCAGAGGTCCCAGGAGGACAGAAATAACCAGCAGGACATTTCCCCCACACCTGTCCACCTCTAACAGCACAGAGAGGGAAGAAGAGTGAGATCAGGGTGGAGGGGTTGATCGGAGCCCAGTGCCCCAGCACCAGAGGGGATCCAGGCCCTTGTTTCAGACAGTTTCATCGTGACCCACAGCGTGAAATGCTTTTGACCTCTCCCCCAGGAGAACACATGGATATATCCATGTATACTATAGAAACAAGATGTGATACTTCACCAAGCAATAAAACAGGGCGTGAGGCTCGGACTCAGGGGTTCTGGGCCCAGCGCAGCGTTCGAAGCTCCATCCCTGCACATCCTTCAGGAAAAGATGGATTCCTGGATATCTACTCCACTGACTTTGTGGAGCTCAGTGGATAAAGGGCAGGGCTCAGGGCTGCCAATAGCAGGACAAGCCCCTCCTGGAGGAACTTGGTGGCCCTGCTGCACTCACTGTGAAGATGAGGAGGAAGAGGACTGGCAGCTAGTCTACCTGCTTCCTGCATTTCCCCCAGGGAGGGCCGGTGGCTTGCCAGGTCTTTGGGCCTGGGCTCTGGAGCAATCAGTCTGATCTCCAACTCTGCAGCAAAAGCAGGCTACACCTAAGGAAGAACTTCCTGAGTATAGGAAGATAATCCTCCAGAAGGAGCATCTGAGGAACTCTCCACTATTACCTTTTAAGTAGAAAGTAATCTTTGAAGCAGGCTCACCTCTGCATGAAATGGAGCAACTCTTCTTTTGACGATTCCTCTTCCCAATTCAAGGAAATTAGAGGTATGTGTTTTCAGCAAATGTTGGGACCTTTCTCGGACCAGAGACCCCCAATGTGCTTTTCTTTTGTCCGGCTACTCTGGGAGAATTGGGCTGAGGGCTACTTTGAGGCCTGGGCCTGTCCCCAAGGTCTTAGAGAAGGTTGGGGAACCCCCACCGCCCCATGCAACCCTAGAGCCTGTGAGTCTCTGAGTCCCAAGTACAGCATGGCTTCTACAGCTACAGTGAGAATGTCCCCATTGTATAAATACATATCGTACTCATACCAAGTAGGTGTGGGACATTCAGGTAGAATTTCGGTGTCCTGAGCTCTGCTCTCTGATTATTCTGTTTATAGGTACCATTTATTGTCTTTCTAGCTCCAACAATTACAAAAGCTATTCACATTGTCAAAGATTCAGAAGTAGAGGTAGAAGGAAGAATTGTTCCTCTCTTCCCCTGAGTGTGGTGCAGAACGCTGGTATTAACTGGAGGCACAAAGAATTTTGCCTATAAGGAACTTTCCCATGTTTTTAGGCAGGGACTGAGCAGAGCTTTTTAAATTTCATATTGAGCAGCACAGAGAGGCTCTCAGCATCCAGCCTGGGTTAACCTCTCACCTGGGGACAGGCAGTGGTACCCGGGAGGGCAAGATTTAAAAAAAAAAAATTTTTTTTTTAGATTTTTAAAAAAAAAAATCTCAGTCTGCACCCATTGTCCCAGCTCTCTTCACCTGATTGTCAGGTTTCCTCCCTGTTCAGGCCTGTGTGGCCAGGTGGGGCTATGGTCTTACAGCTGGCCCTGGCCCCTCACACCTTAGCTGCTCCACTATCAGTGTGGGGGCCTCAGGGCAGGCTCAGGGGTATTGGGCCTCTTTGCCTGGAGGGTGCACTTTGATGGCAGTGCAGGAGGTGAATGACTCTGGGCTATTACTGACCTGCAATAGCTACCGGGGTGACAGACGGAGCAGTCACCCTCTTCCCGGAGGCCTGATGCATCTTGGGGAGTGAAGGTCCCTGGAGGACACGGAGGAGGGGACCACGTTCCTGGAGAGGGGGGTTAGCCAGTGAAGATGGGTGGCTGAGGGCTCAGGTCATTTCAGTGCCTGTGGACCCACCTCCTCCATGCCTGCACTGATTAGTGACCAGGCCCCCCACCTGTCAGCATCCTGCTGCCCCCATGGTGCTGAGAGCTTAGGCCCTTCCTGCTTTCTCAGAGCCTTCAAAGTGCTGAGATGGCTGTGACTTTAGTCTCTCTCCCTAGGATTATTGTCCCCTTACAAAAGGGTAACTTCCTAGGGAAGGGTTTCCAGGTAGCAGTGAAGGTATTTGGGGGTGAGGGGCTTTAATCTAACCAATAGGCTTGGGGGTTGCCTTCTGTGTGTCAGACACTGGGCTCCCTGGGACTGAGCTAGATCCAGTCTGTCCACACTGAACACATCTCTCTTGGGAACTGTCATCTCCTCCTAGTCACCCCTTCCACAGTGCCCTGCTGCCTGGCCTGGTTGGGTGGGATGTGCCTGTGTGGTCCCCTCCTCTCCAGCTCGGGTTGGCCCACAGCTCCACTGCTCCGGTGGCCCTTGTCCTGGAGGCCATCCTCTGACTTTGCCGTTTTCTTGTGTACATGGGCTGTGCTATATGTGCCAGGTGCACCCCAGTGTACACATCTGGAATGGGAAATAAGTCCCCCGAGGGAAAAAAATTAAAGGGAGCAGCTGGATCTACTGAAAAACAATTCCAGGAGAGGGAGTAAGAAGCTGAAAGGTGTGAATTGAGTTAGGGGAGGTTAACATCAGAGTCAGCAACTCCAGCTGGGTGGGCTGAGGGTCTGGGTGGTGGGGCTGGGAAGGCAGAACAGTGCTTCCTCAGAGACCAGCTGTCCTCCGTGTGTCTGTGTGACTAATACAATATATAATCACGGGGACAATAGGCCAAGTTCTTTGGATTTGAAATGTAAATATTCTGGGGTAAGAGGTCACTCATTTTAAAGGGGGCATATATACCTTTCACACCATAGTTCCAGGAAGAACAAATATATGCATCACCTGTGAATCAAACACTTGCAAAGTAGAAATAGTTACAACTCTAAAATTGGCAGGAAGATTTGCCTAAATTGATATAAGATGTGGAAGAGACTATGAACTTTTGTGGATACCTATTTGTTTGCCAGGCTGCCTGGAGACAGCATATGCGTGTGTGTGCCTGTATATATGTGTGTGTCTGTATACACTGTGTGTGCACATGTGTGAGTTTGTGTGTGTGTACTGTGAGTGAGTACACCTGGGCATGTGTGTATGTATTCACATGTGCACGCATGAGTTTGTGTGAGGGTGGGCTCATGCACACTGTGTTCAAGATTACTGGACTCAAACTTGAGGAGAGCACACTCATGGTTGATAGAACACTGCCTTTTGGTCTTTGGGTTCCACTTCCAGTGACCCAACACCACTGCAGAGTCCTTTTCCATGTGGTGTTCAGGAAGCTGCTCCCAGATTGTTGACCCAGACTGGCACAGATGATGACACCTGTTTGCCATCATCCTGATCCAGGTGCTCACCCTGGACCCCCAGGCTGAGTGTAAGGAAGGGGCAGGACATTGAGCATGGATGAGTCAACAGGTGAAGAAAAGAAAAGCGACAGAGTGGGGTGGGATGAGCTTGGGGTAGGAATGAGGGGAGGATGAAATCTATGCAGATGGCTTTTGCCATTAGCATTCCCAGTGTGAATATAGTGCTTGGCATGCAGTAGGCATTCCATGGAGTTTGAATGATGAATGAATGAAAGAAAGAAAGAAAGAAAGAAAGAAAGAAAGAAAGAAAGAAAGAAAGAAAGAAAGAAAGAAAGAAAGATGGGGATGTTGAGGAGAAAGATGAGGGCCTGGGATGCATGGGGACTTGAGGGCTCCTGGGCTTACCGGTTGGGCAGTAGGCATGTGCTGGGCAAAGCCTGGGCATTCTGATGCCAGGATGTGGGCAGTGAAAGCCAGGTGGACACGAGAGGCAGGTGTCTGAGCCTAGGGAGGGCTGGTACTCCCCTCGGTGGCACGGGGCAGGCCAAGCAGACCCTGGTTGGCAGAAGTGACCCTGGGCATTGGACACAAAGCGGCCCCTCTGAGAGCCAGGCTGGGTGTGGTTGAGTGCTCAGGAAGGTCAGTGCATTGTCCTTCCTTCCAGCTGGTTCAGGGCATGGTGATTGGAGTACAGGAGGCTAGGAGGCTGGGTGAGGGCATTGGAGAAAGAATTGGAGCCTGGAAGACAGGAGTGGCAAGGTGCCTCCTACGAGGCACCAAAAACCTGCCTGAGGCCTACAGTTGGAGGGCTCCAGCTTGAATCCTGGGTGGGGATCCCTGGCTTCCCCAAGCCTAGGGGACCACGCTCCCTCCTGTCGCTCCTGGGGAGGTACCTGAGGGCAGAGGAAAGCCATGGAGCTGGAGGTCCTGAGATCCCAGGAGCATTCAGAGCCAGCCACACAGGAGCTGATAGGAGAGCTTAGGCCCAGGCCGGGGCAGAAGGAACCAGCTGGGCAGGGTCCACAGCTTCCCTCTGAGGCGCCACCTTGGATAAGGAGGTTGAAGTTCACGAACTTTGTATGTCCCCATGCTGGAATATCAACCCCCAAGGATGGGACCTTTTCCCTTCTTGCTAAAACAGCTTGGCACGATATGTGTTGAATGAAGCAGCCACTGGCCAGAGCCTCCCTTAGGGCATCTCTACTTCTGGTTGGCCAATGGCATAGCCTGGCATTTTTCAGGCAGAGCCCTGCATTGGGCATAGATTAAGGGGTGGAGGAGTGGGCGTGTCCCAGGGGTAGGAAGCCCTAACATCTACACCCAGGCACAGGCCTGTCCCCCAGACTCAAGTCCACCCCAGTGAGAACCCCAGAGACCCTGACAAACGGATGTTCCTGTTGTGCTGTTTGTGTCTCAGGTGTTGAAATTGGGATTTTGAAGGAGGAGGGGCCCACAGCTGGGAAGAGATGGGAAAGTACAGGGCAGATGCTCACCTGGGCTGCTCCTTGTTGTCCCCATGGGGCAGGGCACAGGGTACAGAGTCCCCTGGGGGCAGTAGTGGCCTCGGGGGCAAGGTCCATTGAGGGAAAAGGCAGAGTTTCTCTGGGGAGTGGGACTGGCAGCTCCCCCCTCACAGTAGTAACCAGCTGAGCAGACACCTTGGATATAGAAAGACTAGAATTTTAGGGCAGCAACAGAAGCCTTACCAGCTGCCTGTGCCAAATCTAGCCTCCTCCCTGGTCCCTGCCTATGTCCCCAACCCCAGAGAATCATGGAAATTAAATTAAGAGGAAGGAAAAAGGGAAATAAGGGAGCATCTAAGGTGTCCTTGGCCCTGAGCTGGCAACTTCCACATGGAATCCAGGGGGAGGGGTAGCTCTAGGAGATAATAGTTGTGGGCACTTGCTGTGCACGAGGCACTGTTCTAAGCTCCTGTTTGTAATGACCACACTCTTCATAGCAACTGTGGGAGGTGCGTACTGTGATCATCCCCACTTTACAGGGGAGGAGACTGAGGTCAGAGAGGTGAAGTGACTTGTCCAAGGTCATACGTGCAGTAAGTTCAGAGCTAGAACAAGAACCTGTTCTTGGCCACAAGGCTGAGGACTTTTAGGGGAGGGAGGGAGGGAGGAGCAGAATTCAAGGGAAGAAGTGGCAGAAGGCCACACTGAGGTGGGCAGTCAGACTCAGACCTAGGCTGTGGCCCAGCCAAGGAGAGCGTTGGGGGAAGCCATTCAGTGGAGCCAGGACATAGCTCTGCTGGGTTGCTGGTACTTACCCTCAGTCTTCCCGTTGCCCTCCCCAGGGCAATACCTCCCTGCAGGACAGGGCTGGCAGGCCCTAGGGGAGAGAGCACCTTCCCGTGGGTTCAGGGTTCCCTCTGGGCAGGGAAGAGCAGAGGATGTCCCTCCTAGGCAATAGTGACCTGTGGGGAAGACCACCGTAAGTGAGCACCAAGTATCCCAACCCCCAGCTGCTCCCTGGGCTGTATAACCTCCTATCATTTATGGCAAAGAAGTGAGGGGATGCAGACAGCACCACTGAAGGACGTGGAGAAGGACATTGACCCAGGTGGTGGGAGAAGGCAAGAGGATTAATATCCAGGCTAGAGGGGTGGGGGCTTCGGGGGGGGGGTCTGTGCAGGCAGCCAAGGTGTGCCTATGTGCATGTGTGTGTGCATGCTCCTGTGTGGGGGACATCAGCCCTGAGGTTTCTGGGGTCATTACTTAGTGAGAGTAAGTGACAGGGTGTGCTCTGGCTCAGTAGGCCAGGGAGAGAGTTTCTTGTCCTGGAGAAAGTAGGGTCATGTGCCCCTTATACAACCCCCCAGGATTCCCCCTCAAGCAATAGTTGCCCTAAGAGCACCCTAACAGGTGTCCTGGCCATCAGTTTGCCAAAGAGTCTCACACAAGACATGCTGTAGTCTTCTCTGGGGAGTATTTACTGAGAGGGAGTCAGTTCCCCTGGGTGGGGTTCTCATGGGTCTTCTGGTCTCACTTTGCAGACAGGTTGTGGCTGTCCAAGTACAGCAACACCTTAGGATCAGGGTGGGACTGACCAGAATGTCCTGCCTCTCAGACTTGTGTTCCTCCCTCTGTAACAAATGCACACTCACCTCCTGGTCACCCACTGAGAACCTGGGGTATGGATATATGAGGCTGGTCACAGACCGTGTGAAGAAAGGTGCTTGCAGCGTCCCTAGGCAGGTGTGTCTCCCGCAGCATCCTTCACCCTGTGTCCTCCCTCTGCAGTATGATTAGCTCCATTTTATAGGTGGGTCACTGGTTACAGGGGAAGGCTGGGGTTTTTCTGTCAAGCATTGAGTTCTGGGATAGGGCTGAGCTTTGGGAGACAGGGACCCCAGCTACCTTTAACCCTGAGGTGCACTGTCCATTGCAGTCATGTCCAGTATCCCTCTACCCGTAAGAGTGAGAGCAGAGACTGGCCTGAGGGCATTCATTACCTTTGGGGCAGGTGATAGGCTTCACGGTAGCAGCCTTTTGGCAGTAGGTGCCAGCTGGACAGGGCTGGCAGGTGTCAGCCCCAGGAAATGGGCTGAAGGTTCCAGGCTCACAGGGCTGCTCTCTGTGAGCCCCTGGGGGACAGCGGAAGCCAGGAGGACATCTGTATCCCTGGGTTCCATCAGAAGGTGAGGACACAGCACTGCCTCCCAGGCAGATATACCTGCGGAAATGGAGAACTGTGGCTGAACCTCCTCTAGCATGAGCATGGGGTCCTAGCAGGCAGAAGGTGAGAGAAAGGGGTGGCCTTTGGAGCCTTGGGTCATCAGAGTTGTGCTGAGGATAAGGCCAGAATGGCTACAGCCAAGGGCCATCCCTCAAATAGAAGGAGGTCCTCCAGTCCTCAACTCTAAAACATGCCTCTGCCCCTATGATAGGAAACTATGCAGTAGGGGCTCAGCAAGAGTACTGGGAAGGGTCAGACATTTCCCACAATGAGCATGGCTCCCCTCCCCAAAATTTCTGTCCTCAGGGCCCTGAACAGATGGGGCAGGACTTCCTTCACATAGGACCCAGATGGAGTTTACAGGTGGCTGTGGCCAGTCTCTAGTCCTTTCAACAATAAGGGGAAATGCACCTGTCAGGAATCTCAGACACCTGTCGGCAGAGACTGTGTAAAGGGGGTAAAGACCAAGGCCTGGTAGGGGCTACAGAGGGTATGGAGGCTGCCCTGGGGCTTAGTGGAGCCACAGGGCTGGCCCAGCACACCAGCACTCCTTGGATCTTGGAAAGCCAGTGCTGGGAGGGCCCTAGAGGGTGCGATCAGTTAAGCTTTGTATCTAAGGGATGACACATCAGAGGCCTGCATCCTGGGGGACAATCACCCTGGCCCAGGATTCTCACAGGGGCTGGGGAGAGACCATAGGATTTAAGATTAATCTGTGACTTGGGGGCCCTGTCAGGTCTGACCTAGGGATACTCTTCTTTCTTTGCACCTGAGGAGTTCAGGGTCAGGGTCCGCTCACCCTGCATCGCAGACCCCTGCCTCCAGGGCGTGGGACAGCCCAGGATGGCTACAGTAGTGCCCCGGGGGGCACGGCAGGCACTGGTCCTTGCTGGCCAGGCCTGGGGTAGACGAGTAAAACCCAGGCAGGCATGGCATTGGGGAGCCCGTTCCCCTGGGGCAGAAGAAGCCAGGGGGGCAGATGTCATTCCCAGAAAGTCCTGGGGCCTCCACCTGTGTAGTCAGAAAGAAGGAAGAGAAGCCTTTACATTAGTGCTGTGGTCTCAGGTTACACATACCACTGCTGGCACATGGAGACCACAAATAAGAATGTTACATGCAAAATAGTCCCATTACTACATGCTTCCACCTGTGCCAGCTAAGGCCTGAGGAGGAGTTTCTTACTTCCTAAGTCATAGTGTTGACTCAATGGCTTCCCTCCCCTCTCTTCTTCATTCCCTGGGCCTATTTTCTCCATAGCGTCAGTGTGGAATCGGTGATTTCCAGAAGGGGCAGTTTCTAAAAGGGAAGTTGGGGTCCACAGAGGGCAAAGGACAGGTATGTCCAAGGTCACACAGGAAGTCAGTAACAAAATGAGAATCAGAGATAATCAATCAATCACACCAACATCATACCATCTGTCTGTCCAACACAGGTCTGTGTGTCCATCCACCCAACTGACTCTCCACTACCCTGCTCTATAGTATAATGATCCTACATATTGATGGTTGCTTTCTCACCACATGGCCTTGAGAACATTCATTACCCCACATACTTCTCTGTTTCTTCATGTCTAAAGTAGGGTATCTGTGGGGCCTCCCAAAGGCCATTGTGAGGACTTCTGAGTCAACATGAATACAGCACATGAATGTTGCCCAGCACCAAATAAAGCCTCTGTTTATGTTACTGCTGTTGTTGTCACATGCCATCAAACCCAAAATGTCACACACTGGAAGGAGAATGATTTAAAAGAAAAAAGTCACTGTCACTGTGATTTCCAGATGCCATGGATTATAAGATGCTGCTGATTTTAGAGATGTTAAATGTGAAAAAGAAGCACTTCTTAGAATCACTGAAATAAGCTATCATTGGGTGGGTCCTATGCCAGGCCCTGGGGACACAAAGGTGAGAATGGTCCTGCCCTCAGGGCACTCAACCCTGGCAGGAGAAGCAGTCAGCCTAGTAGGAACCCCTGGCCAGCACTGTGGTCCCATACACGGTGGGTGTTGCAGGGCAGACTCAGGTACATGTCTGGGCGGCTGTGCCCAGTGTTACATACCTTGTGTCTGAGGGGGGTGGGAGACACTGCTCCTCCTGTGCAGTAGTATGCCGCGTGGCAGAGCCCTGATGGCTGGGACAGGCCTTCTGATGAGCAGAACATCCCTAGAAGAAGCAGACCCAAGGGGAGGGTGACAGAGGGACCCCTCCTACCTCCCTCTAGCTTTGGCACCAGCCCTGCCTCTCTTGGGCTGTTCCCCACCTGGTCCTCCCTCCCTAGGCTCTCAGACTAGCGCAGAGAGTTGGCGTGATGGCCAGGCAGAATAATGGGAGTGAGGGGTAGAATGAGCTATAGAGACATGGATTTGCCTTGACCAGGCAGTAATTTCTCTCCAGCAACACCTGGTCTCTGAAGAAAACATAGGGTTGGTGTTGCCCGAGTCCTAGAGGTGCATATGGGGTGGGGTGGGGCACAGGGTATAAGGAGGCTTGGAGAATCCAAAGGATGGTGGAAGCTGTGGGCATGTAGGAGGTCAATGGTGCCCTGGCCCATATTTGAACATGACTTTGTTTTCCTTGACCCAGCTGTTATACTCGTGAGAGGCTGCCGTGACAATACGGACTCAGGGGGCCAAGGCACATTCCCTCATGGACTTGCTTGCTTGCCCTCCTTCTACTTCTCATTCTCTTCTCAGCCCTTTAGTCTAGGCTTCCCGAGGGCCCATGACCCAGAGTCCACCAACCTGCTGGGCACAGCTCACAATCCAGCTCTGCACGGGCCCCTTGCCTGGGCCCAAATGTTCCCCGAGGGCATGGGTGGGCAGTGGCTGAGTGGGAGCCAAGAGGACAGAAGTAGCCCTGGAGGCACAGGCTGGGGCCACCGGCTGTGGGACCTAGGGGGCAAGGGCAGGGTCGGCCTAAGCTTGCAGTGAGAGCCCTACCTTCTGAGCAACCTGGTCAGAGACCTAGGACTCCCAGGCTCTGAAGCTGGCCTGGCCCAGCTCCTCAGTCAAGGTGCTTTATTTTTTGTCCAATTTCTGGGCATGTTGGCTGGGAAGGGGACCCTCAATGGCTGTCCACCTGCCATTGCAGCAGAAGATGTATTGCCCAGGAAACCTCTGAGGGCTCCAGAGATCTCCAGGCTTGAGGCTGACTGTTGAGCATAAAGCTCCCTTTCTCCAGAAGGTGGCATTCGCCCATGCTGGACACACTGGTCTGCAGACCCCACTGCTTGGCTCTGGCCTCTCTGCCAGGCCAGTAGCCACCTGTGTATCTCTAAACATGACCAAGGCCATGTCATGATCTCAAGTGTGCAGAATGTACCTTGGAAAAACTGAGTCGGGTCCCAGACAACTAGATCCTAGGGTCCTAGACCTCAGACTGTCCTGTCCTGCATCTAGTGCCTACCATCCTGAGCTGGGCACTGGGTGTCCAGATGAGTCATTGTGCAATGCCTCTTCCTGACACGTCCTTCCCTTGTACCTGTCTGGTTTCAGGGTCCCCTTCCCTCCACTTTGCTGTCAGTTGTCAAGGGCTGCATGTTGATCGTAACACTATGACTATGACACCAAAGCTTCTGACATAAGAGTTCCTGAGATACGTTCTAAAGCCAAATCTAAATGAAGGCATAAGGGAGACACCAGAGGTCTCTTTTGCACTGAGCCGTTCCACTGTGCCACCTCAGCTTAGTCCCTCCCCTCTCCCTACCAAGGGAGGTGACCTCACGCTCATCAAGGAGGCATCACTTCTGCAGGGGCTCAAACTACCGGCACCTTGCCCTAGGTCCCAGCACCATGTGGGGGCCTTGTGTTCAGCCCCAGTGAGCATACCTGTGCCTGAGGCTTCACAGTAGAATCCTGCAGGGCATGGCTCACAAGACCCCCTGGCCTCCTGGGGCTGGAATGTTCCATTCTCACAGGCCCTTGGCTGGGGAGATCCCTCTGGACAGTAGAAGCCACGGGGGCACCGGAAAGATGTAGGGGTGGCGGAAGTCTGGCCAGGAGGACAATAATAGCCTGCTGAGCATGGCCCATCTGGGAAGGGTTTTCCAGACCCTGTGGAGAGGAGGTGGAGGCAGACAGAGTCCACGACAGCGGGCCTGGCTGCAAATGAGACGGAAAAGGAGAAAAGGGACTGGAAGAGTGTCTGGAGCTGTGCCTAAGCTTAGACGTGCAGTATGCCCTGAGGCTCAAGGTACCAGGCTTTGCAGTCAGCTCTGCTGCTCACTCCCTATACAGCTGTGCAGGAGGCCTCTCTGTACTCAGGGTTTTCATCTGCAAAGTAACAGTCCTATTGTGAGGATAAATGAGTTAAAAGGCCTGTCTGGTCACATCCCATGGGATCATATAGAGCCAAAGTGAGAGAGTGCTGACTTAGGGACCTAGAGCTCTCCTGCCCTGGATGCAGGTAATAGGCCAGTGCCTCATCCTCAGCCTTATTCTGATGTGACACAGAGACGTGCTCCTATGGGGACAGCAGGGGACCATTTGTGGGAATTCACACCTCCCTTCTTCTGCTTCCCAGGACCGTGAACCAGTCTGTTTACTGCCCTACCATATCTGGTTCTAGATGATTTATAAGTGAATGAAGTAGACAACTACAATTGACAAGTGCACCCCATACTCTGTGCTCCTTCTCTTTCCACCATGGTTCCTGCTATGTCTACCCTCTTATTCGTAGGCTCAGCCCTGGCAGGGTCTCCCTGAAGTCCTGTCCCCTGCCATTCTGGACAGAAGCCCTGCTTCCTGAACAAGGCCATTACCTTCAAAGCCCACAAGCGCTCCATGAAGACTCCATCCCTGTGGGATCAACGTCCCCCCACCCCAGGACATCCAAACCATCTTGTCTGCTAAAAATCAGTGTGCTTGGGCTGGGACATTCATGTTCTTGTCTGTCTTTTTCTATCCCCTTCCCCACGGTTAATTCTCAGGGGTTGGGGCCAGGTCACCTTTGACTTCCCCACCCATCCCCATGTTCAGGCCTCAGGCAGCGTCCCTTATATACGGCTGCAGGTCATATGTGATGGGGGAACTACGATGTCACCTGCAAGCAGGTTAAATGCCTCTGGGACAAATGGATCAGTTAAAGACCCTGCAAAGTCCCGGAGACAGCTCTTGTCACCTGAATCTGAGCAGAATTGTCCTGCAGGACAAGGCCTACAATCCTTAGCACTGCGTGCGCCAGGCCACTCTCGGAAGGTGCCCCTGGGACATGGGTGCTGGGCGGGGTTCCAGGTACCCAAAGGGCAGTAGTAGCCAGCAGGACAGTCCACTGGCCAAGTAGGCCTGGTGCCTGGCCTCTGGATCCTGAAGGAACAGAACCTGTGGAAACAGTAGGTGGTCAGGAATGAGAGTCAGGGCCTTCTATATCCCTAGGTTTTCTAGGAAGTGAGGGTCCTCCAGAGGAAGGAAGCTCCTGGGGCATAAAGGATTTGGGCAGAAGTGAACCTCCCCATGACCATCTGAGGTCAGAGGAAATGGGTATCAAGGTGGACAATGGCCTCCTGTGTCATGAGTCTTGTACATGAAGCCTACAGCTCTTCAAGGCCCCTGCATTGGCATTAGGGTTTTAATTACACTGGGCTCTGCAGGGCAAGGGTGCCTGGAGTGCCTGTGGTCACTGGTCCCTGCAACATGTCTGAGTCCCTCTAACTTCAGAGACGGCAGGAAAAGTCAGGTGTCACCCAGATAAAGAAGGAGCCCCAGCCCCAGCAACAGTTCCTCACTTTCCAGCAGGGCATGTCTTGCAGGTACTCTGTCCAGGTTCATCTTGATACTGCCCTGGGGGGCAGAGCTGGGGTTCCAGGCTGCCTGGGGGGCACAAGTGCCCAATGGGGCAGAGAGTGCCTAGAAAATCCACAGGAGACAATTATTTCCTCTTGGGAGACTCCCCATCTCCTTCCAGCCAGCACCCACAACAATTCTCTTTCCCCCCATGTGAGTATGGCTGAGGGGGTGGGGTATGTGATTCATGGTGCTTCTGATGTATGACACTCCTGCGTCTGGCCCCTTACACCTCAGTCCTACAGATGCCTACAGGGGACGTTCCCGCTGAAAACCAGCCCCGTGTGGAAGGCCCACCTAGGAACCTCCTGGTGGTCCCTTGTGGAAAGGAGTCAGATCTGTAGTGACAAGGCTGAGAGGGGTAGAAGGACAGTCAGTGCTCTCCACAAGTTGGGTGTTGAAACTGGGAAACTCACAAGTTACCTGAGGCAGCCCCAGGCTCCCAGGTCATCTCTCACCAACAGTGTTCCCAGGGGTCCTAGTCCTATGAAATGTTCCTCAAAGTCTAGCTTCTTTGGGCATGTAAATTTGTGAAATGCTGTGTCAACTAAGTCCCCTGGAGACCCCTGTGCTCTTCATCATATGGAGCACTAGCAAGCAGTAGGAAGCCTGTCCATGCTCATGATCTTGGTTTTCCATGCGCCTTGGATTAATGAAGGCATGAGATGAGGGTTGCAAGGGAGCTAGTTTAGAAGACAGACCACAGGAAGAGTTGGAGCAGGAGCAGGAACCCGTACTCTTTAGGATAAAGAGTTGAAACTGTTTCTATTCTTTTATATAGCAACTTTTAAATTTCCTGGGATATTTGATGCATTTTTTTGGAGATGTGGTCGTAAATAGATTGTACTCTGGGGTGGGGCTGTGTCCACGCTGAGGCCACATCTGCCAGGTGGGGACAGTGTGGGGGGATCCCTCTTGAGAGCTGCAGTATCAAAGGGAGCCTCCCTGTTTGGTGAGGAGCCCTGTCCCACTGAAGGACTATCAGGTTGTAACCTTGGTGAGAGCAGGGCACTTGAGCCCCTTGGTTCTCTATAGACAGTGCCCGACACACAGGTGGCTCTCAATGACTGTTGGTTGGAAGAATCCCTTAGAATGGAGGTCATAGGCCAAGTGGCCTGCAGGCTGGGTCTGCCTGCAGAGGAGTTTTGCTTGGCTTGCACAGAAATCTAATCTTTTAAACTTAGTTACCTAGATTTGCAGCTTTCCTTGAGCCCTGATGTGCATTGTGGTCCCTCTGTGCATTTGCATTCACAGCTGGCCTGGGCCCTGAAAGTGTGATCTCTACTTCTAGGAGGGGTCCTTTATGCCCTTCCAAATCTCTTTGATTGGTATTCTGGTGGCCATTTGTGTGGGTGTGCAAAGATTGTGTCCTGGCCAGGCCCGTTTTTTGCATTCAGTGGCTGACCTTTCCTTGCACAGCACACTTGCTAAAGATTCTCAAGGCCAGGCACAATTCCTAGGAACTAGCGGTGACCTCACCCTGCTTTCCATTGTTGCAGGAAGTAATGTAGTGATAGAGCCAACTTTCAATACATTCTGATTAAAAAAAAAAAAAGGATCCTGATTTAAACTTCTAGTGTAATTACTTACATCTCAAAACTGATTATAACCAACCTGTTCTTGGTTCTCAGCTGAGAACAGAGGCCCCAGAAGACAGAATTGTGCCCCCTCTGCTAAGGGGAGCTCTAATGCACCCTTGTCCTTGGGATCTGAGCTTCTACCCCTTCTCTGCTGGACTCTGGGTAGCACATGAGGGGTGAAGACCCTTCCTGGCCCCTCACTAGAGTTCCTTATATAGCCTTCCTCCAAATCATGGGATTCTCCATTTTGACTGATTTTTAAAAAATGCTTCTTGTTTCTTTTCTCTACCACTCATCCCACACATTTTCCATCTCCCTTTCTGTGCTCTGGGCACATGAGGAGCCTTGCTAACACTCGTTGCTTTCAGCCCCTTCAATGGAAGTTTCCAGTTCATGAGGGCCTGTCTCACTGCAGTTGGACCTCAGGAGCCTGAATACAGAGGGAGAGCCCACAAGCATGTTTTCCTTCCAGGCCAGCCCACTCGGGGTCCCACAGCATCCTACCCCTAGCCAAATGCTGAGGAGGTCCGCACTTACCTGGACTGTGCCCAGAGACAGAGGCCCTGGGGCAGAACCAGCCTCCTTCACATGGGGCCTCTGGGAAGCTCAGGCCGGCCCTGGAGCAGAACCAGCCAGCTGGACATGGCTGGCAGTCCTCCCGAGACGTGGCCCCAGGGATGGGCAGGAGAAAGCCTGCAGGTATACACTCTGTAGCTACCGTCAGGGGGCCTCTCTTCCCGATGGAGACCCAAGGTGGCGTCTCTCAGATTGTGGAGCTGTGATCTGGTCCTGCTTTGCCTGCTTAGTCTCACAGACCAGTGGCTGAAGGACTCCTCAGCCTCCTGCGCTGCCTCACCACGTGGTGGTCTGGGCCACCAGATGAGGTGCATCTCATCCCCCCATCTTTGCTGCAAGGCATCACTCACTTCTTGCTGTGCCTCTACCACACACCCCTCCGTGTTCAAGCCTTTCCCAGAGAGCCTGGGCCCAAGCTCTATATCACCTCATTCATTATTCCACCCCCAAGCCCCAGCTATGTGGATGCAGGATGGACATTGCTCTTTAAGTAGTTTGGGAGACATCCCAAGATGTCTCCCCAAGGCTGGACCTCCACTCCTTTCTCTTCTCAAGGGCCCAGAGCACACCCTTGCACTGCCGGTGCCCCCCTCCCCCATCGGCAACTCACCCGGTGGGCATGGAGTGGGCCTGGGGCTGCCCTTGGGACAAAAGTGGCCTGGAGGACAGAGGTCTCCTGTGATCCCATCAGTGGGGTTTGGGACAGCTGCTGCTTGAGTGCAATGGAACCCTGCCCTGCAAGGCCCAGACACAGCCACCAGACCAGGCAGGAGGCAGTAAGAGCCTGTAGGAGAGAGGGAAAGACAGGATCCCCAGTCATGGGGAGGGGAGAGATTGGGGACCCCCCCCCACCCCAGCCAGCAAATATGTATTGCAGTCTACGGCCAAAGCATCCCCATCCAAGCCAGGCCTGAGTTCTGCCCTCCCAGGTCAGAGAGGATGTGGCCTAATATGGCTGTGGTGGGGTATGTCCCTGTCCCCTTACCTGGCTCACAGAGTGTGCAGTCTGACTGCTGGACACCCCCTCTCTGTGGCTTGTAGGTGCCTCTGGGGCAGGGGAACTCAGAAGCAAAAGATGTGGACACAGGGCAGTAATGGCCTGCAGGACACTCCTTCCCCACTACAGAGGAGGTGTTTGCTGGGCAGAAGAAACTACAGAAAAGACAAGTGGGGAGGAGGGGGCTCACAGGTCTCTGTGGCCCCACCAGCATGAAGGGGGGCAGAGATAGCTGCCTGGGCTCACCTTTCATCGCTGGCCTCAGGAGCTATTGGCCCAGGGTGGGTAGGGGCGGGGGGGGGGG
>NW_024423344.1:790761-851633 GCF_017311325.1 Ursus maritimus | reverse complement strand
GGGGGGGGGGAGGGGCGGACAGGACTTAAATGGCTTAAATTAGAGCAAAAGAGGCCTAGGTTTGAAATTAGGAATGACTCAGCTATACCCAATAGAGACGTCAAGAGGCCTAAGAAAGTTGCTGGATGGTGTGGCAGTTCTTCAGAGACATTTTTTAAAGTCACAGAAAACTCAGGTTGAAAGGGGTCTTAGCAAGCCTCTGGTCCAGCCACTTCCTGTAGCAGGAATGCACACCCTGCCCAGCTGGACACATATGCTCCCAGGATGGCCTCTCAGCACTCACCCTTCAGGACAAGACTCGCAGTGGCCCTGGGCGACCAGGCTGTTGTAGGTGCCTGCTGGGCATGGCCTGGGGGTAACAGTGCCTGGGGGGCAAAAGTGCCCTATAAGGGAAGCAGATCCGACAAGTCAGGGCCTTCTTGGCTTTCAGAGTGTTCCCATCCTAAACCCAGCTCCTATGGGGTCCCGGGGACACTTGGCCCCTGTCTGAGGGCGGCCTTGGAGCTTGCTCCCTCCCAGCTCCCCAGGCTCCTCCTCAGGCCAGCCCCCCAAGGTACCTGCAGGGCAAGGGCCACTGGTCCCATCTCCCAGGGAGCCGTTGGGAACAAGGGCCCCGCGGCGGCAGAAGAAGCCTGTGCTGCAGAGCCCAGAAGGGCTGGTGAGACCCGCAGAGCCACAGTAGTGGCCAGGTGGGCACAGGGAGCAGGCAGCCTGCAGGAGATGCCCCCATTAAGATGCCAGCCCCCAGCTCTGTCCAAGGCAGGGAGGCAGGGACCACACCAGGAGGCCCAAAAGGGGCCTCATGTCCGAGAACATCTTGTCCTGTCTCACCTTCCTCCATCCACAGCACCCCTGCCGGGCACTCGCTCCCCTCAGCTTGCACCTTCTCCAGGTGGGGCACAAAGCCTTAATGCTCCAAACTATTCTGTCAGCAGGGTGTTCTGCTTGCTTGCTTTTTTTCTCTTTACCTTCATGTCCTTTTGTAGTTTAACCAATCACACCAGGGGAAGCCTATCCTTCTGATCTACCTCCAGGGAAGCCTTTTCTGCTCGTTTGAGTGTGGAGGACCAAGCACTCCAGAGCGCTGGGGTTTCTGGGGATTTTAACAAGCCAGGAATATTCTTCTAACAGCAGGAGGGCCTCTCAACAATGAAGCTCAAATCATGACTTGGAGGTGCTTGTGAATAGAACCAGATATTAAAGTTGCTTTCAGAACCTGGAAATTTAAATAGAATTTTGTGCATCCTCTGGTGGCCCTTTATAAATTATATATTAATATATATTATAAAGTAATGCCTCATGTCACTCTTCTGCTCAAACCCTACTTTGGCCTCTATCTCACTCAGGTAGCAGTCCCCAAGGTGAGCACAAGGTGCTGTATAGCTGGCCCCTCCCTCCCTTTCCAACCTCCCTCCAGCCCACCCTCACGGGGCACCCTCCTTCTGCTCCCTGCAATCCCCAACATGCACCTGCCACATGGTGGGGGGGGGGGCTGCACCCTCTGAGTTTCCAAAGTCAGCTTGTACAGCCATACACGCAGCTGACAGCTACATGCTGGGAGCCTGCTGTGTGTCAGGCACTATTCTGACAGAGAAGTGAGCAAAAGACAAAACTCCCTAGCTTTGTGGTGCTTATATTTTAGTGGGGGAATACAGAAAATAAAGAAGGCCAGTAAGTAAAATGCTATGGTAGGCTATGATATGTGCTAAGGAGGGCCAGGGAAGACCCCCCCTGGGAAAGTGACTACAGTCCCCAAGGAAGAAGAAACTAGCCAAGTGGCTCTGTTCTCCAATCCCCATTTGACCTCAAGGGCAGTATGGACTGGCTAGATCCCAACAGGGCCCTTCCCACACCCAGCCTCCTCCTGGGCTGAGGTCTCCCTACCTCTGAGCTGAGCTTGATGCGTGCACTGAAGGTGCCAGGTGGGCAGGGCTGGGGCACTGCTGAACCCCTGGGGCAGTAGTGTCCCTGAGGACACGGGCCAGCCTCCTCTGGAACCAAGGAACAAGTTAGCCTGGCCCCTGGGAAGCATGTGGTGAGGAGTGGGGATTCCAAACAACTCCCTCTGCCTCGCTGGGACAGGCTCTGGGCCCTGGAATTGGGCTGCGGGTCTCTCCTGCAGGTCACACCCTCCACACCTGGTTACTCCACCACAGCCCTGTGCTGCTGCTACAGAAGGGAAGAGATCGGGGGAAGCTGTTCCTGACATGGGCTGGTGGCATCTGGAAGGGACTCCTGAGGGAGGCAGGGCTTCTGAGGGAGGCAGGGTCTCTCTGGAAGGCTCAAGCCCTGGGGTCCAGGGATGGACAGATAGCGTTTGAGACTGAGGCAGGGTTTCTGTCACCATCCCAGCTCTTGCTATAGAGACCTTTGGAGACCTTCCCATGTTGGCTGGTATTTTGACATTTTTCCTAGTTTCTGGAGGTGCCTGGCTGTGTCTTCTCTCCTTCTCCCTCGACCCACATGGACCCTGTTCCAAGACGCCTGCCACCAAGGCTGCTTGGTGACTGAGGATGGGGACCAGCCAGTTCTGAGCTGTTGCTGGGTAGACAGGGCTATTGCAGCGGGCAGGTCAGGAGCTGGAGGGATGAGCTGTGCTTCAGTCAGCATCCTCACCTGTGTTCAGGCCGCCCTGAGCATGTGTGACCCTCAGGGCCCGAGGGCAGCTGCAGAGCGGCAGAAAGCTGGACTGGGGTCAGTGGGCCTGGGCACTCAAATTGGCTACTGACTATGTGCCCTTAGGCAAAGCACACTGTCTTCCCGAGCCTCAGTTTCCCTTCTGACAGAGACAGGGATTGTACTGGATCATGGGATTTTGCCCTGTGGTCCCTGGATTTCAGAGAGGACTTGAGCCCCTGAACATTAAAACCACTGGAATGATCCCTCAGCTATACAATGAGAACCACTTGGAAGGGTTAACATATTGACCCTACCTTGGCTGGGCGCCACCCTCAGTCCTCGGATCTGATGGCCTGCCCTCCCACTACCCCATATCAGTATGTGCCAGGTGACTCAAATGCTCAGCTGACGAGTACTTCTCAATGACCCCTAAGGTGAGCTTCCTCGGGCCTTCCTTGGTGTTTGCCCTCAGCCTGGCCTGTGTGCGGTACAGGAGTAATTGGGGTATCCTTCCCAGGAGGGATAGTAGATAGTGGAGACAAATGCCAAAGCATTGTTCATGCTGGGCACCAGGGTCCTGCTCTCCCATGAATGAGAGCTCAGGAACACAGCACAGGTCAGGTACCCTAGTTCTCCTGGACAGAATAGACTCATCAGTCTCTCTGGTTGACAGAGTAGAGGCAGGGCTCTGAATCTGTCCCCTACCTCCCAGGTGGGGGGCTTAGGAAATGGAGCAGGGGATCGGTGTCCCACAGGGAGTGCCTGGTACCTTCAGTGCCCTCCTCTGGGTTGGGCCGGGTGGACCCTCTGGAGCAGAAGAAGCCTTCCCAGCACTGTCCCCCGGCCTCTGTAGCATTGGCCCTGGGGCAGAACCGGCCCCTGTCACAGGCTTGACATCCTGGCAGGCTACTCAGTCCCAGCACAGGGCCGTAGGTGCCTGGGGGGCAAGGCTGCCAGTCAAGCCCTGTCCCTTCAGGGCAGTAGAAACCTGTGAAGGGATCAGGGCCGAGATTAGAGCCTGAGGAAGCAGGGGATGGGGAGGAAGGTGGCAGAGGGTAGGCTCTGGGCGCTGGCTAGAGTACAGCATGGAGGCCTGGCGTCTCTGCTGTGGGGCTCCTGCCTAGGAAGTAGAAATGCTCTGTAAATCCAGAAGTTACCACCTTACAATCAGACTATATAGCCCAGGCCTTTGAGGAAAGTTGGGGAAGATAACACGCATGTTAACTGCTCTGTTGCTTTGGACCCTTTGCTTAGTCAGCCAGGCTACTGGCAGGACACTAACCTCTTGGACACAGCTGCGGCCTCAGCCCTGGAACACAGTAGTGGCCACTGGGACAGATGTCACATTTTGTTGTGTGGGTGCCAGAGTCATAGGAGCCAGGAGGACACGGAGTGGGGTCAGCCATTTCCAGAGGACAGAAGTGCCCAGGGGGACAGGATCTCCCAGACAGTCCCTCCATGGTGGTGGTAGGGACAGTTCCTCCAGTGCAGGAAACGCTGGAAAATGTGGGCCAAACAAAAGGGCCTCAGTCAAGGGGAGTCACTGAGGAGCACGCAGCCACAGGCAGTGGATGGACTTTAAGCATGGGTCTGGGAGCTGTTCCTAGCCTATTCTTTCTTGAATCCTGGCATGACTTAACCTCTACATGTCTGCAAGTGGCCCTCAGGCCCCACAGGCCAGTGAGGGTGGCACCTTCCTGACTATAGGGATTTCTTCTTCTTATTTTCTGGCTGAGTGTGGATCCTGGAGCGGAACCAAATCCTCACTCTGTGGACACTGTTCCCTCAGCTCCATGTGGGTATGTTGCCTACCCTGGGTAGCAAGGTGCTGGCCAGATTGGCAGGTGGCCGCCAGAGCAGGGTCTCCCTCCAGAGCAAGCTTGACATCCTTCTGGGGTTTTGTTCCCTTCCTCAGACCAGGTGCCAGGTGGGCATTGGGTGGGGACAGGAGCTCCTGTGGAAGTCAAAGCAAGAGAGGGAAGAAGCCCCGGGGGGAGACACTGGACTGAGTTAGACTCCGATCCATTGGATTTTTCCCTCTGGACAGACCAGTATGGAAGTGCTTCCCCCTCTCAGCTTCCAGAGGGTAGGGACCAATTCAGTTTTGGAGTCCTTGAGTCAACTTCACTGAATGAAAGGAAGACACTTCCCATTCTGCAAGGGAGTACCCAGGTGGAGGAGAAATAACCAGGCCCTGGAAGCATCCTCAGGGCAAAGGAGGAAGGTCAATTGCTCAAGTGAGGTTTCCTGAGGTCCAGGTTGGGAAAGGGTTCTGAGGAGGGGAAGGGTGAGGACTGTTGAGCAGAGTGGGGAGGGCATGTTGGGGAGAAGGGTCCTGTGCTTGGCCCTGCATAGCTTAGCATTGCCCTCCATTTAGGGCTATGGCTCATGTGCTGGGAGAAGGGCTTAAAACCTGTAGAGACCCGCCTTCAACAGTAGCGGCTGGAAGGGACTTAGCCTCCTTCTGCCCTGTCATGGTTGGAGTGGCCCCAGAGATAGTGAGGTACCCTCGAGGCAGTAGTGCCCAGCAGGACAGAGGAGGCCCCGTGCCCCATCGGTGGGGTCCTTGCTGGTGGCTCCTCCCTTGCACCAGTGCCCGGCAGCACAGTCTCCTAGAAGAAAGGACACTTTGTCAGCCTTTCCCACTGCACCCCTTGCTGGACAACACAGCACAAGGCACAGGGCTGCTCATGCTGTCCCCATACCCTCCCCCACCATGGCCACAGACTTCAGGAGTTCCTGACACAAAACCAGCCCGAGCAGCCCGGGCCCTCTGACGAGCAGAATCCAGAATCTCCTCCAGGTTTAGTCAGTACCAGGTTTCCGGGTCAAAGTGGCTGTGGGGTCTGGGCCAGTCTGAGATTTGCCCTTAGAGACTGCCAACTGCCAGGCCTGGATTTTCCTTATGGATCAAAATAATTCCAGCCATTTCACAGGGATGCCACCTAACACCCAAGAAAGTGACACCCTCCTTCTTCCCTGTACCCAAGTCAGCTGGGGGGGCTAGTGGCAGAGATGCTAAAGACCCTTTACAAGAACCCCTGAACACAGTGTTCGTGGGGCCTCCGTGCTGACATTGGGCAGCTGGGGTGTGGCTCTACTTTGAGACGAGAGTTCTGTGATGAAGGGACTCCCAATTCTTGGTGATATCATATCACCTGGAAAGCTTTTTAAAACTAGACACCGAGGCCCAACCCCACACCTCCTGACTTTCTGGGGTGGGGTGGGAGATACAGTGTTTCTGATGTAAGAGCTCTTGGGGAAGCAGTGGGAATCTTTGCCCAATAAACCCTGCTGCTTGGGCCCCATTTTTACCAGCGATCCAGGTTCATGTAGCTTCTCCCCAAAGCATCTCCTTCTCAGCCTGCTCTGGGACCCACCAGTCAGGCCCACCCACTGCCTGAGTCCTTTTCTGCCCTCCAGGACATACCTGTTGGTGCCGTGAGCCCTGCCAGTGCACAGAATTTCCCAGCGGGACACAGCTGGCATTCAGTCATGCTCCTCAGTCCCCTCCGAGGGCCATAAGTACCCACTGGGCACTTGTGGAGTGTGGCCACGGCTGTGCCCAGGGGGCAGTAATAGCCTTGAGGACAAGGATACAGGCTGAAGTCCTGGATGGGCCCAGCGCTAGGGTCGCAGTAATAACCTGGCCAGGAGTGAGGGACACTCAGGAACACTATCCCCTCCCTGAAGGCATTTAGTCATAGCAGGTCTCCTGCCACAAGGGCCCTCAAGGGCTGTGCCATGGAGCCCCGGACCCAGATAGCTGCCTTTGTGAGCTCTCACTCCTGGCCTTGTCCCTTTGCCTGCACCTCAAAATCTTGCTGCCTCTCACCTGCTGGGCACTGCCCACTTGGGGCCTGGAGACCAGCCTCCTTGCAGTAGAAGCTTCGTGGGCAGACCTGGCACGCAGAGGGCATGGTCTGCTCTGGGAGGCTGGAGAAGGTGCCAGCAGGACATGGTGTTGGCCTGTGGGATGCCGCAGCTGAGGACACAGGGAGGCAGCATGGCCTGGTTGAGGGGAGGCCACAGGTCCAGGGGGTAGGATTCTCAAGGGCAGTAGGTGTGAGCCCAGCCTCAGAGATGGGGCGGAGCCCGTCATGGTGTTGACTGTAAGATCCACCTCTGCTAACGTCCCTGAAGCCCGGCTCCCTCGCCCCTCTGCAACACACAGAGAGACCCCAGCCCTTCACCTGTAGTTGGAAGAGCATCATCAGGGCTCATGCCACTGACAACTAATGAGACTCCTGGTGTGACAAGGCCACTGCCATCAGTTCTCAGCTGTCCATACCAAACAACTCAAACCATAGCAAACACCCCAAGTGTATTTTAACCATGCCCCTCTGCAACACTCCTTGGCCTTGGGCTGGACTGTCTATGGCACCCCTTTTCCCTTTGGCCCCTTCCCAAGTGTCCCAGCATCCAGACAAAAACTGAGGAATAGGATCTGTTAGCAGCCCCCTGGGCAGGAGGGTGCATCAGGCTGAGAGTGGGGCCCCTGGAGACACTCACGGCAGAAGGTTCCTGGGGGGCAGGGGGCCCCTGTCAGCCCATCCTTTGGAGCTGGGGACACTGCTCCTTCAGCACAGAAATAGCCAGCCTGGCAGGGCCCACTGGGAGTGGACAGTCCTGGAAGTGAGAGGGGGTACGGGGCTGGGGCTGAGTAGACTCGTTATGCAGATAGACGGGGGTCCTTGTGCAGTGTCAGGCCCCAGAGGACTGAGTCACACCAATGGCTGAGCCTATGTGGAGTGCTTCATCTCCTTCTCTCCTCTGCCCAACCTTGTGATACAGGTGCCACTCTCATCTCACAGAGGGCCTGAGGCGTTACCCGCAGTAGCAGAGCTGAGATCCGAGCATAGGCTGGGGTCTTGGCCTCACTGCGCTTTACCATCTGAGGGTGGTTGAGAGCTGGGACAGGAAGAGTCTAATTCACATCTGAGTCCCCAGTGACCGATAGCATCTGGTCATAGTAGGTGCTCAGGAAGTTACTCAGACATGGGGATCAGTGAGAGGACATGAGAGGGGCCACTGAGCCCCTCCCTCTGCAGAGAGACCTGCCCTCCCAATGCTATTCTGTGATGACCCACCTGTCTTCACTCAAACACGGTGGCAGCAGGTTTATGTTAGCACAGGCTGGCCTGTAAGCATGCCAAGAGCATCATCCCATGAGGCAGGTGCAGACATCAGCTCTCAGTTTACAGAGGGAATAGTGGTTCATGCCTGCATTCACACACTGGTGAGAAGGCTGGGGTTCCCACCAGGTCTCTCGCCATTCCATGCCTGGGTCACTGCACAGTGGCCAGAGAAGGCTCCTGGGTCCTTACCTGCCGTGGCGCAGAAAGAGCCTGGGGGGCAGGGTATAGGCTCTGGGCTGCCCTCGGGGCAGAAGGATCCAGCGGGGCACATCCCCCCTGTAGCCGTGGCTGGGCACAGGCAATTGGTGGTGGTGTAATTGTCTAGGTCAAAGGGGCGGGCAGTCCAGGCTGCCAACACGCAGAACCAGCCTGTGGTGGAGACCAGCACAGAAAGTTAGGCAGTGGGGGAAGAGGGTTGGTAGTGACCGGGCAGGGGTCCGGGCAGGGGTGGGGAGGATTCAAAGGCTGCGTTCACCCAGACTGCAGGCCTACCCCTACCAGTAGCTGTTCCAGGAAATGGTCCGGGTCAATCCAGGCCCAGGGACAGAAGTAGGAAGCACAGGGATAGGTGGGAGCTTCTTAGGGTGCTTTGGGAAACGCACCTGCATCACAGGGCCCAGAGGCCTGGGTCAGATTCTCCCGCCCACAGTAGTGGCCTGGGGGACAAGGCAGGCAGCTATCCAGGCTCTGGGTCAGTGGGTCTGGGTTGTAGTAGCCCCGAGGGCAGGGGAACTGGGTGGCGTATTTGGTGCCTAAAAAAACAAAGTTCAGAGGAATGAGTCCAGCTGGGCCCAAGACTGGGGAGGGAGGCCCTGCTACTTGCTGCTCCTGGAGCTCTTGGGCAAGACCTGTTGTGGCCAACTTCTGGCCTGAGCCACAGGAGCCCCTCTCTCACCAACTGGTTACATTCGGCTTCCTAGGCTGTGTGTTCCCAGCCCCAGGGTCCACAAAGCCATAGAATATGCTGGACTCATCTTCCTGATGGTCAACTCTATTGAAAAGCATGTGGCCCAAAATTTGAAATGTTGTTAAAGCAACTTTAAATCTTTATTTTTTAGCTAATAGATTATGTTATGGAACAGAAAGTAAAACTCTCATAATTTTAAAGGTAAAGCTAAAGACATGAAAGAGCTGCCAGCTGCTTTGGGCTCAGCCTCTGTGAAGGGACAGGTGGTGGGAATGTCTCAGAAGCAGAGAACATCCGCGTGATCCTTAGTTGCTGCTGCAGTTTACAGAGCAGCAAGCGCCAAGCCCCACCCCACCCCCAGCCACCTGTACCAGGCCCTGCTATTCAGCCTTGCCTCTGGGAGCTGTGGCCCAGGCACTCACCCCTGGGGCAGTAGAAGCCGGCGGGGCAGGGGTGCCCGCTGTAGGTGGTGATGTTCTCAGGGCAGTAGTAGCCAGCAGGACAGGGGAAGCAGGATGTTTGGCCAGTCAGGTTGCTGTAGGAGCCAGCAGGGCAAGGCTGGGGGTGGCTGGTTCCACTGGGGCAGAAGTGGCCTCGGGGACAGGGCCCCCCGTGCTCTGAATGGCCTGAGGAAAGGAAGGAAGCTGAGTGAAGAGTGCAGGCCCAGTCACTACTGAGCATACTGGAGCCTGGGCCACTGGTGCAGTGACCAAATGTGGACTTGGGTTTGGGGCAGAGATTCAAAGGTTTTAGAAAGAAAGACTGCTGATAGCTAACATTTGTATAGCACCTTCCAGATCAAAGAGCATGTGCTTAATGCATGTGTTATATTATTTGAGCCTCAGAAAATCCCTCTTTCGTAGGTGGTCAGTAATAATGACTCAGTTTTATTGGGGATGGAATCCTGGGATGGTGATTGATGTGTGTGACCAACATCTCTCTGTGCTTTGCCCGACTCAAAGCCCATTTTTTTACATTCCCGTTTGTGTTCTTTTGAGGACACACAATGTGATTGTTAATTTTTTTAATAAGATGGATTTAGAAAACATTGCTTTCATGTGTAGTTGTAATGAACCAGGATGGCTGGTTCTCTTTTTGGCGAATTATCCTGGCTGAGGAGTCTCCTGTGCCTCCTATAACCCCCACCATGTCCCTGCTCTCTTATTGCTCACCCAGCTCCCCAGAACCTAACCTTCCATGTGGGAGCTGGATTTTTGCCTCAGATGTTTTTTGGACAGATGGAAGTGCTTGAGAAGAGGGATTTTAAGGGCCCTGGCCCAGGTTCGATGGCCCTCACCAAAGCTGCAGCTCAGTGCTGTGTGTGTATGGTCCTCCCTCCCCCTTCAGATGCTCCCAAGGAAGAAAGAGCATCCTCTGAGAACGTGAGTGGAGAGAGTCTTCCCTGTGAGCTCACCTTGCACTATACCTCCCCACAAGGTGCTGTCTCCACCCCATGAGAGATGAGGTCCACACTCAGCTCACTTCTTGGTGCACCACAGGGCACCATTCTGGAACCTGCTGGCTAGTCTCTGGAAGCCCCCAGGTTTCCCCTGCTCACATTCCTGAAAATCTATAACATTTCCATCTTTGGGTCAGTGGGGCTCTGATTCAGGAGTGGGGCTGAGGTGGGCTTGGAGACACAGATGTGACAAGACCCCAATGACCACAGTCCAGAGACAGTGAGCCAACTGTGGGAAAAGCTGCTGCAGGCACAAGGACAGGAAGCCAGCAAGTCTAGGAATAGCGGTCAGACCTCGAAACACTCTGGCCGAGGATCAATTCCAGACCCCACTTGCTCACACCCTTCCCCTCTGTCCTTAAACTGCCCCATGACTAGTCACCTCCCATAATCAATGTGCCAGGACGTCTGGATATCGAGCCAGTGCAGGACCCATGCCTATCCTGAGAGACCCCGTACCTGCTGGGATTGGGGACGAGACTCCTTCCAGACAGAAGTAGCCAGGGGAACAGGGTCCAGAGGGAGCAGTGAGGCCAGATGCACCACAGAACTGGCCAGAGGGGCAGGACAAGCACTCCGATGCCATGGAGAGAAACATCCTGGGAAGACAGAGAGAAACATGGGCATTAGTGGGACCAGGAGGCTTTAAGGGTGGAGCAGCCACATTCTGGCAAGGGACATGCATTTCTGGGGTTGCCTTTTCATCTCCTCTTTTGGGTTCCCTGGGATTCTTCCTACTTGCAAGGCATCCACGGCATCATTCTGACAGATGCCTGAAGGACAGTGTGACAGGTCCCTCTTTCTCTTCCTGCCACTCTCCAAGATAGGCACCTTGGTATAGTTGTCCTTTTCCATCTTTTTTTTTTCTTAAGATTTTATTTATTTGAGAGAGAGCAAGCGAGATAGCACAATCAGGGGGAGGGGCAGAGGGAGAGAGAATAAGACTCCCCGCTGAGAAGGGAGCCCAAGGGGCTCAATCCTGGAATCCCAGGATCATTACAAGAGCTGAAGGCAGATGCTTAACCAACTGAGCCACCCAGGCGCCCCTATCCTTTTCCATCTTAATCCCTATTCCAAATCAGGCTGTTCAGGGCTACAGACCCTTTGGTCTGGCAGCAATAGGCAGAACATCAAACAGCCCTTCAGCCATTGGCTCCAAGCTGTCCCCTTGCTCTGCGTACTTTCTCTTGGGGACTGGGAGGTTCCTAAAGATGAGGAGGTGAGACTCTACTCTCAAATGAGACTCAGGCAGATGCACAGGATTCTTAACGGCCTTGCTTTCTTGGGCATGAGTGTTCTCAAGCTACCAGCAGCGTATGTCACCTGCCCTCATTCCGTCCAGCAACCTCTCTCTCCTTCCTCTACTGGTCACAGGCCAGGCGGAAGTCCTGCTCTGTAAGGCCTTATGTTCCTCTGTGGCAGAGGGATGCTGCTAGTGAGATGGTCAGCGTAGAAGGAAGACATCTCTGGGCTCACCCTTATGGGCCTGGAGGCAGTGGCACTCACCGATCTGAGAAGGTGCCCACAGGGCAGGGCAGAGGCACTGCTGTGCCCACTGGACAGAAGTAGCCTGGAGGGCAGGGGCCCCCTGCCATGGCATGGATGTGTCTGTCTGGGTGGGTGACGTCGGCTCCTGCCCAAAGTCAGAAGCAGGTGAGATCACAAAGCAATCCCTCCCCAGCCCAAAGCCAATCACTCAGCAATCCCACCTTGCCCACCTTCTGAAGAGGACATTTCCTGAAATAAAGCAACAGAGATTAAAAGCTGGAGTGGCATCACCCTCGACTGCCCAGGCAGCTCAAGTCCAGGGTCCTGCCCAGTCCTGGCTCCCTGCTGGGACAGTGGGTGGAGTCCCTGAGATGTGACCCCTTCTAAATTAATCAGAAGTTATTTAGGCAGACCCCAAAGTTGGGGAGAAAGTACAGGGGTGCCAGCATTTGGCCTATCCTGGAAAAAGGTGGGCACGGGACAGAATGGGAGAAGTGGGGGCTTCACACCCGGCTTGAGAAGGAGAGCCTGGGCCATTGAATGCAGGCCTCTGAGACATTTGTTTTGGAAACCTGTTCCCATCTTGGCCAAGTTTGTCATTTCTATTTGCACCATTATGTGCCCTTATGGTTAGCTCACAGAGCACACGAAATGCTGATGATAAACTCCTGAAGAAGAGGGCCCTTGTATAGTTAGGAGAAGAGCAAAGAAATTAGTGTGTGATCCCAGTTTTGTAACTGCCCCCAAGCTGGCGGATTTGCCTGTGGAACCATGTGTGTGTACGCATTTGTCCGTGTGTGTGTGCACGTGGGAAACATGGAGTGCGGCACGGCTACATGTTGTAGTTCTGAAACAGGTAGCGTCAGGTGGGGAGGAAGGCAACATAACAAGAGTTTTAAAAATCTGTGTTCTTACAGCTTGCATGAGAATTGTCTCCTAAGGATGCTGGTGTAACAAGGGGAGGATGAATAGCAGCTGCACTTTGATGGGCCTTCTTGGGATAAGGGAGGGCTGGGGTTGGGGAACGGTTCTGTTAGCCTCTGGACCCCATGATCTCATCTCTGGTGCACCCCTGGACCCACACGTGAGGTAGAGGTGCCGCCCAGCAGGGACTGCTGGGCTGGTGCTCATCCCACAGCACAGTCCTGGAGTGCTGCCCTGGCCATGGAGAACCCACACTGGTGACACCGAGATCATGATGGCAGGGCCTTGGGAGACACAAGACCTCAGCAGGCCTTGGTTGGGTCACTCCACCGGTCAGGCCCAATCTCGTTATTGGAAGAAGGACATGGAGGGAAGTCCTGTTCCAGAGGCTCCTCCAGCCCAGAGTTTCCATGACTTGTGATCTGATGGTTGCCCTTATTTAGCCCCACACTTAACTCACCCCCCAGAAGGTCTCCTGACACTGCCCCGGGAAGTCAGGCACGGCCAAGGTCGGGCCTGCAATACTCCCACCCTTTGAAGAGGGTGCCAAATGGAGCCCCTGCTCAGCCTGCCCTGCAGGAAGCCCAGTCCCATCCTGTCACTTCTGTGCCAATGACAAGAGTGTTACCAAGTGTATGTCCTCGCTTACCCAGGTCCAGGCCAAGCCCCTTGTCTCCTCCGCAGAACCTGCTCTCCTGTGTTGTGGCCACTTCTTAGAGCCTCAGGCAAGGTAAGCATTAATTACTGTCCTTCCCATGCTCTGTCTTACTTAATTTTTATCTCAATATTACAAATGTCTTTACTCTGTATTCCTATCGGGCACATGAAGAAACTGAGTGAAGTCATTTCCCACAGCAAGGAGTGGTGCACTGGGCTTCTGCCTAACCCAAAGGCCCTGTCCTCGACCACCGTTCATAGGGCCTCCTGTATTGTAGGCTAGCAGGGACAGGTTTCCAGTGACCTGTTGCTCCTCAGGTCCCAAAACAGAGCTTTTACCTGTCTCCCGGAGAGACCCCAGCTGTCCCTGTCTGTCTGTCTTCTCACCTGCAAAACATGGCCAGCAGCCCTGGGCCGGGCTTCGACCCTGCCATGGACTGGGCACACCCTGGGGGCAGGGCAAGGGGAAATGGCCAATGCCTTGGGGGCAGTAATGACTGGGGGAGCAGGTCCTCTCCTGGTGGCTCTCTTGGTCTAGAAAGTAAAGCAGCTGTGTCATCTTGTGGCCCTGCCCACCTTGTGCTGTAGACGGTTTCCATAGCAACTCCGGTCTGCCATCCGAGCCAGCCCAAGTACCTGATCCATTGCCCTGCTGCCCATCTGGCTGGGGTGTGGCCACCAGCGAACCTTCAGGGCAGATGTGGCCCACAGGGCCAAGGTCTCCCCATGGGCCACTGAGAGGTCTCGGGTTCCATGCCCCTCCTGGACAATAATATCCTGGAAGCAGAGAAAGCACACAGGCTGGTCTGTTTTTTGGTGCTGGAGTGCAGCTTCTTGCCTTCCCATCTATGAGGGTCCCGCCACACTAATAACGGCTTTGAAGGGAACAGGCTCTGTGGATGTCCCTGATGAGATATTAATTTAGGTCCCTTTGAATGCGCATCTTTAAATACATGTCCATCATTTAGTCAAAGGGAGGCTGAGGAAGGCGGCAGGATGGCAGAGCAGAGTGTCTGCCTCTCATCTATCTGGGCCTAAACTTTACTCTCCAAGGCGCCCATGGATATTTTGTTGTACATGGAACCCCCCAACCTGGAGGCCCTTGGGGGGAGGTCAAAGTTTTATCTCAATCACAGATGAGGTAATGGGCCTTCCTAAACACTGTCTCTGGGCCTTCCTTGGCTAAGCAGGCAAGAATCTCTTCCTTAGCCTCTGGAATACTGCTGCCCTCCCTTGGACATGACCCTTCTTTTCCTTCTCCTTCCCCGTCATCTAGGCCTCAGGGGCTGGGACAATCCAAAAGACTTGTGCATTCCCACCACATTTAGAAGCCCCACCCAGCAGCTTCCAGCCTGCCTCCCTCCTATTTTGGCCAAGCCCAGCTTCACTGACCTGGGCATACTTCCCCTAGGCTCTCTCTAACATGTCTCTGCCTCAGGAGCTGAGGGTCCCAAGGCCAGAGCCCAGGAGGCAGGCCTGACAACCCTCTGCTTGGTGCTCTTCCTGCCAGGCCATCGGGGGAGATACGGGTGTCCTCACCTGGTGCACATGGGCCCTTGGGGGCAGCCTGGCCTGCTGCAGCACAGAAAAGCCCAGGTGGGCAGGGCAGGCACCAGCTCATGTCCCGTGCCCCTCTCTCTGCATTCCAGGTGCCAACTGGGCAGGGCCTCTGCCTGGCATCCTTGGTACCAGCGGGGCAGAAATGGCCAACAGGGCAAAGGTCACCAAAGGGGAGTCCCTCCTGGAGGAAGAAGGTCCTGTTGAGGTTTAAAAGTTGAGAACAAGGGGGTCCTCTCCATTGGGCTCCCTCCTAGTCCTTCTGAACCCCTCTCTGAGGAAGCCTGCCTTGCTCAGCCAGCCGCTCTGGCTTACTTGTGCACGTCAACCTGAACTTACACCTCCCTCCAGGAAGTGCTTTCAGGAAAATGAAACAAACTTTAATAATAATAGCCTGAATAATCCCACTTCTCTGCCTATTGGCTGAAAGTGCTGTTACACAGCTTTACTTTGTCTGTCTTCTCTCTCTCACTATCATCTTTCAGTCATCTATGATTCAACAGTATCTGTACTTGTCGTTATTGATAGTTACCTAGTATCCCATTGGGCTGATAGGCCATGTCTGTGCCTAGACATTTCCTTTGTGTTGTTTTGTGTTTTGTTTTTGCTATTAAAATGTGTGGTGTTTGACACATCTTTAGCATCTTTAAATAAATGATATTTTTTCCTTTCATGTTCTTTCCCACGTGGAAGCTATTGGATCAAAGATTATGAACATTAACTCTCGTTAATGTTGTGCAATCGTTGTCCAGCAGCCTGGGCACAGCCCACTGGCAATAGACTCTATCCCTTAGCAGTGCCTTCTTAGGGCTTTGGCGGTTGTGATTACTTTTGATGATTAATAGATGCATATTTTACAGAAAAGGCTTTGCTTCCTGTGTCTTAATTATCAGGCCTGCTGTGCCTTTTCCTAGTGTATCTGTATTTGGTGACTTTTTAGGTGGAAGCTGGAATCTGACATTAGATACTTTGGTCCATCTCACTTTCTTGGCTATATTTAATGGTTGTGGTTCTTCTAGCTCTGTTTCTGCAGTGGTTTCATCCCATCTTCCTGGGGGTACTCTGTCACCCCACTAGGCAGTGGGCCCTAAAGGTGCATGCTGTGTCCTCTGACGCTGGCCCAGGCCTCTGAGCTTAGGCCAGTCTTGCCTCCATGAGGCCCAGGAGGGTCTGTACTCACCGGAAAGGAGGTGTTGGAACCAGGCCCACAGTGATGCCCAGGACTGCATAGCCCCTGGGACTTGGCCAGGCCTACTCTGCCACAGAAGGTCCCAGGGTGGCATGGCTGGCAGTCTTCCACATGGGCTGCCCCTGGGGCCTCTCGGAAAGTGCCCTGGGCAGAGGGAAAGATGTGACTGAGGTCAAGGGCCTGGAGGCCAGAATGGGGCTCCAGGGTTGATCAGGCTGGCCACTGTGCAAGGAAGGGAGCAGAGCAGGGCCCCTCCACCCTCTGGACAAACAGGGCTGGGGAGGAGGAGATGGCCTGCTTAAAGAACCAAGCCTCCAAGACACTCATAAGAATGAGTGAGATTTACTTTTTGATAGACCAAAAGTGTTGGATGGCAAAACACCCACCCAGTGGAGAAATGTTGTAAATTCACGCAAGATTTTGATAGCAGGCCGGAAGAGAAAATAGAGGACACCAGGTCATCTGAAGAGGTGTGTGTATCTTAAGGAGAGGAAGCCATGACTGCAGTAGGGGATGGGGTAATTGGAAGGTGGAGGCTGGAGAACAAAGCTGCCCCCCCCAGCCCCACCCCTGCTGGGAGCTCTGCTTGAGCCCCAGTCTCCCAGCTCCTGAGCCCCTCCCTCGTTCTCCCTGTGCACCCCCCCCCCAAGCCTGGGTTGCTTTGTCCCTTGTGACCTCTGGTCTAGCACCACTATCAGAAACCAGCTTCAAGAAAGGGAGTGGTCCAGCACTCCTCATCCGAGTGGGGCAGGAAGCAGAGAGCTGGGCATGTGGCCATGTCACAGTGAAGAAGTGTCCTCCATCCCAACCACCAGTGCAGGGCTGATGGCTCCAGAGCCCTTGCAGGCAAAAGTGAAGAGATGCCAGGAGGGCTGAGGGGAGCTTCTCACCATGGGACAGGGGATGGACAGCAGGCCCCGGGCTGGGCAGTAGTGCCCAGGTGGACATGCTATGGGGCCAGCCAGCTTTGTCTGGTTGCAGAGCTTTCCTCCTGGGCATTCCTGGCACCAGAGATGGCCTGGACCCTGGAAGGGGGATTGACAATAACATTGGTTTCTTTCCACGCCTCTAACATTTGGGCCAGGCCTGAACATAGCAGGTACTCAGAATACATCCTGAATTGAATTGGGAATGCTGCCGCCTGGGACCCCAGGCTCTGTGATTGTGCCCTCCTTTCTGAGGAGGTCAGGGCATGGGAGGCGTTCAGAGCAGGGCAGATGCCAGTAAAACTGAGGTGCGCTCTGAGGTTGTCAATGCCTGGAGGAAGAGGGCTCAGGATGGAAGCTGCACTGGCCATTTTCCCTAGCCACATTCCCACCTCCCTGACTTTAGGATCCTCCCACTTCTGGGCCCTCTAAGGGATGGAGTCGGTTCTGGGAACACTTACAGAGAAGCTGCCAGCACCACATGGCAGTGGAGTGGCAGTGCCTGGCTCAGGACAGTGGTGACCTGCGGGGCATAGCACACAGGCCACAGCCAGCCTCGCACCTGGACTCTGGAGGAAGGTTCCCCTGGAGGAGAAGCAGAGAGTGGGAAGTGTGGGTGCCCACAGCTTTCCTGCAGTCACCATCGGTGGAAGGCAGGAGACTTCCGCTGCCCCTAGGCTTACCCTCAGGATTTAAGGGCCAAGTCCCATCCTGGCTGTAAGTCTCTGGATCATACCAAAGATGTGGTGGGTGTGGCCCTAAATGTGGCCTAGATGGGGCAGTATATTGAGAGAGATTTTAAAACCAGGCTTATGGGCTAATTGTGCTTCTACTAAAAGTTTGCAAATGACATATCTGATAAAGGGATGGTATCCAAAATATATAAAGAAATTTTAAAACTCAATACCCAAAAAAAACAAATAATCCAATTAAAAAATGGGCAGAAGGCATGAACAGACATTTTTCTAAAGAAGACGTACAGAGGCCAACAGACACGTGAAAAGATGCTCAACATCACTTATCATCAGGGAAATACAAATCAAAACTACAATGAGATACCACCTCACACCTGTCAGAATGGCTAAAATCAACACAAGAAACAACAGGTGTTGGCAGGGTCGTGGAGAAAAAGGAACACTCTTGTACTGTTAGCAGGAACGCAAACTGGTGCAGCCACTCTGGAAAATAGCACAGAGGTTCCTCAAAGAGTTAAAATAGAACTACCCTATGACCCAGCAATTGCACTACTTGGTGTTTATCCAAAGGATACAAAAACAGTGATTCAAAAGGATGTATGCACCCCGATGTTATAAACATTATCTATAATAGCCAAATTATAGGAACAGTCCAAGCATGCTTGATTGTTAAAGATGTGATATATATATATATATATATATATATATACACACATCTTGTTACATATATCTGTATTTATATATATGTATGGAGTATATATATCCGTATATATATCTTGGAATACTTACATTACTCAGCCATAAAAAAATGAAATCTTGCCATTTGCAATGACATGAATGGAGCTATGTTTGCTTATGTTGCTTATGTTAAGCTAAATAAGCCAGTAAGAGAAAGACAAATACCATGCAATCTCACTCATATGTGGAATTTAAGAAACAAAACAAATGAGCAAAGGAGAAAAAAGAAGAGAGAGATGCAAACCAAGAAGAGACTCTTAACTATAGAGAAGAAAATGATGGGTACCAGAGGGGAGGTGGGTGAGGGGATGGACTAAACAGGCGATGGGGATTAAGGAGGACGCTAGTGATGAGCACAGGGTGTTGTATGAAGAGTTGGATCACTATATTGTACACTTGAAGCCAAGATTACACAATATGTTAACTAACTGGATTTAATTAAAATCTTTTTTTTTTAAGATTTTATTTATTTATTCGACAGAGATAGAGACAGCCAGTGAGAGAGGGAACACAAGCAGGGGGAGTGGGAGAGGAAGAAGCAGGCTCCCAGGGGAGGAGCCTGATGTGGGGCTCGATTCCAGGACCCCGGGATCACGCCTTGAGCCGAAGGCAAACGCTTAACGACTGCGCCACCCAGGCGCCCCAGGATTTAATTAAAATCTTAAACACAAACAAAAAGTTGTGTGTTCCTCTACTTTGGTTATGTTTTTCTGTTGATGTGGTCTGTTGTATGTCTCTCTCTTTCTCTCTCTCTCTTTCTCTGCCTTATTTTAGCTGATTTGTAATGGCCCTTATATAATAAGGTAGTAAGCAGGTGGATGTTGGGCCTGACATTCATACTGAAAACATCTCCCTGCTTTGTTTGCCTTTAACTTTGTCCACGACGTTGCTGAAGGACAGACGTTTGACGTAACTGCCTTCAGACCCTGTGGTCTTTTCTCAACTATTTCTGCCTTTCACATCATGCTTAGAGTTTCCATTCTCTCAGATTTTATAAATATGCATTTATATTGGTCTCTTAATTTTACAATTTTGTTTTGTACATTGAAATCTGTATTTGATCTGAAATTTATTTTGATTACTGCTGTTTTCACTGTTTACACAAAGAACATGTATTACTTTTTTTAAATAAGAAAACCTCTTAAGTTTTGTTTTTCGACCAGAGAAATTAGGGCACATCTTCATAACGCAGTCAAATCAACAGAGAACCCCAGAGCTTGGGCCAACTGATACCGGCTAAGACTTCAGCTGGAACTAGCTTCCAGAATGTTTGGCCTTTGGGGTGCGCTGTTCTGAAGCAGCTTCTCTACTGGGGTGTGGGCACTTCCTCAATGACTCCAGCCCAGAGTGAGTTGTCTCCCTTTCAGTATCTAGGGCCATGGGGAGTGGGAGTTGGTCCCATTCCAACTCTCCACCCTGCATCCCTGAGCCCTGGCCCTTGCCTATTCTGTTCCTATGCCCTGTCTCAACAAAGCTGCCAGGTCCTGTGGCAGGCTAGGCCTCATCCCTCTTTATAAATCCCTTGGTGCCTGGGACAGCACTGGGCTCCAGCCTGTACTTAATAAACATGTGGTAACTTGCAGAACAGCCATACCCCTCAGCCTCCCTTACCGTGGGCAAAGCATGGGCTTGGGGGCACCACTGGGGCAGAAGGCCCCTGGGGGACAGAGCAGACAGTCTTCCACTTGGCCATTGCCTGCTTGAGAGCTGTATGTGCCTGCTGGGCAAGGGAACTGAGTGCCCCACATTGTACCTGTTTCAGAGAGAAGGAGAGGGGTCTCAGGAGGAAAGAGAGAGGTCAGAGCTGCATTATCAAGGCACAGAAGCTTCTCACCCTACTCCCTGGAGACAGTTCCCCAACAGTGGTCACAGGGGAAGGGGCAGGGAGTAAGGTATGCCACTTACCTAGGATCAGCCTTGTCTGGGCTGAGATACACTACGAATTCCCAGTCAGGAACCTCAGCAGCTGACCAGCCCTGGCCCTCCTCTCAGGAAGGTTTTCCTGAAATCTAGCCTTATTTTGGGGAGTGTGCAGGCTGGTTCATGGCTTTCTCTCCTGGCACTCACCTGTGACCTTGCCAGGGGAGACCCTGGCCCCACTCACCTTGTGGGCAGTAATGCCCAGCTTTGCATGTGCCTGAGGGCAGTTGGGCTCCACCGATACAGAACCAGCCCCTGGGACAGGGCGCACACTCCTCAATTGCTGTCAGTCCAGTCTGGTTACTCCAGGTGCCTGGGGGACACTGGAACTGGGTCGGCTGTTTGGTGCCCAGAGGACAATAATGACCAGCTGGGCAGGGGATTGGGGGCCAGTCTGGACTCCCAGTTCCTGCAAACACAATCCTGAACTAGACCTGGAGGAGCAGCAGCCCCTCCAGCTACATACGTCTGGCAAGTGCAGGGACATGGGCTAGGGCCTGGCACCGGGGGAGGGGACATCTAGACTAGCAGGGGCTCAGAGGCTTCTTGAAGCAGCAGGGTGGGAACTCAGAGTGGTCTTCATGGTCCCATCCCTGGGCACCCTAAGGTGAGATGAACCATGATATTTGTGGGCAAACAAATGGCTGTGAGTCAGCGTCTATTTTCCTGACCTTCCTGCCTTGGAGTGGAGATGGTTCTTCACCCAAAGGCAGGGTCCAACAGGCAGCAAGGTTGCCTTTCCCCATTTTCACTCACCCCTAGGACAAGCTAATCCCGAAGGGCAGACGTCACACTGTGACAGGTCGGAGAGGTTGTTGCGGCTGCTGTATGTCCCAGGTGGGCAGGCATGGGTGGGAGCATGGGGGCTGGAGGAGCCCAAAGGGCACACATACCTATGACAACCAAGGAGCACCCATTAGACAGAGTTCAATGGCCTGGATAGTCACAGGGAAATCCTACTGTGCCTGCTGGCCTTTGTGGCTGTGGCACAGTAATCTCCCTGTGCTCCTTTTCCCCATGCAAAAGCCAGGAGTTACTCAGCTGCTTCCTGGTCATGCTCAGGCCCCAGTACTCCTGGGGAGGGTCCTGGAGCCCTAGGCTGGTGTGACACTGAGCCTTGATCTGGAAACAGGGGCCCTCCCAGGATCCTGAGGGGGATGCATGCTTGCAGAAGCCTCACCTGAACCTGAGGGTCTGACTCGTGAATGGTGGTAGGACTCTGAGCCCCCATGCAGTCACCTCTATCATTAAGAAATCAAAGGTCCTTACCCTGGTGTGCACTTGGCATCTGGCTGAGTCAGTCCAGCCCGGGTACAGGCCCTGCCTGCTGGGCACGGAATGCAGTCTGTGGCTTCATCCTGGCCTGGATTAGGGCTAAATGTGCCTGGCTGGCATGGGATGGGGTGAGTGGTTCCAGTGGGACAGAAGTATCCTGCTGGGCACTGTAGACACTGGCTGAGAACTGTGGACAGAAAAGCTCTCGTCACTCTAGTTCTCTCTGAAGGACCTGGGCTACTGGCTTCAAAAGAAAAGCAATGAATGCTTGCCAGGCCCTAGTGGACCTGATCCCCCCATGGGCCTGGGAGTGCAGGGAGCAGAGCTGCCATCCCCATTTACCAAGGTGCAGAGTGGGGGTTCCTTTCCCCTCCATGCAGACACTAGTGGCCTTGCTCTCAATGCTGCCAGTTTCAGGGAGCCCCCGCTGCCTCAGTAGCACAGCCCGTAGACGGCTCTGATACGGAGTCTCCCAACTTCTCAAGCTCCCACTTTCCTTTCTATAAAATGGGATCATAACAACACAGCTTCCCAAGCTTGCTGTGACAACATTATACAAAGTGACAGAGCCCTGCACAGCACTGGGCCCACAGTAAGTCTTAGTGAGTCCTACTTTCAACATCAAAGCATCACAGTTTCAACACTCCTGGGAGAAATGAAAGTTTCAGGCTGCTCTGGCTCTCATCAGACCTATGTTCACTATTCTTGGAGGCTGGGTCACTTCTCTGCCATGTCTGTTGCTCTGTCCCAGCATGGGACAACTGCTCCCCTCACTCTGCCCTCAAGTGGGAATTGGGGCTCCTGGTAGGGGAGTTAGTGTGTGAACACGGGTGGTGCTGCTTTGCCCCTCACTCTCCAACTTCTGGGACTTGTGGAGGAAATGGGTCCTTCCTACCCAACTGTCTCTCCAGAGTGCCCAGCTTGGCCCTGTCCTCCAGGGGCTGGCCTCCAGTGGGGCTGGTCTTCGCCCTGGCCTGCAGAGGAAGCATCGGCACTGAGTGGGGAACATGCTTTCTGCATGGCTCTGAGGAATGGCCCAGGGAGTTGGTGGCTTCAGAACATCACAGAAAAGTAGCTGAGAGACTCTGTCACAGAAATCTGTTTTTTTTTTTTTTTTTGAACCGTTTACCAGGGACTCAGCCCTGTCTCTGATAAAAAGCCTCAGAACTGGGCAAAATGGAGATTGTGAAAAGTTTGTCCCTGGTACCTCTTTCTCTTCCTTTCAAAACTTGTCCAACATCCATCTGTGTGGACTTCAGGGTGTTTTGGGGTGGTACAGAGTAATGAGACAAATGTGAGTTTGCACTGTGACCTCATGCTGTGTGACCCAAGCCACTTAGTTGACCTCCGAAGCTCAGAGGGGATTATGAACCCCAGGTCCTGGAGTGTTCAGTGGTGGTATGTGAGTTATCACCTGTGAGAACACTTGAAAGAATAAGCCATGAAGAGCTTGCAGGCAAGAATATTTTGGTTAGGGGATAGGTAAGGGCGCAGTGAGACCTACTGTGTGCAGGGAGCAGTGGCCTAGGGCCCAGCCTGTGGTCGGTCTTTGGGGCATGCAGAGCCCCCCAACACCACACGCCATTATTGCTGAGGGCTGGAGCCTGCCAGGAGCCTAGCAGCTGGCTCAGTGAGGACCATCCTACCCCATACAGTGCCACGTCAGGGACTGAAGTTCAGGAGTTCCAAACTCTTCCCAGGCTCTTAGGGAAGGGCAACAGCCTTGTGTTGTCTTGACACCTGGTTTCTGATCCTGGCTTCACTACCAATTAGATATGTGATCTTGGTCAGCCAGTGAGCTTCCCGAGTCTCCAATTCTGTACATCTCCAGGACAGTCACAAGCTCTCCTCCAGCACTACTGAGCTGTCATGAGCACGTATATGACAGTGCTTTGTGATCTATGGTGGTGCATCTGCTAGTGCTGGGGCAAGAAAGGGGAAATATTCCCTCGGGACCCTGGGTGGTCCGACTGGACAAATACCCCTTCTCTGCCCCCAGACTTGTTCTTCCAAGGTGGAAGGGGAAGCTGTTGATAGTGGTGATTATGAAGGCAGAAGCAACTCTTTCCTGAGCATTCAAAATGTGCTAGGTTCAGTGCAAAGTCCTCACATAGGCATCTCGTCTGATGTCCACAAAAGCCTTACGAGTCAAATATTACTACCTTCCTTATAAAGGTGAGGCTCAGAGAGGTCAAGGGACCTGCTGATATGACACAGCCCATCCATGGCAGATCTGCTCCCCCCACCCCCACAACTCCCACAGGGTAGTCTCTGTGCTCTTGACTACTCCTCCCTTGTGCCTGTCAGCACTCGCATTCTTCATTTTTAAACAGTGCATGTCTTCTTCTCCAAGTCCTCAGTGTTGGTGGTTCCCAGCTTCCTTACCCCTCTGTCGTTATACTTTATGTTGAACAATCTGGGCTGCCTTTGAACTTCCTGCAGAGGTCCTGATCTTCCCAGCTGAGCACAGACCCGCAGACCTGGGGACCTGATGAAGTCTCTGGGTGTGGCTTTCCTGACATTCTCCCCTACCAGAGCCTGGACACACTTCTGGCTATAGTCAGCATCATGAAGTCAGTGTCTGCTAGCCTTTGGATGAGCACCTAACTAGCAAAGTCAGCAAATCACTCTAACCGTTGTGCAAACAGCAGACAGAATTCAGAACTGACCTGCTGAGCAGAAGCTGGTGTTGGGGTGGAATGTCTCCCTCTTGCTTTCGAAGCTCCCAGCCAGGCATGGAATGGCGACAGCACCATCTAGGCAGAAGTAACTTGTGAGGGGAAGCCTCAGGGGTAGGGCGAACTGAGAGAGGACTGGCCTCTGAGGGGGTCTGTAGCCCAGAGTCCCCTCAGAGCAGCAAAGTCTCTGCTCTCTGCTTTTCGAAAAAGCTGCTTCCTTTGCTTGAAGGTTCTCCCTGCCCTCCCTGACAGCTTGACTGAACCTCTGCTCCTTCTGGGCCTGACTCCCATGTCTACTCCTCCAAGAAGTCTCCCAGGCCTCTTGCCAAACAGACTGCCAGTGGTGCTTCTTTCTGAGCTTCAACAACCCTGTCCTGACTTTGATTCAATACTCTCCACATTATAGTTTAGGGGGTTCCTGTGTCTGTCTCTCACCTAACAGTGAGCTCCGGGGGCCTGGGCACTGGTCCAGTGGCCAGCACGTGTAGGTGCTCAAGAAGAGTGTGTGAGACAGAACATGGGTGTGTGGAGGGCTGGTGGGACCTCCATGCTGGCCTTGCTCCTCTTCCCACTGCCATCCCTTTAGCCTTCTTGTCACTGCAGTGCAAACTTTGGTCCACCTCCAAGACAGTCAGACACTTCACCAAGGTCTTTGCCTGTCTCTGGTCTTGCTGTGTACTTCCTTAGGGTGCTTCACTGCTCAAAACCTGTCCAACATCTATCCATGTGGACTTCAGGGCATTTTGGGGTGTACAGAGTAATGAGACAAATGTGAGTTTGCACTGTGACGTCACACTATGTGATCCAAGACACTTAGTTGACCTCTGAATCTCAGAGGGGATTAAGGCTGATGGGCAAAGCCCTCTTTGCTCCCTGGGAGTAGCTCTGTTGCCTAAGTCTTCCTTGCATAGAGTGGGCTTCCCCACAGCTCTGGCCCTGTCCCACAATATACATCAAAGAGCAGGTGGATGGGAGAGGCTGGGTGACCTTGAGGTGGGGGCAATATCCTTGCAGAAGGGAAGGGATGAAGACAAGAAGCCACTCCTGTTCATGAAGGTATCAGCACCCACAGTGTCAGCCCTGCTTCCCCACTGCCCTCTGGTGTGGGGGCTCTCCCTCCATTCCTCTTCCACTGCTGCCCTTTGGCCAGTGCCCTGCCAATGCAGACACACTTCATTTTCAACTTGAACAAAATTAAGGAGGGAAATCCTTACTGGTGGGGAAAAAAAACTTACATAGTCTTAAAGTTAATGAAAAGAAAAATGATGAATGTTTTGAGATGTTCCCTTCCTGATCTTCAGAACCCCACATGTCTTGTGGCCCTGTGCATGCTGCTTATGGGATTAGGGGGCACCTTGGAGCCAACTCCTGGTTTCTTGTGTTCTGGCGACCCTTTCCTGGGGAGGCCTGGTTGTTAAGGCCTTGGCACTCTCTGTGTCCCTTATTTCACATTACCTTCTTTTCTTCAGGCCCCTTGTATCTTTCATGTTCTTTGTCACTCCAAATCACCCTTGCACAGTGATGGCATCATCTGTGCACACCTGAGTGGGATAGGATTCCCTGAGCATCCTCTCTTGAGAGAGTGCTCACTTCAAACCTGAGTGTCTTTGTGGACAGAAGACAGAAGGATTGCAGGACTCATAGCAGTGGGGAGGGTAGGTAGCTGGGCAAGAGGACCTCTCTCTTTCCACCTGACATTTATGGGTTCTGAATTGAAGTATGGCTCTACCCAGGCCCCTCCCCAGACTGTTTATGTCTATCTTTCCTGCTCCCACTTCTAAGAACACAGGCAATGATGGGGCTTGTGGAACACTCAGAAACTGGAGAGGAAGGAAGAACAGGTCATGTGCACATGCCCAACCACAGAAGGTTCCTTGCCGTTGGGCAGCACAGCATGCTGGGAAGTGACAGAGCTCTTGTCTCTGAGATTAGGCACCTAATGGCCTGTTATTCGCTCTTTAGCCACAGATTTCCCAGCTCTCACGTGATGAACACTTGGTTCTGACTATAGAAGGTACCATTTACTGAGCCTTTACTTTGAACTTTCTACATATGTCTTTACTTAGTAGGTATATTTAGTCACTATTATTATCAACTCCATTTTAGAAATAAGGAAAAAGAGTTTTAAGGAAAATTTAAATAAACTTCCCAGACTCGGATGACCATAAAAGAGTCTCAATAGTTTTCAAAAGATTGAAATATCAGAGAGCATATTTTCTGACCACAATGGAGTTAAAATAGAAATCAGTAAGATATCTAGAAAAGCCCCAAATATTTGTAAATTAAACAACACACTTCTAAATAATTCACTGTTCAAAAAATATCAGAAGGAAATTAGAAAACTTTTTAACTTTAGTGATAATAAAAACCCCACATCATAAAAGTTGTGATATAGCTAAAGGAATATATAGATTCAAATTTTTAGGTTTAAATGCCTATATATTAAATGCTTATTAGAAAATAAGAAAGGTGTAAATCAATGATCTGTTTTTACTTTAGGAAGCAAGTAAAAGGAAGGATATGATAATAGCAGTAATCAATGAAATAAAAAAATTAGGAAAATCAATAAAAACAAAAGCTAGTTATTTGGAAAGATAAATAAAATTGATAAAGCTCTAACTAGACCAATCAAGAGAAAAGAAAGAACACAAAGTACCAATATCAGGAATGAAACAGAATCACTACAGATGATATGCTAAAAGGATAGTAAGGGGATAGTATGAACAACTCTATGATAATAAGTTTTACAACTTAAACAGATAAATTCCTTGAAAGACTTAAATTACCAAATTGTCACAAGAAGAAACAGAAATTCTGAAAAGCCTTAAATTTATTAAATTTTTGAATTTGTAATTAAAGACCTTCTCACCAAGAAAACTCTAGGCCTTGTGGCTTTACTGAGTTCTGTATAACACTTACAAAATAATTCATACCAAATCTACATAAACTCTTTCATAAAATAGAAATAAACTCTTTCATAAAATTCGCTAAAGAGCGAATAACAGGCCATTAGGTGCCTAGCTGTTGCTAGGGCACAGCTCTGAAGAATGGCAAGCTCTGAGGGGACCAATATTACTTTGATATCAGAGCCAGAAAAAAATCATAAAACTGTAAACTAATATCTTTCATGAACATAGATGCAAAAATTTAACAAAAATACTAGCAAATCAAATTCAGTGATATGTAGAAAGGATACACGAGCACAACCGTGTGTTTATCTCAAGAATGCAAGGTTGGTTTAACATCCAAAAATCAATGATACTTATCATCTTATCAGAATAAAGGAGAAAACCATATGCTATGCAGATGGATGGTGGTAATAGTTGGACGACATTATGAATGTATTTAATATCACTAAGCTGTACACTTAAAATTGTTAAGATGCTAAATTTTACATTATGTGTATTTCACCACGATGAGATACCACCTCACACCTGTCAGAATCGCTAATTTAACAACTCTGGAAACAATAGATGTTGGTGACGATATGGAGAAAGGGGAACCCTCTTGCACTGTTGATGGGAATGTAAATTGATGCAGCCGCTCTGCAAAACAGTATGGAGGTTCCTCAAAAAGTTAAAAATAGAACTTCCTTATGATCCAGCAATTGCACTGCTAGGTATTTAGACAAAGGATACAAAAATACAGATTCGAAGGGGCACATGCACCCTGATGTTTACAGCAGCATTATCAAAAATAGCCAAACTATGGAGAGAGCCCAAATATCCATTGACTGATGAATGGATAAAGAAGATGTGGTATATATACATAAAATGGAATATTACTCAGCCATCAAAAAGAATGGACTCTTGCCGTTTGCAATGATATGGATGGAGTTAGAGTGTATTACACTAAGTGAAATGAGTCAGTCAGAGAAAGGCAAATTCCATATGATCTCATTCATATGTGGAATTTAAGGAAGAAAACAGATGAACATACGGGGTGGGGGGAGAGGGAAACAAGCCATAAGTGACTCTTAGGGTTAGAGAACAAACTGAGGGTTGATGGAAGGAGTGGGGTGGGGGACGGGCTAGATGGGTGATGGGTATTAAAGAGGGCACTTGTGATGAGCACTGGGTGTTGTATGTAAGTGATGAATCACTGAATTCTACTCCAGAAACCAATATTGTACTGTATGTTAACTAAGTAAAATTTAAATTAAAAAATTTAATTTAAAAAAATCACGATAAAAAGCAAATTGAAATAAAACTAGCAACCAACACTTGGAAATTGAAATAAAAATACAATTCCATTTATAATAGCACCCAAAAACATGAAATACTTGGGGGTGAGTTTAATACCAGTGGTGAGGTGCTCCTCACCACTCTGCATGCTTTTTTCCTTCTTTGTAGCTTCCATTTCACTCTCCACAAGCCATGTGGGTGTGTGTCTGGGGCCCAGGGGTAGGATTTCCCTCAGAGACTCTTGTGCTTCCAGGGGGTGCAGGCCAATCAGAGCACTCTCCTAGCCCACCCTGTGTCAGTCCTTCGTCAATGGCATCAGGTCCTAGCCCATTCTCACCTACCTGTGGGGCAGGGCTGGCAGCTGAGGACACTGTCTATGAAGGAGTAGACCAGAGGGCAGAAGACACAGGCATCATGCTTTGTGCTTGGCTCCTGCCTGAGCAGGTAACACTGAGAGACAACAGAGAAACACAAGTTGAGAGGGCAGGTAGGTCTTTATTAACATCTGTACCTGGAGGCTGCTGAGAGGTGGGATCTCGGCTCAGGTGCTTACTTTGCCAAGTGTCTTTCCAGATCCCCTCACCTTTCTGCCCCTCCAACTTCCTCTGTAAAGGAAAATCACCACCAACACTGCCTCCATTTCTCATGGTGAGGTAGAATTAATTCTTGTGATCCATAGAGCTTTGTGGTTAAGGGGAGGTTCTCACCTACTTCTTGTCTAACTCTTGGTGGATGCTGAAGCACCAGCACTAACCTTCCTGAGCTGTAGCTGTTGCTAGGGCACAGCTCTGAAGAATGGCAAGCTCTGAGGGGACAAAGGTCTGCCTGACCCTTGTCCTCTACCCAGTGCTACACACAGTAGGTGCCTGGGGACACCTACCAAGTGAATGACTGAGTCATGAGGTGGCCGCTGTGGGCATTTGCACCACAGCACCATAGTTTCTAGCTTAACTGCATGTCACATGAGAACAGTGACTCTGAACCTCCCAGCACTTCACAGGTATCATCTCATTTGATCCCCACAGTAGGGGTGGGTTATACTTGTTTCCACATTGAACTGGCTGGGCAATTTCCTGGGGAATGGGTCAGAAGTGAGCAGGGAGTGTTGGCTGTCTCCCCAAGGGGAACATCACCACCTTACTTTTTACACACTTGCTCCTGATTCTGAGAAATTTAACCCTTTCTGGGGACTTCTTGATAACCACCATGGCCCCTCCCACAGAAACAGTTGAGACAGGAGCTGCCCTTCCCCCAGGGTCACCTGGCAGTCCTTGGTTTCTGTGAGTCCTGGGGGCCCACCGCAGATTCCAGTGGGGCACAGCTGCTGACCTGTTATGCCACCGAGGCAGCTGCAAAAGCCAAAGGAAGCCGAGCAACTGAGGATAGGCCCTGCAGGCCTGGGTTCCAGATCCATTCAGGTCTGTCACCATCTGGTCTGAGGAGGAGCTGCAAACAGCCAGAGCTGCTAATAGTGAGTGTGGAAAGAGCATATCATGTGATGGCCAGTCCCATTTCCCAGGTGAAGACTTACTAGGTCACAGGACAGGTGAGAAGCAGTGACGTTCTAGAGCCCAGATCTGGCACCCACACACCACCTTCGTTGAGATTGAGGTCGGAAGTCCAGGGACTGTGCCCTGGGCAGGCTCTGGGGGATCAACCACCAGGCTCCTGGGCTTATGCCCCTGGTAGCTTATCAGAGTCAGGGCCACCATGGAAGGGACTTGTATAGGACCCCTTTCCTCCAGACAGCAGGTAACTGCCACCTCCCTGAACCCTTTGCCCTTTTGCATTGCCCTTTCCCTCCTCTCTTCCTGGGGCACAAGGGTGTCTGTTCCTTACTGAAAGCCCTCAGGGCACTGCAGGTGGCTCCCAGCCATGGAGTGCTGGCATGGTAGGCAGGCGACGAGGCAAAAGAGGTGGTACTGGGCCCCACTGTGGAGACAGAGGGCAGCTATCCCTGCAAAGAGTGAATGAGAAGAACAGCAGGCTTGGTGTGAGGGCACTGGTACCCTTCTGTCTCTAGAGAGCTCCTCTGCCCTGGACCTTCTGCTGTGATGACGTTACATCAGGAAAAGCCTGCAATTACTGATAAACTGCCAAAACAAATGGGTTTTCACTGAAGACATGGGGCACAATGACTGGTGCTGAGGATGATGGTTCTTTTAGATAGGGCCAGCCTAAGACATGGGAAGAGGAAAGCACAGATGAAACAGGGCCACAGATTGGCTTAGAGCCGCCCCCCTCCCCAGCCAAGGCCCCAAAAACCTGACACTGTGAGGAAGACTCATGGCTTTGTTGTTACCCTCACCTTCTAGAATTTCAGGTGCTTAGTGTGCCCTGCAACCAGCATCATAGAATAATAGAGCTGACATTTCATCTGGTCAACCCTCTCATTTTACATGTGGGGAAGTGGGGACTCAGGTCACATGACTGGCCAGAGCCACCCTGAGGCCTTGGTGGAAGGACGGGCATGGGTGGGGGGGATGGTATGGCAGGGGTCCTGTCTGGGCCTCCCTTGCAGTTCATGAGGCCTGATGTGTGGCCCTTCTTTGTGCTCATGCCCACACCTGAAAAACTGCTGCTGTGAAGACCCAAGGAAGAGCTGCCTGAACTTTACCTCAGAACTGCTCAGCAAATTCTTGTGAGCAGCCCTAACAAGCTCCAGGTTCTTGAAGGGAAGCTGCAGGCTTTGGGGACAGGCAGACCTCGCTCAGATCCCAGCTCTTCCACCCACTACCAGTTAACAACTTCTGTCCAGCTTGATTATATCATGTTATACTGGGACATGAAATGTACCTCAGAGAATTGTGAATAATAAATGAAAAAATTATATATACATTATATATATATGACTGATATATATATTTGCTATATATATGATTAATATATTAAATATGTATATATTTATATATGCTATAAGATTACATAAGATGTATATATTTTTCATTTGATAAAGCCAACTATAAGTACTTGCTTCACATGAGGCCCAGAGAGGCAGACATCTCACAAAGAAAAATTAATACTCATTAAGGCACACAAAACCACTCAGGCTGCATGTAATTCCAGGGCTCAAGAGAAGGGACTGAGTAGAAGGATGAGGGGACCAGAGAGGGAGTGATCCCTGAGAACCTGGAGAGGAAAAGGCTGTGTGCAGAAGGCAGCTTCACTTGGGTAAGGGAGAGAGTGTAAGCATGGAGATGGAGGGAGGACACACACACACACACACACACACACACACACACACGAGTGCAGGTTAGAGAAACCCAGAAGGGGAAAGCCAGTGGTGTGCACCCTCCACCCTTCCTTTAGGGCACTGACCCAGCAGTGATGAAGGCCATGGGCTGGATTCATACCTGGATCTGACACTTACTTACAGTATGCCCTTGGCCAAGTGGTTTACTCTCTCTGAACCCCAGTATCCTCATTTGAAAAGCTAGTGTTAGTCGTATGTATGCAGAGTTGACAAGAAGTCTAACAGAGAATGCACATAAGAGCCACAGGTCCCAACACACAGCATGAACCCAGATGTCATGGGCATTATTTCACTGATCTTGCTATTGACTCACCTGCACTGAGGGCACCTAGCAGAGGGGCCAGGGCCATCCAGAGCCCAGGCAGCAGCATGCTGGAGCAGTGACAGGGAAAGCCTGGAGCCAGAGAATGTGTCGGATCCTTGGCCTGTCCAGGCTGGAGCATGTGACCTACATTGCTGTAACCTGGCCCTCTGCAGCTGCCTTGGACCATACCCAGTACACCCCCACCGCAGTCCCCTGGGAAACGTGGTCTCCCTGAGAGTATCAGAGGAAGACAGACAGCATGTATTCTTTGTTCAGCTCTCCTGTTCTTCCAGATAACAGCTGAGAAGAGCCAGACTGCCAGGCCTGGTGCCCTTACCAGCTGTGGGATCCTACAAATAATTTAGTCTTTTTCCATCTCAATTTCCTCATCTTTAAAACCGAGGTGGCAGGAGTACTTACTTCCTGGGATTGTGGGAGAGCTAAAGGAGTTTCAGGCATCCTCAGAGCAGTGCCTGCACACACATGCTCAGTATTATTCTTAATTCATGTTTTAATTTTCTGAGCATTTATTGAGCACTCATAGTTTGTCTGGCAGCATACAAAGAGGAGTGAAAATCCTGGTTCATGTCTTTAGGGCTTAGCTTAAAGGCGATGAGATTAGCCCACATGTAGCAATTCTAAACACAATCATCATAAACCAGTAAGAACTGTGTGGCCCTAACGTGGCCATTTACTTTTCTCAGGAGCTCTGGGAGAGATGGAATCTTTATGCGTGTGGTGGGAACAGTGACTTGCTTGAGGTGGTCCACTGGGTAAGTGACAGAAGCTGGTCTGTGGGCCAAAGCCCATGCCAACTCAGCCCTCTTTTCATGGAAGGTCTGTGGTTCTCATGGCCCCAGGGAACCACCTGGACATGGATGATGATGACCCTTTATTTATCCAAAGCTAGCTCCTCCAGAGGGGTGGGACACCAGTGGCTGGGTGGTGGGGGCTGGAGCTCTGCAGCTTGGGTTTTCTCTTGGAGGATGCTTCTCAGGTCTAAAGTGTTATGAGTTCAGTGATGTTGGTGGGTGTAATACTGATTGTAATTGCTAATTGTAAAAGCCATCAGATTTTGGAGGGACTCAGAGCCCTCCATGCCCTGGACATGCCCACCTGTCCCACCTCTGTGGTATGACTCTCCCTCATCCCTGTGTCCAGTCAAAAGGCCATCTTTCTGTTCCTCACATACTTAAGGACAATTTCAGATTTCTGCTTAAGTGCTATCTCCTCCCTGTCTATCTGATCACTCTCTTGCCTGTTTTTTTTTAAAGATATCTATCTATCTATCATTTATCTATCTATCTATCATCTATCTATCTATCATCTATCTATCTATCTATCTATCATCTAGAGCATGAGTGGGAGGGGCAAAGGGAGAGGGGAGAGAGAACCTCAAGCAGACTCCATGCTGAGTATGGAGCCTGATGCAGGGCTTCATCTCATGACCCTTAGATCATGACCTGAATTGAAATGAAGAGTCGGATGCTTAACCAACTGAGCCACCCAGGAGCCCCTCACATTGCCCTGTTTTAATTCTCTGACTTGCACTTAGTACCACTGGTATTTATCTTATTTGTTTGTTCACAGATTGTTGGTCTCTCCGCAGTGGACTCTAAGGCAGGGACCTGGTTGGTCTCCTCCTCTGTGGTCCCAGTGCCCAGCCCTGGCATGAAGTGGGTACTTCATAAGTTCTTGAGAAGGGGAGAAGAGTGAGAGGTGCCCCTGCTCAGCATCTCTGTTAACTGCAGAAGTTTATTTTTCAATCTTAGACAGATGCCCAACAAAAAAAGTGGGTTAGAGTGGAGCGGCTTTGGTTAGTTAAGTGGTGGTGATGCGGATCCTAGGTGCCCTTTTCTCTCCAGCTTGCCCCACAAGAAGCCCCTGAGGTTCCCTGTGCAAATTGAAGAGCACAAAGAGCACAGTTTAAGAACTACTAATCTGGCTCGACTTCCTCATTTTCTGAAGGATAAAGGCACAGAGAAGTGAGGAAATGGGCCAAAGCTCACTCAGTGAGAAGAAAGCTGGGTCTGATCTTGACCTGAGGCTCTTTCTACTGCCCTCAATCACAAACCCAGATGGATCCTGCCCACATTCATCTTAAATCAACTATCTGGTCTGGGGCTACCTTTGGGTCAGCTGTACACATACCTGCCCCATCCTCCAGTTCCCAGATAGAAACCTGAAATAAACCCCAATCCCAGCCTTCTTCAGGAACGTGCTCTAAAAGGCACCCTGGGTGGAGAATAAGGATGGAGGACCCCCCCAGAAGGCTCAATCTCTGCCTAGGTGATCAGTGTGGCTCTGTCTGCTGTTCTGTGCCAAGGTGACTTTTCCCAAAGGAACCTCAGTGCATCTATTTCCTTCTACTTTGTGAAAAATTCCTGGGAACTTGTGTAATTTTATTTTATTAAAGATAAGAACTGCCACTTAAGGGACACTTGGGTGGATCAGTTGTTAAGCTTCTGCCTTCAGCTCAAGGGGTGATCCCAGGGTTCTGGGATTGAGCTCTGCATTGGGCCCCCTGCTCTGCTGGGAACCTGCTTCCTCTCCCACTCCCCCTGCTTGTGTTCCCTCTCTTGATGGCTGTCTCTCTCTCTGTGTCAAATAAATAAATAAATAAATAAATAAATAAATAAATAAATAAAATCTTTAAAAAAAAGAATTGCCACTTAAAACTCAGTTAGCATAGTGCAAAGGGAAGCCAAATCACCTCTGCCAAGGTGGGAACACCTGGGGGACATGTGTGTGTGTTGGGGGTGGGGGTTCACCAAAGAACAAGGCTCCAAGAGAATAAGAAAACCCAACCAGCTTTCCCTTCAAAACCTCAAAGCTAGGGAGATTTTCAGTCTTCTGTATCTGAAATTCAGACCTGGCCTATCACTCAGGCATCTCCCAGATTCCGTAGAAGGGCAGCTGGGGCTATGGGCAGCCAGCTAACTGCACCTTCAAAATCCCTTTTAATCTCTCTCAGTTGCTGGCTTCATCATTAGCAACAATGAAATCTGGCTCCCACTCCACACATAGGAAGAAAAGTAGTGAACTTCTGGTAGATTTTCTGGGATGGATGACTTTCTGTTATGGTAACTGCTCTATTGACTCAGGAGCTTCTGGACTTGGTGGACCTAGGAAGCAGCAGTCCATCTTTTTGTGTTCCTGATGGTTGGGTCTTGATGTCAGAGGGGGACAGTGAAGGTAAGAGAAGGACCTTGACTGTTTAAGGTCACAGGCCATGATTATGATGGTGATAATTATCTGATGGTAATGGTGATAGTGATAGTGATGATAGTGATATGGTGGTGGTGGTGCTGTTGGGGATGGTGATGGTGGGGATGATGATGGTGATGGTGGTGGTGATGATGATGGTGATAATGATGGTGATGATGATGATGGTGGTGGTGGTGGTAATGGTAATGAGGGTGATGGTGTGGTGGTAATGGTGATGGTGCTGATGATGGTGGTGATGGTGATGGTGGTCATGGTGGTGATGATGGTGGAGGTGGTGATGGTGGTGATGATGGTGGTGGTGATGATGCTAGTGATGATGGTGATGGTGATGATGCTGCTGCTGACCATTTCTTGGGGATTTCATTTTTTTGCATTGTATGAACACTGTTTCATCTGCCCCATCAATAATTCTGTGAAGTATCTAATATCGCTAACTTCATTTAATAGATAAGAAGATTGAGGCTGTAACAGACTAAGTTATTTCCCAAAGTTATTCTTCTATTAAGAGACCAAAATGTGGGGTTCCTGGGTGGCTCAGTCTTTTATTGTTTTTCTTTTGTCTGGTCTTTAATGTGAAAGAAAGTATCAACAGACATTCATATAGGCACTATACTCATTCATCAGTTGTAACCAGTTTGGCTACAGAAACAAGAGTTGGTCAAAAATTAACAAAAACAATCCTTGAGAATTAATTGGCTATATGAAATTTAGTACTGTATAGTTCATTATTATTTGTAAATTATATGGCAGTAAAGTTTTGTAATGAATATCTATCTATCTATCTATCTATCTATCTATCTATCTATCTATATGTATGTATGTTTTGGAGAGCTGGTTTTCTACCAGTGCACCACCATGTGAACCTCAAATAAGCTTCAGAGAAGCCCTGTATGTTTGCAATCAATAACAGATCAGGTGAAATAATTTCAAGATTCCCTATGAACAAAGTGTGGTTCTGAGCCAGCACATATAAGGTGCTGCCACCTAAATAAGTTAGCAGGTATGAACCATGTACTCAGGTAAGCAGAAAATTTAGCATATTTTACTTCATTAAAGCACCTAATTTTTGGTTCAGCTTCATTCCACTGGGTTGGTAAGATGTCCAACCACAGGAGAGGGAGGAGTTAAGATGGCAGAGTAGCAGGGGGACCCTGAGATTGCCTCATGTCTCAAACACAGCTAGATCAATATCAAATCATTTTGAACAACTGGGAAATCCATCTGAGGATTAAGAAAACAATCTGCACAACTGGAGGTAGAAAACATGGCAGATGCAACATTTGGAGATGTGGAATGGGGAAGAAAAAAGCCAGGTGTTGAGGAAGGGAGGAAGCCCTTTTTGCAGAGAGAAGTCAAGGAGAGAGCGGAAGGAGAGCAACATGTAGGGTTCTCAGAAGATGCTGTGGTGTGAGGAAGATTGCACTGGTAGAGAATGAATGTTCTCCTTCCTGGAGTACATTTGGAAGAGGGTATATTGCCTCTCCAAGGACAAGGGACCTACCAACCACCACTGAGTGGCTGTTCAACAGCAGGGGCAGATAACCTGGTTACAGTTCTTTGTTGTACTTCACCATAGACCCCAGGCATCTCTGTGGCCATGTGACTGCTTTTCTAGGACAGAATGGTGTTGGGTGCAGTGCTGCAAGCCTCTCCTCCAGGGCAGGAGAGCAGGTCCATGCTTTGCTGGGTCCTTTAAGATTTGGAGTTTTGAATCACAGCTACTAACCAGAGATAAACCACAGGAGAACTGTGGCACTGGGCAGGCCCATGGTCCCCAGGCACAGACAGGTTGAGGGCAGGGATCTGATGAGGGCCTGGAACACAGGAGGGGAGATTGTTCTCTTTCCTGTGAGGGCCTTCTGAATAATGGCAGCTGTGAGTTCTCTTCCCAGGGAATGAGAGGGTGGAGTGAGGCCATCTTTCACCACCACCCTCCCCAATCCACCATGAAGGTCAGACTTCAGCAAGGAAGACAGTGCCTCCAGTGGAGGCTGAAGTCATTTACAAACCCTGCCCCTGCTGCACCTGGCAGGGACTTCTTTACTAGGCCAAGTCTGACTGTGAGTCAATGAAGCAGACTTCCGCAGAAGATGAACACAGGCTCCTCACATGTACCAAGTCCACAGATCAGAGTGGTCCAAAGTGTTACCTTCAGTTCTGGTGGAAATAGGACCAGGCTCCCCCCCCCTTTTTAAATTATTATTATTATTATTATTATTTTAAATTAAATTAAATAAAAATTTTCTTTCTTTTTTTCTTTTTTGTTTGCAACCAGACTTATAGTTTTTGTTCATTTGTTGGTTGTTTATTTCCTTTTCTTGTTTTATGGATCAGATTTCTCTCTTTTTCTTTTCTTTTCTTTTCTTTTCTTTTCTTTTTTCCTTCTTTCTTTCTTTGTCTTTGGAATCAGGCTTATAGGTTTTTTGTTTGTCTGTTTGTTGGCTTTTTTGTTCCTTTTCCTTTTCTTTTTTCTTGGATCATGTTTTTTTTTAATTCAGGCTTATTTTAATAAATAAATCAACCCACACCTAGTTAAAGGTCCAAACACTCCCCACTACAAGCAAGAAGGAGCTCTGTAGAGGTCTGACTTGTGTGAAAGAGCAGCCAAAACACAACAGCAGAGTACACACAGCATACACCAGAAACACTTCCTGAAGTGCCAGGGCCTGAACAGTGTATGACCCCTTCATAATATAGTATTACTCTCAGGAGAGGAAACATAACAAGCTTTCATAATACACAAAAGACGGCAACCTAGACATAATGACAAGATGGAAGAATTCTCCCCAAAAGAAATATCAAGAAGAAATCACAGCCAGGGATTTGCTCAAAATAGATATAAGAAATATATCTGAACAAGAATTTAGAACAACAGTCATAAGAACACTATATGGACTTGAAAGAAGCATAGAAGACACCAGAGAAACCCTTGCTACAGAGATGAACAACGTAAAAACTAGTCAGGCTGAAATAAAAAGTGCTATAACTGAGATGAAAAGCTGACTGGATGTAATCACAATGAGGATGGAAGAAGCAGAGGAACAAGTGGGTGATACAGAACATAAAATTATGGAAAATAATGAAGCTGAAAAGAAGAGGAAAAGAAAACTATTAGATCATGAGTATATAGACTTAGGGAACTCAGCAATTCCACAAAGTGCAATAATACCTGTATCATAGGAGTCACAGATGGAGAGCAGGAAAAATGGGCAGAGGGTTTATTTGAACAAATTATAGCCAAGAACTTCCCTAATCTTGGCAAGGAAACAGACATTCTAGTCCAAGAGTCACAGAGAACTCCCCTCAAAATCAGCAAAAACAGATCACCAAAGCATATCATAGCAAAACTTGCAAAATACAAAGATAAAGAGAGAATTCTGAAAGCAGCTATGGAAAAAAGGTCCTTAACATACGAGGGTAGACGCGTAAGGCTAGCAGCAGATCTGTCCACAGAAACTTGGCAGGCCAGAAGAAAGTGGCAGGATATATTCAATGTGCTAAATGGGAAAATATGCAGCCAAGAATGCTACATCTAGCAAGGGTGTCATTCAGAATAAAAGGAGAGATAAGGAGTTTCCAAGACAAGAAAAACTAAAGGAGTTCATGACAACTAAAGCAGCCCTGCAAGAAATATTAAAGGGAACCCTTTGAGGGGGAATGAAAAACCAAAACAAACAATGACTAGAAAGGAACAAAAACAATGACTTTACAGGTAATACAATGGCACTAAATTAATATCTATCAAAAATTACTCTGAATGTAAATGGACTAAATGTTCCAAACAAAAGACATAGGGTATCAGAATGGATTAAAAAAATAAGACTCATTGATGTGCTGTTTACAAGAGACTCATTTTAGTCCCAAAGACACCTCCAGATTGAACATGAGGAGGTGAAGAACCATCTGTCATGCCAGTGGATATCAAAAGAAAGGTGGAATAGCCATCCTTATATCAGACAAACAGGAACTTAAACCAAAGACTGTAATAAGAGATGAAGGAAATTATATCATAATAAAATGATATATCCAACAAGAATATCTAAAAATTGTAAATATTTATGCCCCTAACTTGGGAGCAGTCAGATATATAAATCAATTGTAACAAACTTAAAGAAACACATTGATAATAATACAGTAATAGTAGAGGACTTTAACACCCCTTTCACAGCAATGAACAGATCATCTAAGCAGAAGATCAACAAGGAAACAAAGGCTTGGAATGATACACTGGACCAGATATACTTAACAGATATATTCAGAATATTTCATCCTAAAGCAGCAGAATACATGGAAGAAAATGAATGAAAACATGACAGTTCAAAACCTTTGGGATGCAACAAGGCAGTCATAAGAGGGAAGTATATAGCAGTACAGGCCTTACTCAGGAAACAAGAAAAGTCTCAAATACACTGCCTAACTTTACATCAAAAGGATCTGGAGAAAGTACAGCATATAAAGCTTAAAACTAGTAGAAGAAAGGAAATAATTAAGATTAAAGCAGAAATCAATGATCTAGAAATCAAAAAACCAGTAGAACAGATCAATTAAACTAGGAGATGGTTCTTTGAAAGAACTTTAAAAAATTGATAAACCCTTAGCCAGACTTTTCAAAAAGAAAAAAGACCTAAATAAATAAAATCACTATGAAAGAGGACAGATCATAACCAACACCACAGAAATACAATTATAAGACAATATTATGAGCAATTATAAACCAACAAATTGGGCAATCTGGAAGAAATAGATAAATTCCTAGAAACATATAAACTACCAAAATTGAAACAGAAAGAAATAGAAAACCTGAACAGACCCATAACCAGCAAAAAACTGAATCAGTAATCAAAAATCTCCCAACAAATAAGGATGTAAGGCCAGATGGCTTTCCAGGGAAATTCTACCAAACATTTGAAGAGTAATTAATACCTATTCTTCTGAAGCTGTTCCAAAAAAATAGAAATGGAAGGAAAACTTCCGAACTCATTCTATGAGAACAGCAATACCTTGATTCCAAAACCAGGGAAAGACCTCACTAAAAAGGACAATTATAGACCAATAACCCTGATGAACATGGATGCAGAAACTCCCAACAAGACACTAGCTAATCAAATTCCAATAGTACATTAAAAGGATTATTCACCATAATCAAGTGGGATTTGTTCCTAGGCTGCAGGAATGGTTCAATATCCACTAATCAGTTAACATGATACACCAGATTAATGAAAGGGAGGATAAGAACCATATGGTCCTCTCAATAGATACTGAAAAAACATTTGACAGAATATAGCATCCTTTCTTGATAAAAAAAAAAATCCTCAAGAAAACAGGGATAGAAGGAAGATATCTCAACATCATAAAGGCCACATACAAAAGATCCAGAGCTAATATCATCCTCAATGGGGAAAAATGGAGGTTTTACCCTAAGATCAGGAACACGACAGAGATGTCTACTCTCACCACTGTTGTTCAATATACACCTGAAATTCCTAGCCTCAGAAATCAGAAAAAAAAAGGAAAAAGAAAGAAAAGACTTCCAGATTGGCAAAGAAGAGGTCAAACTTTCACTCTTCATAGATGACATAATACTCTTTTTTGAAAACCTTAAAGACTCCACCAAAAATTTGCTAGAACTAATATATGAATTCAGTAAAGTTGTAGGATATAAAATCAATGTACAGAAATCTATTGCTTTTATATACACATTACTTTTTATATACACGTATTTCTTATATAGTAATGAAGCAGCAGAAAAAGAAATCGATGAATTGATCCTATTTACAATTACACCAAAAACCATAAGATACCCAGGAATAAACCTAATCAAAGAAGTTAAAGATCTGTACTCTGAAAACTATAGAAGACTTATTAAAGAAATTGAAGAAGATGTGAAGAAATGGAAAAATATTCCATGCTCCTGGATTGGAAGAACATTGTTAAAATGTCTATACACATTCAATGGAATCTCTATTAAAATACCATTGACATTTTTCACAGAACTAGATCAAACAATTCTAAAATTTGTATGGAACCAGAAAAGACCCTGAAGAGCCAAAGTAATGTCAAAAAAGAAAAGCAAAATGGGAAGCATCACAATCTCAGACTTCAACCTATATTACAAAGCTGTAATCATCAAGACAGTATGGCACAGGCACAAAAACAGACACACAGATCAATGGAACAGAATAGAGAACCCAGAAATGGACCTTCAATTCTATGGTCAACTAAGCTTCAACAAAGAAGTAAAGAATATCCAATGGAAAAAGACAGTCTCTTCAACAAATGGTGTTGGGAAAACTGGACAGCAATATGCAGGAAAATTAAACTGGACCACTCTCTTACACCATACCCAAAGATAAGCTCAAAACGGATGAAAGACTAAATGTGAGATAGGAAACCATCAAAACCTTAGAGGATAACACAGGCGGCAACCTTTTTGACCTTAGCCACAGCAACTTCTTACTAGACACATTGCCAGAAGCAAGGGAAACAAAAGAAAAACGAACTATTGGGACTTCATCAAGATAAAAACCTCTGCACAGTGAAGGAAACAATCAACGAGACTAAAAGGCAGCCTACAGCCCTGCTCCTTGGCTGGCACCACATAGTGCCATGGAGCCACTTAGGTGAGGTGAGGTGAGGCACAGCAAAGGTTAGTATAGGCAAAGCCTGGGAAGCTGCGAGAGGGGGAGCCCCACACTGGGGGAGCTTGAGGACCTGACTGCCTCTCACAAGCCACCTAGTTCCAGCCACAACCTGATACTGTGTTTCGTACAGATTGAAGATTGTGACAACTCTGTGTCAAGCCTATCGACACCATTTTCCCCAACATCATTTGCTTACTTCATTCCCCTGCATCACACTTTGGAAGACTTCCTTGACTGACTCAGCGCTGGATCTCTCTTCTTTCCCTCCCACTTTACCACAGACCTTGTTTGGCCCCAAGCAAGTGTAAACTGGACCTTGTGAGTGAGGTATCATCTTGACAGCTATCTCTCAGGGTGAAGGAAGTGGGACTGGCAAAGAACCGTGAGAATCTGCTCACCATTAAATATTGGTGGCGAGGGGGGGAAAAGATGGCCGAGGAGTAGAGGACCCCTTTTTCAGCTGGTCCCCTGAATCGAGCTGGCTATCTACCAAACCATCCTGAACACCCACGAAATCAGCCTGAGATGCAGAAAGATACATCTGGATCTCTACAAACGAGCATCTCCAGGGCTGAGTATTGAGGTACGAAGCAGGAAGCCAAGAATCCGAGCACAGATATCAGAAGATAAACAGAAGGGGGAGGGAGCTGCCACACTTGGAGCCAGGAAGCAATAACCTCCTGCACTGGGGAGCAGCCAGACTCACAGACTGGCACCCACGAGAAAGCAGACTGAGACCATGAGACTGGGAACACGCGTGCAGCCAGACTGAAAACCGGAGCTCCAGAGTGCTTACTGGAACCGGAATGAAACCAGGAGCTCGGGCATGCGCGCAACCAGACTGAAAACCAGAGCTCCGGAGCGCTCATTTGAACTACACTGAAACTGGAAGCTCAGGAGCAAGCACGTGACCAGACTGAAAACTGGAACTCCAGAGTGCTCGCTGGAACTGGACTCAAACCGTGAACTCGGGAGCGCGGTCATGAGAAGACTGAAAATCGGCGCTCCGGAGCACGCATGAACCACACTAAAACAGGGAGCTCGGGAGCATGCGTGGGAACCAGGGGCAGCTGGTGGTGTTAGAAGCACAAAGAACAGAGACATGCCGGCCCTGGGACCGAGGGCTGGGAGAGGGGTTCTCGGTGCACAACCCCAGACGCTGTAGGGTTTTTAGCAGCACCGACAGAAACAGAGTTAAAGTGGCCAAGAGGGCACAGTGGAGAGCAGACTGCAATCTCTCCGTTCTGAGACAGAGGCTAGGATACGGGCACTGCTGCTCTGACTCTCAGAAGAGTCACGGCAAACCACCAGGGAAAGCTGCCAGAGAACAAAAGCTCAGAAATACCGGTTCGCATTGTGCCCACCCCCCCACACACACACAGGGGACAGGGCAACTCTACCAAAACAGGTTTGCCCGAGTATCAGTGCGGCAGGCCCCTCCCCCAGAAGGTAGGCTGAAAAATCAAGAAGCCCACATCCCTAAGGTCCCTATAAAACAAGTGCACACTGCCTGGGTCCCAGTCAATGATTTCGGCTCTGTGCATCCCTACAACCTCTCCTCATCAGAATGATAAGGAGGAGAAATCCCCCCCAAAAAAGAAAAGATACAGAGTCTGTCACCTCTGCCACAGAACTGATGGATATGGATATAACCAAATTGTAAGAAATGGGTTTCAGAGTAACAATGGTCAAGATGATGTGTAGGATTGAAAAAATATTAACAAAAATATTAACAAGAACATAGAATCTCTAAGGGCGGAAATGAGAGCGAATCTGGCAGAAATTAAAAATGCTATGAATCAAATACAGTCTAAACTGGATGCTCTGACAGCCAGGGTAAATGAGGCAGAAGAAAGAATTAGTGAATTGTAAGATGAGATGTTAGAAAAGAAGAAAAAAACAGAAACTTGGCTCAAAAAAATCCAATCTCAAGAATGTAGATTACAGGTGATTACTGACTCAATGAAACGTTCCAATGTCAGAATCATCAGCATCCCCAAGTGGGTGGGAAAGAGAGAGGTCTGGAAGAGATATTTGAACAAATTGTAGCTGAGAACTTCTCTAATCTGGCAAAGGAAACAAGCATTTGTGTCCAAGAGACAGAGAGGACCCCTCCCAAGATCAATGAGAACAGACCTAAACCATGTCACATCATAGTGCAATTCACAAATATTAGATCCAAGGATACAGTATTGAAAGTGGCCAGGGGGAAGAAAATCCTTATGTACAGAGGGAAGAATATCAGAATAACGTCAGACCTGTCTACAAAGACCTGGCAGGCCAGGAAGGGTTGGCAGGGTACTTTCAAAGCTCTATCTGAGAAGAACATGCAGCCAAAAATCCTTTATCCAGCAAGACTGTCATTCAGAATTGATGGGAAGATAAGGATCTTCCAAGATTGGCAGAAAATGAAGGAATTCATGACCACCAAACCAGCAATACATGAGATATTAAGGAGGGTTCTATAAAAGTAAAAAGGCCCCAAGAGTGATACAGACCAGAAATTTACAATCTATAGAAACAAAGACTTCACAGGCAACATGACATCATTAAAATCATATCTCTCAATAATCATTCTCAATGTGAATGGCCTAAATGTTCCCATAAATTCCACAGGATTGCAGATTGGATAAAAAGACATGACCCATCCATTTGCTGTCTATAAGAGACTCTTTTTGAAACTAGAGATACATCCAGACTGAAAGTGAAGGGATGGAAAACCATTTTTCATGCCAATGGACCTCAAAAGAAATCTGGGGTAACAATTCTCATATCAGACAGATTAGATTTTAAACTAAAGACTGTAGTGAGAGATACAGAAGGACACTATATTATTCTAAAAGGATGTATCCAACAAGTGGATATGACAAGTATAAATACTGATGCCTGCAACAGGGGAGCAGCTAGATACACAAGCCAACTCTTAACCAGAATAAAAAGACATATAGATATTAATATGATAATAGTAGGGGACCACAACACTCCACTCTCAGCAATAGACAGATGACCTAAGCAGAAAATCAACAAAGAAATAAGAGCTTTGAATGACATACTGGACCAGATGGACCTCATAGATATATACAGAACACTACACCCCAGAACAACAGAATACTCATTCTTTTCGAGTGCACACAGAACGTTCTCCAGAATAGACCATATACTGAACAGACCATCACAGAACAGGTCTCAAATGATACCAAAAGACTGAGATTATTCCCTGCATATTCTCAGACCACAATGCTTTGAAACTGGAACTCAATCACAAGGAAAAATTTGGAAGAAACTCAAACACTTGGAAACTAACAACCATCTTGCTCAAGAATGATTGGGTAAATCAGGAAATTAAAAATCAGATTAAACAATTTTTGGAGACCAATGAGAATGAAAACACATCAGTCCAAAACCTATGGGACACTTCAAAGGCAGCCCTAAGTGGAAAATACATAGCCATCCAAGTTTCACTCAAAAGAACAGAAAAATCTAAAATGCAGTTTTTATATTCTCACCTCAAGAAGCTGGAGCTGGAACAGAAGAACAGGCTTAACCCATGCACGAGAAGGCAGTTGATCAAGATTAGAGCAGAGATCAATGAATTAGAAACCAGGAGCACAATAGAGCAGATCAACAGAACTAGAAGCTGGTTTCTTGAAAGAATAAATAAGATTGATAAGCCACTGGTCAGATCTATTCAAACGAATACAGAAAGGACCCAAATTAAGAAAAATTATGAATGAAAGGGGAGAGATCATAACCAAAACCAATGAAATAAGAAGGATCATTAGAAACTGTTATCAACAGCTTTATGCCAATAAATTAAACAATCTGGAAGACATGGAGGCCTTCCTGGAAACCTATAAACTACCAAGACTGAAACAGGAGGAAATTTATTATTTAAACAGACTGATTAATTATGAAGAGATTGAAGCAGTAATCAAAAACCTCCCCAAAAACAAGAGTCCAGGGCCTGACGGATTCCCCGTGGAATTCTTCCAAACATTCAAAGAAGAAATAATACCTATTCTCCTGAAGCTGTTTCCAAAAATAGAAACAGAAGGAAAACTACCAAACTCATTCTATGAGGCCAGTATTACCTTGATCCCCAAACCAGGCAAAGACTGCATCAAAAAGGAGAATTACAGACTGATATCCCTGATGAATATAGTCACCAAAATTCTCAACAAGATCCTAGCTAATAGGATCCAAGAGTACATTAAAAAGATTATCCATCATCACCAAGTGGGATTCATCCCTGGGATGCAAGGGTGGTTCAACATTCGCAAATCGAGATCTAGACATCTCAATCACATCAGCAAGATCACATCTAGATCACATCAACAAGAAAGAGTCAAGAACCATATGACCTCTCAATGATGCAGAAAAAGCATTTGACAAAATACAGCATCCTTTCCTGATTAAAACCCTTCAGAGTGTAGGGATAGAAGGTACATTCCTCAATCTCATAAAAACCATCTATGAAAAGCCTACAGCAAATGTCATTCTCAATGGGGAAAAGCTGAACGCCTACCCCTTAAGATCAGGAACATGACAAGGATGCCCACTCTCGACATTATTATTCAACATAGTACCAGAAGTCCTTGCAACAGCAATCAGACAACAAAAAGTGATAAAAGGTATCCAAATCGTTAAAGAAGAAGTCAAACTGTCTCTCTTTGCAGATGACATGGTACTCTATATGGAAAACCCAAAGACTCCACCCTCAAATTACTAGAACTTATAGAGCAATTCAGTAATCAATGCTGAGAGATCAGTTGCATTTGTATACATGAACAATGAGTCTGAAGAAAGAGAAATTAGGGAATCCATTCCATTTACAATAACACCAAGAATCATACGTTATCTCGGAATTAACTTAACCAGAGATGCAAAGAATCTATATTCTAGAAATTACAAATCACCCCTGAAAGACATTGAAGAAGACACAAAAGATGGAAAAATATTCCATGCTCATGGGTTGGAAGAATAAACACAGTTAAAATGTCTATGCCACCCATAGCAATGTACACTTTTATTGCCATCCCAATCAAAATACCAATGACATTTTTCAAAGAGCTGGAACAAACAGCCCTCAAATTTGTGTGGAATCAGAAAAGTCCCCAAATCACCAAGGAATTGTTGAAAAGGAAAAACAAAGCTAGGAGCATCACGTTGCCTGATTTCAAGCTACACTACAAAGCTGTGATCACAAAGACAGCATGGTACTGGCACAAAAACAGACACATAGACCAATGGAACAGAATAGAGAACCCAGAAATGGACCCTCGGCTCTATGGGCAACTAATCTTTGACAACTCAGGAAAAAACATCCAGTGGAAAAAAGACAGTCTCTTCAATAATTTGTGCTGGGAAAATTGGACAGCTCCATGGAAAAGAACGATACTTGACCAATCTCTCACACCATACACAAAGATAAACTCCAAATGGATGAAAGACCTCGAGGTAAGACAGGAATCCATCAAAATCATAGAGGAGAACATAGGCTGCAACCTCTTTGACATCAGCTACAGCAACTTTTTTAATGACACATCTCCAAAGACAAGAGAAACAAAAGAAAAAATGAACTTGTGGGACTTCATGAAGATAAAAAGCTACTGCACAGCCAAGAAAACAGTCAAAAAATCTAGGAGGAAGCCCATGGAATGGGAGAAGATATTTGCAAATGACACTACAGATAAAAGATTAGTATCCAAGATCTACAAAGAACTTTTCAAACTCAATACACAGGAAACAAATAATCAAATCAAAAAGTGGGCAGAAGTTTAAGTTCTTAGTAGATCTTGGATACCAGTCTTTTATCTGTAGTGTCATTTGCAAATATCTTCTTCCATTCCGGTGACTAACATAGCATAATAAAAAAATATTATTATTAAAAGAAATGGGAAGAAGATATGAACAGACATTTTTCCAATGAAGACATACAAATGGCTAGCAGACACATGAAAAAATGTTCAAAATCATTAGCCATCAGGGAAATTCAAATCAAAACCACCTTGAGATACCACTTTATGCCAGTTAGAATGGCAAAAATGGACAAGGCAGGAAACAACAATTGTTGGAGAGGATGTGGAGAAAGGGGATCCCTCTTACACTGTTGGTGGGAATGCAAGTTGGTACAGCCACTCTGGAAAACAGTGTGGAGGTCCCTCAAAAAGTTAAAAATAGAGCTACCCTATGATCCAGCAGTTGCACTACTGGGTATTTACCCCAAAGATACAGACATAGTGAAGAGAAGGCCATATGCACCCCAATGTTCATAGCAGCATTGACCAGAATAGCTAAGTTATGGGAGGAACTGAGATGCCCTTCAACAGATGACTGGATTAAGAAGATGTGGTCCATATATACAATAGAATATTACTCAGCCATCAGAAAGAACGATTCTACAACATTTGCAGCAACATGGATGGGACTGGAAGAGATTATGCTAAGTGAAATAAGTCAAGCAGAGAAAGACAATTGTCATATGGTTTCACTCATTTATGGAACATAAGAAATAGCAGGGAGATTGGTAGGAGAAGGAAGGGAAGAATGAAGGGGGGTAAAGAAGGGGGAATGATCCATGGGAGACTCTGGACTCTGGGAAACAAACTGAGGGCTTTGGAGGGGAAGAGGGTGGGGGATTGGGATAGGCCAGAGATGGGTATTAAGGAGGGCACATATTGCATGGAGCACTGGGTATTATATGCAAATAATGAATCATGGAACACCACATCAAAAACTAAGGGTATACTGTATGGTGACTAACATAACATAATAAAAATTAATTAAAAAAATAAAAAATAAAAGGCAGCCTATGGAATGGGAGAAGATATTTGCAAATGACATATTGGATAAGCAGCTAGTACCCAAAATCTATAAAGAACTCATCAAAATCAACACCTCAAAAATAAATAATCCAGTTAAGAAATGGACAGAAGACATGAACAGACATTTCTCCAAAGAAGACATGCAAATAGCTATGAGACACATGAAAAAATGCTCAACATCACTCTTCATCAGGGAAATAGAAATCAAAACCACAATGAGATATCACCTCACACCAGTCAGAATGACTAAAATTAACAACTAAGGAAATAACAGATGTTGGTGAGGATGGAGAGAAAGGGGAAACCTTTTGCACTGTTGGTAGGAATGCAAACTGGTGCAGCCACTCTGGAAAACAGTATTGTTTTCCTCAAAAATTTTATAGAGGTGCCCTATGAGCCAGCAATTGCACTACTGTGTATTTATCCAAAGGATACAAAAGTGCCAATTTGAAGGGACACATACACCCCAATGTTTATAGCAGCAATGTCGACAATAGCCAAAATGTAGAAAGAGCCCAAATGCACATCGAATGATAAGGAAGATGTGCTGTATATATACAATGGACTGTTACTCAGTCATCAAAAAAATGAAATCTTGTCATTTGTAACAATGTACATGGAATTAGAGTGTATTATCCATACTGGAATAAGTTAATCAGAGAAAGGCAAATATATGATTTCATTATACGTGCAATTTAAGAAGCAAAACAGATGATCATAGGCCAAGGGAAGAAAAAATAAAATAATATTAAAACAGAGAGGGAGGCAAACCATAAGTGACTCTTAACTATAGAGAGAAAACATTGTTGCTGGATGGGAGGTGGATGGGAGGATGGACTAAATGGGTGATGGGCATTAAGCGGGGGCACTTGTGATGAGCAGTGGACATTACATGTAACACTAAATCACTAAATTCTATGAATCACTAAATTCTGTTCCTGGAACAAACAAGCAAAAAAACAGTCAAATCTTACCCTGGAGGGGAAACACATAAACCACTATTTTCCATTTAAATAAAAAAAATCCAACCTCAGTCATCCTTGGGGCTCAATTCATTCTTATGGCAAAATTCCCATAGCTTATATTATACCGAAGGGGTAATGCAGTTACAAGCCTCTTTGTGCTGAGCAGATTCCAAGAGGCACTTGTTGAGGTAATTATGCAATTACACTCAATTATTCAGTTACATTACATATTTAGTCAAAACCAGTAGACATGCCAGAGAACAAAAACAAATGGCTGGGTTGAGAAGGGAGGAAAAGAAGGAGAAGATACAAATAGACCACCAGTTATCTAAATATTGGTGTAAGAAGCAAGGACTTTAAAATACTGTAATTCATTAGTGCAAGAAAATAAATTACAAGACAAATACTTTTATTCTGGGAAACAGCATAAAATACATGCTTCAGAATGCTCCCACTGAGTGGCCAGGGAGCTGAGTATTAATACACCAGATCCAACTAGTCATTAGTTAAAAGATGGTCCCAGAGTGCTAAGTCCTGTTCTTTGGGACTGACATTGGCAGCTAGAAGATGCACACCGAGATGGCAGGGCCTAAGGAATATGGGGGACAGAAAGTGCTGATAAAGGAAAGAAACTCAGAGAGGGGTTAGATTAGAAAAACCTCTCACTGTGGAGCTGTTCTAGGTGGGAAGCCTGGGAACACAGACTACCAGTTAGAAGAGCCCCATCAGGGGCGCCTGGGTGGCGCAGTCGTTAAGGCGTCTGCCTTCGGCTCAGGGCGTGGTCCCGGCGTGCCGGGATCGAGTCCCACATCGGGCTCCTCCGCTGTGAGCCTGCTTCTTCCTCTCCCACTCCCCCTGCTGTGTTCCCTCTCTCGCTGGCTGTCTCTCTGTCACATAAATAAATTAATTAAAAAATCTTTAAAAAAAAAAAAAAAAGAAGAGCCCAATCAGGCAAAAATCAACCTGGCTTAATAGAAGTCAAACTCTCACTCTTCATTGATGACATGATACTTTATGTGGGAAACCCAAAGACTCCACCTCAAAATTGTTAGAACTCATACAGGAATTCAGCAATGTGGCACGTTATAAAATCAATGTATAGAAATCAGTTGCGTTTCTATACAGTAACAATGAGACAGAAGAAAGAGAAATTAGGGAATCGCTTCCATTTACAATTGCACCAAAACCAGAAGATACCTAGGAGTAAACCTAACTAAGAGGTAAAGAATCTGTACTCTCGAAACTACAGAAGACTTATGAAAGAAATTGAGAAAAACACAAAGCGATGGAAAAATATTCCATGCTCATGGATTGGAAGAATAAACATTGTTAAAATGTCTATGCTGCCCAGAGCAATCTACACATTCAATGCAATCCCTATCAAAATACAATCAACATTTTTCACAGAGCTGGAAGAAATAATCCTAAAATTTGTGTGGAACCAAAAAAGACCCCAAATAGCCAGGGGAATGTTGAAAAAGAAAACCATAGCTGAGGGCATCACAATGCCTGACTTCAAGCTATATTACAAAGCTATAATCATCAAGACAGTATGATACTGGCATAAACACTGACACATAGATCAATGGAACAGAACAGAGAACCCAGAAATGGATCCTCAACTCTATGGTCAACTGATGTTTGACAAAGCGGGGAAGAAGATCCAATGGACAAAGGACAGTCTCTTCAATAAAAGGTGTTGGGAAAATTGGACAACCACATGAAAAGGGATGAAACTGGACCATATTCTTATACCATACCCAAAGATAAACTCAAAATGGATGAAAGACCTAAATGTGAGACAGGAATCCATCAAAATCCTAAAGGAGAACACAGACAGCAACCTCTTTGACTTCGACCACAGCAACTTCTTTGACCTCGGCTGCAGCAACTTCTTTGACCTTGGCCGCAGCAACTTCTCACTAGACACGTCTCCAAAGGAAAAGGAAACAAAAGCAAAAATGAATTATTAAAACTTCATCAAGATAAAAGCTTTTGCACAGCAAAGGAAACAATCAACAAAACTAAAAGGCAACTTACAGAATGGGAGAAGATATTTGCAAATGACATATCAGATGAAGGGCTAGTATTCAAGATCTATAAAGAACTTCTCAAACTCAACACCCAAAACACAATCCAGTCAGAAATGGGCAGAAGACATGAATAGACATTTCTCCAAAGAAGACATACAAATGGCCAATAGACACTTGAAAAAATACTCCACATCACCCAGCATCAGGGAAATACAAATCAAAACCACAATGAGATACCACCTCACACCAGTCAGAATGGCTAAAATTAACAAGACAGGAAGCACCAAATAGTGGCAAGGATGTGGAGAAAGGAGAACCCTCTTACACTGTTGGTGGGGACGCTAGCTGGTACAGCCACTCTGGAATACAATATGGAGTTTCCTCAAAAATTTTAAAATATAGCTACCCTATGGCCCACAATTGCACTACTAGGTGTTTACCCCAAAGATACAAATGTAGTGATCCAAAGGGACACATGCACCCCAATGTTCATAGCAGCAATGTCCACAATAGCCAAACTGTGAAGAGAGCCAAGATGTTCATCAACAGAAGAATGGGTAAAGAAGATGTGGTATATATATACAATGGAATATTAGTCAGCCATCCGAAAGAATACTTACCATTTACGTCGACATGGATGGAACTGGAGGGTATTCTGCTGAGTGAAATAAGTCAATCAGAGAAAGACAATTATCGTATGGTTTCACTCATATGTGGAATATAAGAAACAGGGCAGAGGACCATAGGGGAAAGAGGAAAAACTGAACAGGAAGTCATCAGAGAGAGAGAAAAACCATGAGAGACTCCTAACTATGGGAAACAAACAGGGTTGGTGGAGGGGAAGTGGGTGAGGGGATGTGGTGAGACCACCACTGGGGTCTTTTCTCTAAAGGACTGCTGCTCTGGGGATGTCAAGGGACCCTGTGGGACTCAGGCTGGATCCTGATGGCAAGAAAACAACAGAGGCACTGATCTCACCAGTAACTGGCACAGGATGGGTAAGTGTCCCTCCTTTTCTTATTCATCATCACCCCCTTTATAGGCCCAGACCCAGCCTTAACCTGCTGCCAAAAGTCTTGAGTCTGAATTATGTTTTTTCTCTCCTGCTCTTGGTGGGAATGGAGAACCCTGGATGCCTTTTTCTTCCCATAACACAGTATCTCATTTGTTCATTTATTTTTTCTTTCATCCCACAGATACTACCTGAGTAGATGCTGTGTCCCTAAAATGTTGAATAAACCACGTTTATGCTTCCAGGAATATGCATCTAGATAAAAAGAAAGCCAAATGAACACATAGTCACAATTCATGGTGAGAAAGGGCTATGAGGAAGGAAAAGCACAGATATCCTCGGAGGGGCTTAACATTTTTACATTTTGGGGAAATGACCGTGCCCTATCAGTCAGTCATTGCCTCTTAACAATCATAACATTTCAGTGCCTGTAGTAATACACATTTATTTCTCTCACATATTTGTGGAACAGCTAGGGTTTTGTTGATAAGTTGGGCTTGACTGGACATCTGCATCTCAGCTGAGTTGGATCCAGTCAGCTCCACATGTGTTTCTCATCATTATGAGCAGTGGGCCTACTAGGCTCTCTTCACCTCATGACAAGGGGAGACACACAAGAAGGTAAGCCAAATTCACAAGAATTTTTCAAGCTTCTGCTTATTTCATATTTGCTAACATCCTACTGGGCAAAGCAACTCACATGGGCTTCCTCCCAAGGAAGTCACTCTTTTGCACTGTAATTTGATCTACCCCACATCTCTGCATTGTCTTTATCTCAGAAACCATCTGGGAGGTGGACTGGTAGAAGAGTATGTATCCAGGTGGATCTCTTTCCATTGTTTTTATTCAGTGACTTGAAATAATTTTGGAGTTACCTGTTAATCTTAAGCCTTAGTGAAATATGGGCCATTTTTTCCTGAAAACAGCAACAACAACAACAACAAAAGCACATGCCCACGAAGCCAACATTGTATATCCAATTTTGGGGACAATGCAGGCAGCAATCACATCTCCAGTTACATACCTGATCATAGACATACTCTCAATTCCCATCCATCTTGCTACTTCCAGCATCAGAGAGACAAAATCAAGTGTGCTCACCCACCCAGTAAAATCAAACTTGACTTGAGTTTGCCAAGGGGCAAATCTGCCTCAAAGAACCACAACCAAAGACACCTGGGGGTGGAGATCATGCAGATAGGTGTGTTGATTGGAAACAATCTGGAGAATACTTCTCCTGTAGAGCAGTACCCTGCTCTGACTGGGACACCACTTTGAGGTGTACCCTATTGAGGATGGGCCATATTACCCAGGGATTCTCCCTATCCTGACAATGCTAGGTAGGATCCAGGAAGACCAGGCCATTGGCAGAGGATTTGGGGTGGGGCAGTCACAGGCCACATCCCTCTGGTCTGGTTCCCCTCCTTGTACCCTCACTCTCTAGAAACTCTGTGCACATGTAGGACACCAGGAAGTCTGTATACTTTGGCTGACAGCTGCACTGCACTGCTTCTAATATTTGAGTTACAGAATGTGTTATATGGTAAACATGATTTTATTAAAATACTCTGCCCTCCAGCATATTTATTTCACTTCAGCTTATAGGAGTGGGTTTCCTGCTGCTTTGCTCCCGAGACAGAGAAATCTTCTGGAAATAGGGTCCTATTTTATATTAAACACAACAGCTGCCAGAATTGCTGGGTCTGCCAAGTTGGCCCAGCATCAGTCTGATGTCAGAGGCCACATTTCTTGCATTTCTCAGGAGACCACTGGCTTCCCCATGACTCAGAGTTCATCCTTACCTCGGACTCAGTTGGGATTAGGAGGGACAGGGCTTTGAAGCCTGCTGTGGGTGCTTCTGAAAGTGGGGAGGGAGGACCTGGATGGGATGAGACACATCATTTGTTGGATGATGAGCATCCAGAGAAGAAGCATTTTGCATTTCAGCATTTTGCAAAATGAAAAGAACATGGCACCATCCAACAACTGTGAACACGTGAAGTTCTTTTCTGTGGTGTAGTCCTTTAAACCCTGGTGTTCCAACAGAGATTGTCAAAGGGATTTTGGCCAGTGCAGCTATGGGGAGAGAGAAGAGGGTGCCTGACCCACACATGAGTTCTGTGTCCTTTCTGGGGATTACAGCTTGATCCCAAGGCACTTTCTTTGCACCTAATTTTCAGATGAAGTAAGGCAAAGTTATTAAATTTTATGAATTGCTCTATAGTTGGGGGGCTGCAAGAGCTTCTCAGAACTGCCATAGATCATGTGAGAACTTGTCTAGCGAGAGAAAGTCTCTCATGGAAAAATCTTACTCTAAAGTGACCTAGATTCACAGCCCGTCATCCTGGGAAAGGAGCTTCTGATAGAGTTGGCAAGGCTGTTTCCTATAAGATGAGCACCAGTTGGTCACCCACTTCTGCCTAGAGATGGATGAAGAGCTGTGGAGTGTGAAGTGGCAGACCTCCATGGCTCCATGCCCAGAAAACTGCTGTGAGGGAAAGCACAAGAGCCTCTGGCCATCCCCAGTGCATCAGGCAGGTGGGATGAATATTGGGATCTGGTGACAAGATGAAAGTGCTCTTTGACCTTCAACTTCCTTGTACAAGAGCTTAACAGGCATCAGCAGCAGATGAGAAGAGATTACTTATGTTCCATCTGTCAATATCATCTTGGATCCCTTGCAGGTTACTGTCATTTAGGTTTCATGTGCATTTTCAATTTGTATCACTACGATGTCTCCCTTGGGGTAGTAACCCATCTGTTAGCAATGGCTGTTAGAGGTTGGAGTTTTCCTCTTTACTGTGGAGCTGTCTGTCCCAGGACAGGTAGAGGATGGGGTTTGATAAACACTATACCTCACTGCCTTGCTGGAGGGCCCTGTGCTCTGGGCATGGTGCGCACTGAGCAAAGGGAGGACATTCAGGTTTAAGACAGCAGGATGGCCCAATCTTCTTAAACAAAGACTTCATGGGGCCACATCCTCCATCCCAGGTCTGCTCAAGGACCAAAAAAAAAAAAACAAAAACAAAAAAAAAAACAAAAAAAAACAAAACCCAAAAAACAATTAAAGCTCTCCAAAATAAATACATTTCATTTAAATTGGAAATAAAAAAAGGAAATGTTACCCCTTAACACTGAGAGATGCCACAGAACATGCTGATTTATGCAAGCTCCTTTTTATGCAATATATACTGCACTATATTTAGAGATTTGACACATGAAGCTTTCTCCTGAAGGCCGTGATAGGGACACAGCATTTACTTTGCCAAAGGCACTCAAGGTTTTACTTTCAAGGACCATGTGTAGGTCGGACACAGCATCTGCCCACAAAATGTTTTTACAGTCTAGTTGGGGAGATAGACATGGACCACAAATGTAAACAAATTCTATAATCAGAAATTGTGGTGCCTGCTTAGAAGGGAAGAACTGGGCTCTGAGAGAATCATAGGACAGATCTAATTTGGATTGCAAGGGGTAGGTAGTTGGTCAGGGAAAGCCCTTTCTGGAGAAATAATATTTCATTCATTTATTTAATTGACATTCAACAAATATTTATTGGGCATCTACTACTCTTGGTATTAGGGGTGAACAAGACATACAAAATTGTGAGTCTTCATAGAGGTTGCATTTCAGTGAGGAGAGGTAGACAATGAACCAAATGAAAAGTAAACTATGACATGGTAGAAGGTGATGAGTGCTATGGAAGCAGTGGTATACTGGTGAACGTTAACATTACTGGCTCTCCATTTTTGAAAAAGCCTTGATTTGTAGTGTCTACCAATTTCTGTGGTGTAAACATTCCTATAGTGGCCAATGTCATGCTGTCAACATGACATAAACAGGGTCACAACTGTCCTGAAGATTTAACAGTTGGCTTTCTTGTGAACTGATAAACTCAGGCCCCAACACACCACTGCATGAATGAACATCTACTAGGGTAGGGAGACAGGGAGTGGTGAGCTAGGACTGCATTGTTAAATAGGGTGGTTAGGGAAGACAACCCCACAGAGAGCCAAGACTTGCAGGAGGCAAAGGAGTGAGCCCTGACAATATCTGGTGAAAGAGCATTCTAGGCTATGTCAAGCAGGCTCTGAAATGGCCCTAATGATCTCCACCTGATATTCATGCCCCATGTAGTCTCCTCCCTCTGTGTGGAGCTGCATAGAGTGATTTGTTTCTGATCAACATGTATGATGTTTTTTTCTATAAGATTACAATAGACTTTGACTGTGTCTTCCTAGCAGACTCTTTTTTAGGCTTTGAAGAAGCAAGGAGCTGAGGCCCTCAGCCTAACAGCCCACAGGGAACTGAATTTCACTGACAGCTTGGAAGTGGGTCCTTTCTCAGTCAAGCTTTCAGATAAGGTCTTGGCCTGGCTGACAGCTTGATTGCAGGCGTGTGAGATACTCTGAAGTAGAGGACCCAGTTAAGCTGTGCTCAGACTCCAGACCCACAGAAACTGTGAGATAATAATGTGTGTTGTTCTAAGCTGCTAAATTTTGTTATGATTTGTCATACAACAATATATTGACAATAACTATACACTGACTGAGAGAAGAACAAGTGCAAAATCCATGTGGTATGAATATGCCTGGTGTGTTCTAGGCACAGCAAAGAATCCAGGGCGGCTGGCACAGAGAGAAGGAGGGAGGAGCAGAAATAGATTGAAATTAGAGAGGGAACCCAGACCAGAAGGCATAGGGCCTTGCATTCCCTGAAGCTGAGACCTAAGATTAACTAATTTGGTGAGAGAATTACCAGGGAATTCCTTTTGACTTCCTTCATGCCTCCCATCTAGGGCTTCTGTTCTGGAAGAGGAGAACTGGAGTGCCCTTTGGTTTCCACAATGTGAGACTAATGTCCTTGAATAAATGGCTGAGTTCTGCAGAGGTCCAGGGGTGTGGCAGGTTATAACAAGCTTGGAGTTGTAAATCCTCAGCCTGGGATAGACTCTGTAAGGTGGAGGAAGCAGACTGACTTTAGAGGTAGAATGCCTGGGTTGAGGCCTTGGCATTGTTGGTCACCAGCTGTGTGACACTGGGAAAATGGCTTAGCCTTTCTGAGTCCTAGATTTCTCAACAATAAAATGAAATAGTAACACCAGACTTCTTCAACAAGTTTCTTAAGAGAATCAAATGGAATTAATGTGCTTTGATACTTTAAAGAGCTAAAATAAAACATTCTCAATACTTTTCAGGTCCCAGGCCCCCGAAACTCAAGATTTAAAGCCTCTTTTGGACTGTCTGAACCAAAGAAAACATTTCTGAAAAGTGGCATACTGAGTCTGGGAGCAAGAGGCTGAGGGTGGCCAGGGAGGTTCCAGCACATTTCAGTTGACACATGGGGTCCTGCATGTAGGAAGATGCTCAGTGCTTGCTTTTAGATTCCAATGAGAATAGAACTGGAAGAAACAGATTGAAATCACAGCAGGGAATATGTAGGGTAAACAACTACAATGCAGCATTGTCAATAAAGGTGGGAACCTTAGGAGAACTGATCCAGGAGTTTGTGGAGTCTCCTTTCTTGTGCATCTGTAAGAAGGAGAAAGCAATTCCCTTGGAAGTAGAAAAGATAAATGACTACCCACTTTCCACATCTCAGCCAAGGATTCCTGAAGCAGGAGAAGAAGTTTAATGGGAGATGAATGATTTAGTTGTTGGCTTATTTTACTTAATTTTACACAAATTTACTTTGCTTTTTCTTCAATGGTAACTTATGGTAATCCAGCTTCATTGATTCACTTCTTTAGAACAATAAATTTTTCCAAAGTTCTAGTCCAGTGGTTTTCCATCTTGGTGGAGCAGCAGAATCACTTAAGTAGATAGATAGATAGATAGATAGATAGATAGATAGATAGATAGATAGATAATTGATGATAGATAGATGATAGATAGATAGATGATAGATAGATAGATAGATAGATAGATAGATAGATTAGATAGATAGATAGATATAGATAGATAGATAGATAGATAGATAGATAGATAGATAGATAATGGATCAATGGATGGATAAATAGATATTTGCATGGCATCCCTAGACCTTCTGAGTCAGAAACTTCTAGGATCTGGGCTCTAAAACCGCACAGATGACCCTGAAACATGACTCAAACTGAAGACCACAAATGCCATCCAAATCATTCTGCAATGCCACATTATAAGCCTTGAGCTCAGCTGTTTTAGAATTGTGTACTGCATTACTGAACTAACTTAAAGTATTGTTTTGGGGGGAAAGTCATGCACTCTTCCAAAACAAGATTTGACTAAATTCAATTCTGCAAATTTTGTCAAAAAGCCCATCTAATTTCATGGCAATTCTATAAAGCTGGTAGATAAGGAAAAGTCTTGTATTTGGAGAAAGAAAACCCTTCTGGCTGTAAAGGACTCTTATGAGTAAGTCATTTCACTTCCTCTGTGTTTCAGCCTGGGATATATGTGGGGTTAGGGCTGGGTTGAGGAAAATCTCTGTGTCTTTTGGCTTGAAATTCACTGGGCAGAAGCCAGTTTCCACTTATGCAGATGAAAGCCAAAGGAGATGGAAGGAGTAAAGAAAACTGAGATATCTAATGGGAAGAACAGAAAAAGATGCTGGAGTTTCATCTCCAACAAGCTCTAAGTTAAAAATCTCTTCAGAAAAGTCTTTGTACTGTATGGTGACTAACAAAATATAATAAAAAAATATTATTATAAAAAAAAGACCAAAAAAAAAAAAAAGTCTTTGGGAAGTTGTAAGTAAGGCTTCTCATACCAAGCTGTCTGGAGCTTCATCTCGCTCTCCTCTAACATTCTGTATGGATTTCCAGGAGGTTTCCATTCCCAAAATAACATTGCAAATGAATGCGTCCTTTTCCTATCGTGCAAACAGGACTCACTGGTAACAGTTCTAAATTGTGAGAAGATTTTTTACTGTACCTCAAGTTTTGTACACCATTCTCCACGAAATAACTAGATAAGACTTGAAATGACCTTTTAAGGAAAAATTTTTCCTACATAAAAAGTAAAAATTGTGCTGAGAGTTTGTGCTACACACATATGCTGAGTGCTATTTCCAAATCCTTTGAAGCTAACATTGTATGGCATTCCCAAACCAAGCCTGTGAGATAGAGCTCCAGTGTTGTTGTGCTCTTGTGTGCAGGTTTTCAGTGCCTAACCCCAAGGGGTGCCATTTTCATACACCCAATGATAATACATGTCCTAGGGTTGCACACTGCATAACATGCACAACTGTAGGCATGTACAGTGGTGCTGAAACCCCAGAGCATAGCAGGGGGCAGGGCTGGGGGCAGGAAGGAGGACCTCCAGTAATTTCACCCAGATGGAGTGCTATGTGAGAGAAAGTTCTGACCCAGCTGCTTTGAACCCTGGGCATGAAAAGCATGTATAGAAAGAGGGGTCATCTGGGGTGATGTCAGCATTATGGCAGTGTAAGTCATTCTTCTTTCCTCTCTCCCCTTTTAAATGACTAATTAAATAAACACTATGAGCTCAAATCCCTCAATGCCTATGCCAAAGGACTTGGGAGGACTCCTGCCCACCTGTGCATTTGAAAATAAACAAACAAGACCTTAGTAAGAATTCCAGATGCAAGGAAGCCAGTGAACTTGCCCCACCCTCACACAGCAAGGCGGGACAGGGGCAGGGTTGGGGGGTGGACCTGGAAATTGCTGACCTGGGCAGATAAACATTGGTGAGTGAGAATTTGTGGAAGTGCAGACTGTCTGAGAGGAGATTCCAGCAAGCCATCTAGTGAGAGAGAGATGATTTTGGATGCAGAGAATAGGCAAGAACTCCTCTAGAGCCGCTCATCTCCCCAGGATGACACTGCAAGGGGCAAAGCTGTCCCCTGTGGAGGAGGAAGAAAGCACAGAATGAGTGCCTGGGTATCTCAGTTGTGGGGGTTGCAGCTGGAGAAACCCATTTGTCTCCAGCAGTACCCTAATTTCTGAGGCAGGACCTCCATGACTTGGGGGAGGGAGAAAGGGAAAAAAGCATTTAAAAATATCAAGAGGCATTATGGGGCACTGGGATGGCACAGTCAGTTCAGTGCCCAACTCTTGGTTTCAACTCAGGTCATGATCTCGGGGTCGTGAGATCAAGTTCCGCTAGGACTCCATGCTCAGCACAGAGCCTCCTTAAGACCCTCTCTGCCCCTCCTCTCCTGGCTTCCCTTCCTCCCTCTCTCTAAAATAAATAAATCTTTAAAAAATATATCAAAAGGCATTAAAGGAACTTGGTTCCTGCTCTCTGCTTCAGGACTTC
>NW_024423344.1:784350-790756 GCF_017311325.1 Ursus maritimus | reverse complement strand
GCAGGAAGTCCCCATAAGCCTCTGGGGGACTACTACACTTGAGGATCTCTCCATCCAGGTCCACAGGCACCCCCATTGCCCTGAGTGCTAAACCCACATCTCCCCCTACTCTGTGGCCAGCTCCATGTGTGCACTCCTGAGTGTGGCAGTGAAAGCAGATTGGGTAATTAGAGCACTCTCAGGAAAATGGACTACTGTCTGGGTGAAGGAAAAACCACAAACTGGAGTATAGTGCCACCTCCTGGAAAACAAAAGAGAGATTCCTGCAGCAAGCCTGGTGAGTTATAGGAAGAGAAAACATAAAGGGTAAGAATTTGTCCACAAGAATTTGTCCAAAATGAATGGAACAGGTTTACCCATAATAAGCCTAGGAAACCCCAGAGAAGCAACACACAAGAAGAGTGCCCCATCTGAAGATAACCAAGAAAGATACTTCAAATGTGAAAGCAACGATGCAGAAATAAGAGGAACTTTAAAAATCTAGAAAGTGTATCATTACCAAAAGTTATCAGTAATTCTCTAACAGAGTCCAAAGACAAAGAATTCTGCAATCTAGCTAATAAAAATTATTAGCTGATTGAAGAAACTCAACAAGGTATAAGAAAACTCAGAAATACAGCTCAATACGATTAGGGAAAAGATACATGAACAAAACGAATTCTTTTTTATAATATTTTTTATTATATTATTCTTTACAAAGGATATTTTGAAAGAAACATTAAGAAAAACAAGAATTCTGAAGCTGGAGATTTCAAAGAATGAGATGAAGAATGCAGTAGAGAGCCTCTGAGGTAGAGCAAAGCAGATGGAAGATAGGATAAGTGACTTGGGAGTAGAAATTGTGAAATAACACACTTACAAGACAAAAAAGAGAAAAGAATAAGAAAGGGGGGAGCCTGAATGACCAATGGACTCAATAAAAAAGGTAAACATTTGAATAATTGGGATTCCAGAAGGAGAAGAGAGGGAGAAGGAAACAGAACATTTATTTTAAAAAATTATAGCTGAAAACTTTCCAAGCCTGGGGAAAGAGTTAAACATCCACATTCAAAAAGCTAATAGGTCAAAGACACTCTCTAAGACATTATAAAGAAATTATCAAAACTCAAAGATAAAGAAAGAATACTAACTGCAGCTAGGGGGGAAATGTATAACATACAAAGGAATCCCCATTAGGATAACAGCAAATTTCTAAGCAGAAACCCTATATGCCAGGAGAGTGTGGGATAACAGTAAAGTACTGAAGGATAAAAATTTCCCATCTAGAATACTCTATCCAACAAAGTTACCCTTCAAATATGAAGGAAAAATAAAGACTTTCCCAGACAAACAAAAGCTGAGGAAATTCATCACCACTACACTTTTATAGCATACAGGTTAAAAGAAAAGCTTATAGGTTATAATATAAAGATTAAAGGAAAATAATTTAAAAAATAACTATAGCACTATTGTGACATTTGTTGACAAATACACAGCACAGAAAAAGGGTAAATTGTGACATCAAAGATACAAAAGGGGAGGAGTAAAAGGATGGAGACTTTTTGGTGACTGAAGAAAAGTTGCTATCAGCATAAAATGGACTATTTTATCTACAAGACATTTTGTGTAAACCTCATAGTAACCACAAGGCAAAAACTAAAGCAGATTAATGAAATATTTTTTAAGAGGGGAAATGGAGTATACCACCATGGAAAACCACCAATTTACAAAGATAAGCATAAACAGAGGGGGGAAAATGGAAATTAAAAAAAAAAAACAGGAAAGCAATCAATGAAATTACAGTAGTAAGTTCTTACATATCAATAATCACTCTAAATGTAAATGGATTGAATTCACCAATCAGAAGGCACAGAGTGGCTGGATGGGTAAAAAACAAACAAATAAAAAATAAGAATGACTATATGCTGCCTATAAGAGACTCATTTTAGCTTTAAAGACACATATAGACTCAAAATGAAAGGATGGAAGTAGATATTCCATGCAAGTGGAAACCAAAGAAAATGGGGATAACCATACTTATATCAGATAAAATAGACTTTAAATCCAAAATGTTAATGAGAAACAATGAAGACCACTCTATAATAATAAAGGGGTCAATTTATCAAGAAGATATAATAATTATAAATATATTTATGCATCCAACATTGGAAGATTTAAATATATTAGGCAAATACTAACAGATCTGAAGGGGAAAATAAACAACAGTACAATAACAATAGGGGACCTTAATAACCCACTTTCAGCAGTGGATAGAATGGAAAATAAAGAAGCAAACATTGGACTTGAACCATACTAGACCAAAAGGACTCAACAGACATATATAGAACATTCTATCCAACAGCAGCATGTTGCACATTCTTCTCAAGCACACATGGAACATTCCCCAGGATATATCATATGACAAGGCACAAAATAAGTCTTAACACATTTAAGAAGATTGAAATCACATCAACTATCTTTTTCTGATCACAGTTATGAAATCAGAAATCGACAAAAAGAGGAAAGCTGGAAAATTTACAAATATGGGGAAACTAAACAATACACTTTTGAACAACCAAAGAATTAAAGAAGACATAAAGAGGGAAATTTTAAAAATCTGGAAACAATTGAAAATGGAAACACAATATACTAAAATTTATGGGATGGTGTAAAAGTTTAAAAGTTTATAGCAATAAATAAATATATTAAGAAATTAGAAAGATCTCAAATAAACAACCTAACTACACCTCAGGGAACTAGAAAAAGAAGAACATATCAAGTTCAGAGTTAGCAGACGATGATAAAGTTAAAAGAAATAATGAAGATCAAAGAGGAAATAAATGAAATATAGATCAGAAAAACAATAGAAAGCATCAATAAAACTAGGAGCTGGTTTTTCAAAAAGATAAAATTGACCAACCTTTAGCTAGACTAAGAAAAAATTAGAGAAGACTCAAAGAAATAAAATTAAAAGTGAAAGAGAAGTCATTGCAGTTGATACTACCAAAATACATAGGATCATAGGGGACCACTATGAACAATGCCAACAAGTCAGATAATCTAAAAGAAATGCGTAGTTTCTAGAAATGCACAACCTGAACTAGAAAGAAATAAAAAATGTGAATAGATCAATAATGAGTAAGAAGATTAAATCAGTAATCCAAAACTTTCTAACACAGAAAACTCCAGAAGCAGATGCATTCACTGAACTCTACCAAATATTTAAAGGAAAATGAACATTAATCCTTCTTAAACTCTTCCAAAGAGATTAAAGATGGAGGAACGCTTACAAACTCATTCTATGAAGCCAGCATTATTCTGCTCTCAAAGCCAGATAAAGACACCACAAGAAAAGAAAATGATAGACCAATATCCCTGATGAATATAGATGAAAAATTCTCAACAAAATATTAGCAAATCAAATTTGAGAACATATTACAAGGATTAAATGCCATGATCGATTGGGATTTACCCTTGGGATGCAAGGATAGCTCAACATATGCAAAGCAGTAAATATGATACACCACATAGATAGAATGAAAGAACAAAATAATATGATCATCTCAATGGATATAAAAAAAGGCATCTGACAAAATACAACATCCTTTCTACATAAAAATCTTCAAGAGATTGGGTATAGAAAACTCAACATAATAAAGGCCATATATGACAAACCCACAGCTAACATTACTCTCAATGGTGAAAACTTGAAAGCTTTTCCTCTAAGATCAGAGATAAGAGAAGAGTACTCACCCTTGCTGTTCTTATTTAATATAATACTGGAAGTCCTAGCTGGAACAATTAGGTAAGACAAAGAAAGAAAATGCATTCAAATTAAATAGGAAGTAAAACGGCCATTATTCTGACAACATGGCAACATTAAACAGGCAACATAGCATCATTAAAATCATATCTCTCAATAATCACTCTCAATGTAAATGGCCTAAATGCTCCCATAATGCCACAGGGTTGCAGATCAGATAAAAAGACATGACCCATCCATATGCTGTCTACAAGAGACTCATATTGAGCCTAAAGATACATCCAGACTGAAAGTGAAGGGATGGAAAACCATTTTTCATGCCAATGGACCTCAAAAGAAAGCTGCGGTAACAATTCTCATATCAGGCAGATTAGATTATAAACTAAAGACTGTAGTTAGAGATACAGAAGGACACTATATTATTCTTAAAGGATGTATCCAACAAATGGATATGACAATTATAAATATCTATGCCCCCAACAGGGGAGCAGCTAGATACACAAGCCAACTGTTAACCAGAATAAAGAGACATATAGATAATAATACGTTAATAGTAGGGGACCTGAACACTCCGCTCTCAGCGATAGACAGATCGCCTAAGCAGAAAATCAACAAAGAAACAAGAGCTTTGAAGACATACTGGACCAGATGGACCTCATAGATACACTACACCCCAGAACAACAGAATAGCCATTCTTTTTGAATGCACACAGAACTTTCTCCAGAATAGACCATATATTGGGTCACAAAACAGGTGTCAACTGATACCAAAAGACTGAGATTAATCTCAGACCACAATGCTTTGAAACTGGAACTCAGACACAAAGAAAAATTTGGAAGAAACTCAAACACTTGGAAACTAACAACCATCCTGCTCAAGAATGATTGTGTAAACCAGGAAATTAAAAATCAGATTAAGCAATTTTTGGAGACCAATGAGAATGAAAACACATCAGTCCAAAACCTATGGGACACTGCAAAGACAGCCCTAAGGGGGAAATACATGGCCATCCAAGCCTCACTCAAAAGAATAGAAAAACCTAAAATGCAGTTTTTATATTCTCACCTCAAGAAGCTGGAGCTGGAACAGAAGAACGGGCCTAACCCATGCATGAGAAGGCAGTTGATCAAGATTAGAGCAGAGATCAATGAATTAGAAACCAGGAGCACAGTAGAGCAGATCAACAGAACTAGAAGCTGGTTTTTTGAAAGAATAAATAAGATCGATAAGCCACTGGTCAGACTTATTCAAACGAATAGAAAAAGGACGCAAATTAATAAAATTATGAATGAAAGGGGAGAGATCACGACCAACACCAACGAAATAGGAGGATCATTAGAAACTTTTATCAACAACTTTATGCCAGTAAATTAAACAAACTGGAAGAAATGGATGCCTTCCTGGATACCTATAAACTACCAAGACTGAAACAGGAAGAAATTGATAATTTAAACAGACCAATTAATCATAAAGAGATTGAAACAGTGATCAAAAACCTACCCAAACACAAGAGTCCAGGACCTGACAGATTCCCCAGGGAATTCTACCAAACATTCAAAGAAGAAATAACATTTATTTTCCTGAAGCTGTTTCAAGAAATAGAAACCAAAGGAAAACTACCAAACTCATTCTATGAGGCCAGTATTACCTTGATCCCCAAACCAGGTGAAGACCCCATCAAAAAGGAGAATTACAGACCAATATCCCTGATGAATATGGATGCCAAAATTCTCAACAAGATCCTAGCTAATAGGATCCAACAGTACATTAAAAGGATTATCCATCATGACCAAGTGGGATTCATCCCTGTAATGCAAGGGTTGTTCAACATTCACGAATCAAGCAGTGTGATAGATCACATCAACAAGAAATGAGTCAAGAACCATATGATCCTCTCAATTGATGCAGAAAAAGCATTTGTCAAAATACAGCATCCTTTCCTGATTAAAACCATTCAGAGTGTAGTGATAGAGGGTACATTCCTCAATTTCACAAAAACCGTCTATGAAAAGCCTACAGCGAATATCATTCTCAATGGGGAAAAGCTGAACACCTTTTCCTTAAGATCAGGAACACGACGAGGATGCCCACTCTTGCCATTATTAAACATAGTACTTGAAGTCCTTGCAACAGCAATCAGACAACAAAAAGGGATAAAATGTATTCAAATCAGCAAAGAAGTCAAATATCTCTCTTCACAGATGACATGATATTCTATATGGAAAACCCAAAGACTCCACCTCCAAATTACTAGAACTTATAGAGCAATTCAGTAATCAATGCTCAGAAATCAGTTGCATTTCTTTACATGAACAATGAGACTAAAGCAAGAGAAACTAGGGGATCGCTTCCATTTACAATAGCACCACAAATCATACGATATCTTGGAATTAACTTAACCAGAGAGGTAAAGGATCTATATTCTAGAAACTACAAATCAATCTTGAAAGACATGGAAAAAGACAAAAAAGATGGAAAAATATTCCATGCTCATGGATCGGAAGAATTAACATAGTTAAAATGTTCATGCTACCCAGAGCAATCTACACTTTCAATGCTATCCTGATCAAAATAGCAATGACATTTTTCAAAGAACTGGAACAAACAGCCCTTTAATTTGTGTGGAACCAGAAAAGGCCCCGAATCGCCAAGGAATTGTTGAA
>NW_024423344.1:780325-784340 GCF_017311325.1 Ursus maritimus | reverse complement strand
AAGGAAAAACAAAGCTGGGAGCACCACGTTGCCTGATTTTAAGCTATACTACAAAGCTGTGATCACAAAGACAGCATGGTACTGGCACAAAAACAGACACATAGACCAATGGAACAGAATAGAGAACCCAGAAATGGACCCTCAGCTCTATGGGCAACTAATCTTTGACAATGCAGGAAAAAACATCCAGTGGAAAAAAGACAGTCTATTCAATAAATGGTGTTAGGAAAATTGGACAGCTACATGCAAAAGAATGAAACTTGACCACTCTCTCACACCATACACAAAGATAAACTCCAAATGGATGAAAGACCTTGAGGTAAGACAGGAATCCATAAACATCATAGAGGAGAACATAGGCTGCAACCTCTTTGGCATTGGCCACAGCAACTTCTTTCATGACACGTCTCCAAAGGCAAGAGAAACAAAAGAAAAAATAAACTTGTGGGACTTCGTCAAGATAAAAAGCTTCTGCACAGCCAAGGAAACAGTCAAAAAAAACCTAAGAGGCAGCCCACGGAATGGGAGAAGATATTTGCAAATGACACTACAGATAAAAACTGGTATCCAAGATCTACAAAGAACTTCTCAAACCCAATACATGAGAAACAAATAATCAAATCAAAAAATGGGCAGAAGATATGAACAGATACTTCTTCAATGAAGACATACAAATGGCTAACAGACACAAGAAAAATCTCCAACATCATTAGCCATCAGGGAAATTCAAATCAAAACCACCTTGAGATACCAGTTAGAATGGCAAAAATTGACAAGGCAAGAAACAACAAATGTTGGAGAGGATGTGGAGAAAGGGGAACCCTCTTACACTGTTGGTGAGAATGCAAGTTGGTACAGCCATTTTGGAAATGAGTATGAAGGTCCCTCAAAAAGTTAAAAATTGAGCTACCCTATGATCCAGCAATTGCACTACTGGGTATTTACCCTGAAAATACAGACGTAGTGAACAGAAGGGCCATATTCACCCCAATGTTCATAGCAACATTGTCCACAATAGCTAAATCGAGGAAGCAGATGAGATGCCCTTCAACAGATGAATGGATAAAGAAGATGTGGTCCATATATGCAATGGAATATTCCTCAGCCATCAGAAAGAACAATTACCCAACATTTGTAGCAACATGGGCGGGCCTGGAGGAGATTATGCTAAGTGAAATAAGTGAAGCAGAGAAAGACAATTATCATATGGTTTCACTCACTTATGTCACATAAGAAATAGCAGGGAGATCAGTAGGAGAAGGAAGGGAAGAACGAAGGGGGGTAAACAGAAGGGGGAATGAACCATGAGAGACTATGGACTCTGGGAAATAAAGTGAGGGCTTCGGGGGCAGGGGGGATAAGGATAGGCCGGTGATGGATATTAAGGAGGGCACATATTGCATGGAGCACTGGGTGTTCTAGGCAAATAATGAATCATGGAACACTACATCAAAAACTAATGATGTAAGGAGGGCACATATTGCATGGTGCACTGGGTGTTATACGCAACTAATGAATCATAGAACTTTACATTAAAAAAAAGCACTAAGGATGTACTGTATGGTGACTAATGTAACATAATAAAAATCATTAAAAAACAAAACAAAAACAAAAAACAAAAGGTAAAGTCAGTTTTGAGTGTATTTTATTTGGTTTTATTTTATTTTATTTTATTTTATTTTGTTTAGGAGTTATGGATATGTTCATTTTCTTTTTCTTTTTTTTTTTAATTTAAGTTCAATTAGCCAAGGTATAATATATCATTAGTTTTTATACAATGTTCAGTGATTCATTCGTTGCATATAATACCCAGTTTTTATTATATCACATGCTCTCCTTGTTGTCTATCATTGAAATACCCCATCCCCCCACCCACCTCCCTTTCCACAACCCTCAGTTTGTTTCCTGGAGTAAAGAGTCTCATTTGGTTTGTCTCCCTCTCTGGTTTCTTCCCATATATTGAAGAGACTGTCCTTTTTTTCCTGTATACAATTTCTTCTTCTGTTAATAATAATTCAGATAAAATAGCTCTAAGACATGGTTGGTTACTGTATTGATCAGCTATCCACATGTAACAAACAACTCCAAGGATTACTGACTTAAAACAGCAATCATTTATTAACTCATGATTCTGTGTGTCAGCATTTTGGGGTGGCCTTAGCTAAACAGTTCTATTGCTAGTCTACTCATGTGGCCTCAAAGAGCTCACAGAGATGGTATGTGATTAGGCTCGGATGGCCTTGTGCACATGTCTGGCATTTGGTGTGGTCTGCAAGTTAGTACTGGCTGTCACCAAGGGACTGAGAGTGAGTGGGTCCCAAGTTTTAGCAGACTATCTCAAGATTATTCACATGGGGGAGGTTGCAAGTTTCCCAAGAGTATCATAAGCAGGTGCATTCCTCTGCACAAACAACTCTCAAGTCTCTGCTTATATTATGCTTGCTGAGGCTGCATTGGCCAAAGCAGGTCTCAAGAAGTAACATATGTTATGCCCTATTGTTTTATTTAGCCACTTCAACTTGGATATTTTTATTTAGCCTGCTTCTTCCCATTTTCAGAGAAAATTTATCTTAGTGAGATAGATATTAAAACAGAGTTCTATTCTTTTTCAGTGCTCTAATGAAGGCTGGAGAAAACTGTGTAGTTAAAACTTTTAGTTTTCTTGGTTAGGAATAAAGGATAACACATCAACTGAGCAACAGAATACAAAAAGTAACAGGGTTAATGGCATCATCTTTAAAGTAAAAATGCCAAAAACAATGACTTCCAGTTTACTAACTTGTTGAGTTAGTTGTGGCAAGCCAATTTTCTCTTAAGCATTTTGTATTAATCAGAGGAGTTACGGAGATTTGGTGGCAGACATGTGAAAAGATGGTGGGTGTATGTAGCTGCTATGAACTGTGTACCAACCATCTCCTCACTGAGCAGCACTTTGGAAACACCCAAACCTTGCAGTCACTCTGGACCTTTTAAAGAAGTTTTATGGTTTCAAGTCTTACATTTAGGTCTTTAATCCATTTTGAGTTTATAGCTGTATATGGTGAAAGAAAGTGGCCCAGTTTTATTCTTTTGTATGTAACAGTCTAGTTTTCCCAGCATCATTTATTGAAGAGACTGTCTTTTCCCTTTTCCTGGTCTTCTGTTGTAGATTAATGAGCCATATACATGTGTGTTTATTTCTGGGCTTTCTATTCTGTTTTATTGATTTGTGTATCTATTTTTGTGCCAGTACCATACTGTTTTGATTACTACAGCTTTGTAGTATATCTTGAAAAAGGGGATCCCTCCTACATTGTTGGTGGGAATGCAAGTTGGTACAACCACCTTGGAAAACAGTGTGGAGGTCCCTTAAAAAGTTAAAAATTGAGCTACCCTATGATCCAGCCATTGCACTACTGGGTATTTACCCCAAAGATACACATGTAGTGAACAGAAGGGCCATATGCAACCCAATGTTCATAGCAGCTTTGTCCACAATAGCTAAATCGAGGAAGGAGCCGAGATGCCTTTCAACAGATGACTGGATTAAGAAGTTGTGGTCCATATATACAATGGAATATTATTCAGCTATCAAAAAGAACGATCTCTCAACATTTGCTGCAGCATGGATGGCACTGGAGGAGATAATGCTAAGTTAAATAAGTCAAGCAGAGAAAGACAATTATCATATGGTTTCTCTCATCTATGGAACATAAGAAGTAGGAAGATCTGTAGGAGAAGAAAGGGAAGGGAATGAAGCATGAGAGACTATGGACTCTGAGAAACAAACTGAGGGTTTCAGAGGGGAGGGGGTGGGGGAATGGGATAGGCTGGTGGTGGGTGGTAGGGAGGGCACGTATTGTATGGTGCACTGGGTGTTATAAGCAACTAATGAATCATTGAACTTTACATCAAAAACCAGGGCTGTACTGTATGGTGACTAACATAATAGAAAAATATTTTAAAAAATAAAGTAAAATAAAATAGAATAAAATAAAATAAAATAAAATAAAATAAAATAAAATAAAATAAAATA
>NW_024423344.1:776935-780315 GCF_017311325.1 Ursus maritimus | reverse complement strand
AATAAAATAAAATAAAATAAAATAAAATAAAATAAAATAAAATAAAATATAAAATAAAGAAATCTGGGACTGTGATACCTCTAGCTTTGTTCTTTCTTAAGACCACTTTGGCTGTTTGACATCTTCTGTGGATCCACACAAATTTTAGAATTATTTGTTCTAGTTCTGTGAAAAATAATGTTAGTGTTTTGCTAGGAATTGCATTGAATCTGTAGATTACTTTGGGTACTATAAATATTTTAACAACATGAATTCTTCTAATCCATGAACATGGTATAACTTTCGATTTATTTGTGTCACCTTAAATTTCTTTTATCAATGTCATAGTTTTCAGAGTACAGATCTTCCACCTCCTTGGTTAAATTTATGCCTAGGCATTGTATTCTTTTTTGTGCAATTGTAAAATGGGATGTTTTACTTCATTTCTTGTGAATAGAAATAAAACAGATTTCTGCATATTAATTTTGTTTCCTGCAACTTTACTGAATTTATTTATCAGCTTTAATAGTTTTTTGGTGCAGTCTTTATGGTTTTATATATGTAGCATCATGTCATCTGCAAATAATGAATGTTTTACTTTTTCTTTAACCAATGCCTTTTATTTCTGTTTCTTGTATGATTGCAACTCTAGGATTCTCAGTACTATGTTGAATGAAAGTGGTGAGGGTAGAAATCCTTGTCTTGTTCCTGATCTTAGAGGAAAAGCTTTCAGTTTCTCACCTTTGAGTATGATGTTAATTTTGGGTTTGTCATATACAGCCTTTATTATACTGAGGCATGGTCCCTCTACACCCACTTTGTTGAAGCTTTTTTAAAAATCATAAATGAATGTTCAATTTTGTCAAATGCTTTTTTTCTGCATCTATTGAGATGATCATATAGTTTGTGTCCTTCATTTTGTTAACATGCTACATCATATTGATTGATTTGTGGATGTGGAATCATTCTTGTGACCCTGGAATAAACCCATTTGATCATGGTGGAGGAACTTTTTAATGTACTGTTGAATTTGATTTGCTAATATTTTCTGGAGCATTTTTGGATCTATGTGCATGAAGAATATTGTACTGAAATTTCTTCTTTTCTTTCTTTTTTTTCTCCTCTGTTCTTTTCTCCTTCCTTCCTTCCTTCCTTCCTTCCTTCCTTCCTTCCTTCCTTCCTTCCTTCCTCTCCTCCTCCTCCTCCTCCTCCTCCTCCTCCTCCTCCTCCTCCCCTCCCTCCCTCTTTCTTTCTTTCTTTCTTTCTTTCTTTCTTTCTTTCTTTCTTTCTTTCTTTCTTTCTTTCTTTCGTATCAGGGTAATGCAGGCCTTGCAGAATAAATTTGGAAGGTTTCCTTTTCTCTTCAGTTTTTTGGGATAGTTTGAGAAGAATAAGTAAGGATAAATAGAATTCATCTGTGGATCCATATGGTCCTGGACTTTTGTTTGTTGAGAGTTTTTTGAGTACTGATTCAGTTTCATTGCTGGTAGTCTGTTCAGATTTTATATTTCTTCCTGATTCTGTACTAGAAGAGTGTATGTTTTCTAGGAATTTCTTCTAGGTTGTCTATTTGTTGGCATATAATTTTTTGTAGTAGTCTTGTATAATCCTTTGTATTTATGTTGGTTGTAACATCTCTTTCATTTTTTATTTTATTTATTTGAGTCCCCTTCTCTTTTTTAATAGTAGTATTTTTTATTATATTATGTTAGTCACCATACAGTACATTCCTAGTTTTTTATGTAAAGTTCCAATATTCATTACTTGCGTATAACACCCTGTGTACCATGCAATATGTGCCCTCCTTAATATCCATCACCAGCTTATCCCATTCCCCCACCCTCCTCCCCTCTGAAGCCCTCAGTTTGTTTCTCAGAGTCCATAGTCTCTCATGCTTCATTCCCCCTTCTGTTTACCCCCCTTTCTTCTTCCTTTTCTTCTCCTACCAATCTTCCTACTTCTTATGTTCCATAAATGAGTGAAACCATTTGATAATTGTCTTCTCTGCTGGACTTATTTCGCTTAGCATTATCTCCTCCAGTCCCGTCCATGTTGCAGCAAATGTTGAGAAATCATTCTTTTTGATAGCTGAGTAATATTCCATTGTATATATGGACCACGTCTTCTTTATCTATTCATCTGTTGAAGGGCATCTCAGCTCCTTCCACAGTTTAGCTATTGTGGACAATGTTGCTATGAACATTGGGGTGCATATGGCCCTTCTCTTTACTACGTCTGTATCTTTGGGGTAAACACCCAGTAGTGCAATGGCTGGATCATAGGGTAGCTCAATTTTTAACTTTTTAAGGGACCTCCACACTGTTTTCCGAAGTGGCTGTACCAACTTGCATTCCCACCAACAATGTAGGAGGGTTCCCCTTTCTCCACATCCTCTCCAACATTTGTTGTTTCTTCCCTTGTTCATTTTTGCCATTCTAACTGGCGTAAGGTGGTATCTTAGTGTGGTTTTGATTTGAATTTCCCTGATGACTAATGATTTTGAACATTTTTTCACGTGTCTATTAACCATTTGTATGTCTTCATTGGAAAAGTGTCTGTTCATATCTTCTGCCCATTTTTTGATTTGTTTATTTGTTTCTTGTGTATTGAGTTTGAGAAGTTCTTTGTAGATCTTGGATACTAATCTTTTATCTGCAGTGTCATTTGCAAATATCTTCTCCCATTCCGTGGGCTGTCCCATAGTTTTTTTGACTGTTTCCTTGGCTGTGCAGAAGCTTTTTATCTTGATGAAGTCCCACAAGTTCATTTTTTCTTTTGTTTTCTTGCCTTTGGAGACGTGTCATGAAAAAAGCTGCTGTGACCGATGTCAAAGAGGTTGTTGCCTATTTTCTCCTCTAGGATTTTGATGGATTCCTGTCTCACATTGAGGTCTTTCATCCATTTGGAGTTTATCTTTGTGTATAGTGTGAGAGAGTGGTCAAGTATCTTTCTTTTCCATGTAGCTGTCCAATTTTCCCAGCACCACTTATTGAAGAGACTGTCTTTTTTTGCACTGGATGTTTTTTCCTGCTTCGTCAAAGATTAGTTGCCCAAAGAGCCGAGGGTCCATTTCTGGATTCTTTATTCTGTTCCATTGGTCTATGTGTCTGTTTTTATGCCAATACCATGCTGTCTTTGTGATCACAGCTTTGTAGTACAGCTTGAAATCTGGCAATGTGATGCCTCCAGCTTTGTTTTTCCTTTTCAACAATTCCTTGGTGATTCAGGGCCTTTTCTACTTCCCTCTCTTTTTCACTTCCATTAGCATGGAATATATTTTTCCATCCCCTCACTTTAAGTCTGTATATCTTTATTTCTGAAGTGAGTCTTTTGTAGGTAGCATGTAGATAGGTTTTGTTTTTTATTCATTCAGCTACCCTATGCTTTTTTTTTTTTTTTTT
>NW_024423344.1:738488-776925 GCF_017311325.1 Ursus maritimus | reverse complement strand
TCTTTCTTTCTTTCTTTCTTTCTTTCTTTCTTTCTTTCTTTCTTTCTTTCGTATCAGGGTAATGCAGGCCTTGCAGAATAAATTTGGAAGGTTTCCTTTTCTCTTCAGTTTTTTGGGATAGTTTGAGAAGAATAAGTAAGGATAAATAGAATTCATCTGTGGATCCATATGGTCCTGGACTTTTGTTTGTTGAGAGTTTTTTGAGTACTGATTCAGTTTCATTGCTGGTAGTCTGTTCAGATTTTATATTTCTTCCTGATTCTGTACTAGAAGAGTGTATGTTTTCTAGGAATTTCTTCTAGGTTGTCTATTTGTTGGCATATAATTTTTTGTAGTAGTCTTGTATAATCCTTTGTATTTATGTTGGTTGTAACATCTCTTTCATTTTTTATTTTATTTATTTGAGTCCCCTTCTCTTTTTTAATAGTAGTATTTTTTATTATATTATGTTAGTCACCATACAGTACATTCCTAGTTTTTTATGTAAAGTTCCAATATTCATTACTTGCGTATAACACCCTGTGTACCATGCAATATGTGCCCTCCTTAATATCCATCACCAGCTTATCCCATTCCCCCACCCTCCTCCCCTCTGAAGCCCTCAGTTTGTTTCTCAGAGTCCATAGTCTCTCATGCTTCATTCCCCCTTCTGTTTACCCCCCTTTCTTCTTCCTTTTCTTCTCCTACCAATCTTCCTACTTCTTATGTTCCATAAATGAGTGAAACCATTTGATAATTGTCTTCTCTGCTGGACTTATTTCGCTTAGCATTATCTCCTCCAGTCCCGTCCATGTTGCAGCAAATGTTGAGAAATCATTCTTTTTGATAGCTGAGTAATATTCCATTGTATATATGGACCACGTCTTCTTTATCTATTCATCTGTTGAAGGGCATCTCAGCTCCTTCCACAGTTTAGCTATTGTGGACAATGTTGCTATGAACATTGGGGTGCATATGGCCCTTCTCTTTACTACGTCTGTATCTTTGGGGTAAACACCCAGTAGTGCAATGGCTGGATCATAGGGTAGCTCAATTTTTAACTTTTTAAGGGACCTCCACACTGTTTTCCGAAGTGGCTGTACCAACTTGCATTCCCACCAACAATGTAGGAGGGTTCCCCTTTCTCCACATCCTCTCCAACATTTGTTGTTTCTTCCCTTGTTCATTTTTGCCATTCTAACTGGCGTAAGGTGGTATCTTAGTGTGGTTTTGATTTGAATTTCCCTGATGACTAATGATTTTGAACATTTTTTCACGTGTCTATTAACCATTTGTATGTCTTCATTGGAAAAGTGTCTGTTCATATCTTCTGCCCATTTTTTGATTTGTTTATTTGTTTCTTGTGTATTGAGTTTGAGAAGTTCTTTGTAGATCTTGGATACTAATCTTTTATCTGCAGTGTCATTTGCAAATATCTTCTCCCATTCCGTGGGCTGTCCCATAGTTTTTTTGACTGTTTCCTTGGCTGTGCAGAAGCTTTTTATCTTGATGAAGTCCCACAAGTTCATTTTTTCTTTTGTTTTCTTGCCTTTGGAGACGTGTCATGAAAAAAGCTGCTGTGACCGATGTCAAAGAGGTTGTTGCCTATTTTCTCCTCTAGGATTTTGATGGATTCCTGTCTCACATTGAGGTCTTTCATCCATTTGGAGTTTATCTTTGTGTATAGTGTGAGAGAGTGGTCAAGTATCTTTCTTTTCCATGTAGCTGTCCAATTTTCCCAGCACCACTTATTGAAGAGACTGTCTTTTTTTGCACTGGATGTTTTTTCCTGCTTCGTCAAAGATTAGTTGCCCAAAGAGCCGAGGGTCCATTTCTGGATTCTTTATTCTGTTCCATTGGTCTATGTGTCTGTTTTTATGCCAATACCATGCTGTCTTTGTGATCACAGCTTTGTAGTACAGCTTGAAATCTGGCAATGTGATGCCTCCAGCTTTGTTTTTCCTTTTCAACAATTCCTTGGTGATTCAGGGCCTTTTCTACTTCCCTCTCTTTTTCACTTCCATTAGCATGGAATATATTTTTCCATCCCCTCACTTTAAGTCTGTATATCTTTATTTCTGAAGTGAGTCTTTTGTAGGTAGCATGTAGATAGGTTTTGTTTTTTATTCATTCAGCTACCCTATGCTTTTTTTTTTTTTTTTGGAGCATTTAGTCCATATATATTTAAAGTAATTATTGGTAGGTATGTATTTATTGTCAAATTTAATTGTATTGCTTTTTGGTTTTCTTGTGTAGTTCTTCTCAGTTCCTTTTTCTTCTTGCTCTCTTTCCTTGTGATTTGAGTACTTTATTTTTTATTTAAATCCAATTAGCCAACATATGATACATTGTTAGTTTCAGATATAGAGTTCAATAATTCATAAGTTGCATATAACACCCAGTGCTCATCACATCACATGCCCTCCTTAATGCCCATCACTCTATTACCACATCCCCCTCACCTCCCCTCCAGCAACCCTCAGTTTGTTTCCTATAGTTAAGGGTCTCTCATGGTTTTTCTCCCTCTCTGATGACTTCCCTTTGAGTTTTTCCCCCTTCCTCTATGATCCTCTGCACTGCCTTATATTCCATATGTGAGTGAAACCATATAATAGTTGTCTTTCTCTGACTGACTTATAATACCCTCCAGTTCCAATCGTGTCTATGTAAATGGTAAGTATCCTTTCTGATGGCTGAGTAATATTCCATTATATATATGAACCACATCCTTATCCATCATCCATTGAAGGACATCTCAGTTTCTTCCACAGTTTGACTATTGTGGACATTGCTGCTATGAACATTGGGGTACAGGTGCCCCTTCTTTTCACTATATCTGTATCTTTGGAGTAAATACCCAGTAGTGCAATTGCTGGGTCATAAGATAGCTCTATTTTTAAAGTCCTGAGGAACGTCCATACTGTCTTACAGAGTGGCTATACCAGCTTGCATTCTACCAACAGTGTAAGAGGATTCCCCTTTCTCCACATCATCACCAACATTTGTTGTTTCCTATCTTGTTAATTTTAGCCATTCTAACTGGTGTAAGATGGTATCTCATTGTGGTTTTGATTTATATTTCCCTGATGCCAAGTGATGTGGAGCATTTTTTCATGTGACTGTTGGCCATTTGTATGTCTCTTTTGGAGAAGTGTCTGTTCATGTCTTCTGCCACCTTAACTGGATTATTTGTTTTTTAGGTTTTGAGTTTGATACGTTCTTTATAAATCTTGAATACCAGCCCTTTATCTGATATGTGATTTGCAAATATCTTCTCCTGTTCTGTGGGTTGCCTCTTTGTTTTGTTGACTGTTTCCTTTGCTGTGCAGATGCTTTTTATTTTGATGAAGTCCCAATAGTTCATTTTCGCTTTTGTCTTCTTTCCCTTTGGAGACGTGTCTTGCAAGAAACCACTATGGCTTTTGTCGAAGAGGTTACTGCCTATGTTCTACTCTAGAATTTTAATAGATTCCTGGCTCAAATTTAAGTCTTCCATCCATTTTGAGTTTATCTTTGAATATGGTGTAAGAGAATGGTCCAGTTTCATTCTTCTGCATGAGGCTATCTAATTTTGCCAGCACCATTTATTGAAGAAACTGCTCCTTTTCCATTGGATATTCTTTCCTGCTTCTTTGAGGATTAGTTGACCATAGAGTTGAGAGTCCATTTTTGGGTTCTCTATTCTGTTCCATTGATCTATGTGTCAGTTTTTGTGCCAGTACCATGCTGTCTTGATGATCACGGCTTTGTAATATAGCTTGAAGTCAGGCATTGTGATTCCCCCAGGTTTGGTTTTCTTTTTCAACATTCCCCTGGTGATTCAGGGTCTTCTTTGGTTCCATATAAATTTTAGGATTGTTTGTTCCAGCTCTGGGGAAAATGTTGATGGTAATTTGAGAGAGATTGCATTGGATGTGTAGATTGCTTTGGGCAGCACAGACATTTTAACAATGTATATTCTTCCAATACATGAGCATGGAATGCTTTGCCATCTCTTTGTGTCTTCAATTACTTTCATAAGTGTTCTGTAATTTCTAGAGTATAGGTCCTTGTGCCGGTACCATATTGTCTTGATGATTACAGCATTGTAATATAACTTGAAGTCCAGCATTATGATGCCCCCAGCTTTGGTTTTCTTTTTCAACATTCCTCTGCTTATTCCAGGTCTTTCCTGGTTCTGTACAAATTTTAGGATTATTTGTGCCAGCTCTGTGAAAAATGTTGATGGTATTTTGATAGGGATTGCATTGAGTTTTTAGATTCCTCTCAGCAGCAAAGACATTTTAACAATGTTTATTCTTCCAATCCATGAGCATGGAATATTTTCCCATTTCTTTGTGTCCTCCTCAATTTCTTTCATAAGTGTTCTATAGTTTCTAGAGTATAGATCCTTTACCTCTTTGGTTAGGTTTATTCCTAGGTATCTTATGGTTCTTGCTGTAATTGTAAATGAGATCAATTCTTAAATTTCTCTTTCTTCTGTCTTATTGTTACTGTATGGAAATGCAACTGGTTTCTGTGCATTGATTTTATAACCTGCCACGTTGCTGAGTTCCTATATGAGTTCTAGCAATTTTGAGGTGGAATTTTTTTGGGTTTTCCACATAAGATATCATGTCATCTATGAAGAGGAAGAGTTTGACTTCTTCCCTGCCAGTTTGGATGCCTTTTATTTCTTTTTGTTTTCCCATTGCTGATACTAGAAATTCTAGTACTGTATTGAAAAACAGTGGTGAGAGTGGGCATCTCTGTCGTGTTCCTGACCTTAGAGAAAAAGCTCTCAGTTTTTCTCCATTGAGAATGATATTCGTTGTGGGCCTTTCATAGATTGTTTTTATGATATTGAGGTATGTTCCCTCTATCCCTACACTGTGGAGAGTTTTCATCAAGAAAGGATGCTGTATTTTGTCAAATGTTTTTTCTGCATCATTTGAGAGGATCATATGGTTCTTGTCCTTTCTTTTATTAATGTGATCTATCACAATGATTGATTTGCAGATTTTGAACCACCTTGCAGCCCAGGAATAAATCCCATTTGGTCTTGGTGAATAATCCTTTTAATGTACTGTTGAATCCCATTGGCTACTGTCTTGGTGAGAATTTTGGAATCCATGTTCATCAGAGATATTGGTCTGTAAGTCTCCTTTTTGGTGGGGTCTTTATCTGATTTTGGGATCAAGGTACTGCAGGCCTCATAAAACGAGTTTGGAAGTTTTCCTTCCATTTCTATGTTTTGAAACAGCTTCAGAAGAATAAGTATTAATCCTTCTTTAAATGCTTGGTAGAATTCCCCCTGGGAAGATATCTGGCCCTGGACTCTGTTTGTTGGGAGATCTTTTATTGCTGCTTCAATTTCCTTGCTGGTTATGGGTTCGTTCAGGTTTTCTATTTTTTCCTGTTTCAGCAGTGATAGTTTATAAGTTTCTAGGAATGCATCCATTTCTTCTAGATTGCCTAATTTGTTGGCATATAGTTGCTCATAATATGTTCTTAAAATTGTTTGTATTTCTTTGGTTTTGGTCATGATCTCTCCTCTTTCATTCGTAATTTTGTGCATTGGGGTCCTTGCTCTTTTCTTTTTGATGTCTGACTAAGGGTTTCTTGATCTTATTAATTCTTTCAAAGAACAAGTTCCCAGTTTTGTTGATCAGTTCTATTGTTCTTTTGGTTTCTATTTCATTGATTTCTTCTCTCAATTTTATTATTTCTCTTCTCTGGCTAGGTTTAGGCTTTATACGCTGTTCTTTTCCTAGCTCCTTTAGGTATACGGTTAGCTTGTATATTTGATACTTTTCTAGTTTCTTCAGAAAGGCCTGTATTGTTATATACTTCACTCTTAGGAGTATCTTTGCTGTACCCCAAAGGTTCGCAACTGTTGTGTTTTCATTTTTATTTGCTTCCATGTATTTTTAAAATTCTTTATTTCCTGGTTGACCCATTCATCCTTCAGTAAGATGCACTTTAGCCTCCATGCATTTGTGTTCCTTCCACGTTTTCTCTTGGTATTCAGTTCATGTTTCAAAGCATTGTGGTCTGAGAATATGCCGGGAATAATCCCAGTCTTTGGCACCAGTTGAGATCTGATTTGTGACCCAATATGTGATCTATTCTGGAGAATGTTCCATATGCATTTGAGAAGAATGTGTATTCTGTTGCTTTAGGATGAAATGCTAAATATATCTGTGAAGTCCATCTGGTCCAGTGTGTCATTCAAAGCTCTTGTTTCCTTGTTGATCTTCTGATTAGATGATCTGTACTATCATTGTATTATATTCTATCATTGTATTATATTCAATGAATTTTTAAACTTTTGCCATTAATTGGTTTATATATTTGGCTGCTCCCAAGTTAAGGGCATAATGATTCACAATTGTTAGATATTCTTGTTGGATAGACATTTTTATTATGATATATTATCCTTCTTCATCTCTTATTAGAGTCTTTGGTATAAAGTCTAATTTGTCTGATATAAGGATTGCTACTCCAGCTTTCTTTTGAGGTCTATTGGCATAATCGATGGTTGTCCACCCCCTCACTTTCAATCAGGAGGTGTCTTTGGGTCTAAAATGAGTCTCTTATAAGCAGCATATCAATTGGTCTTGTTTTTTAATCCACTTTGATACGCTATGTCTTTTGATTGGAGAACTTAGTCCATTTACATTCACAGTAATTATTAAAAGGTATGAATTTAGTGTCATTGTATTACCAATAAAGTCACTGTTCCTGTAGATTTTCTCTGTTCCTTCCTGGTCTTTGTTCCTTTGGGGTTCTCTCTCCACTCAAAGGATCCCTTTTAATATTTCTTGCAGGGCTGGTTTAGTGTTCACAAATCCTTTTAGTTTTTGTTTGTCCTGGAAGCTCTTTATCTCCCTTGTATTCTGAATGACATCCTTGCTGGATGAAGTACTCTTGGCTGCATGTTTTTCCCATTTAACACATTGAATATGTCATGCTAGTCTTTTCTGGCCTGCTGAGTCTCTGGACAGATCTGCTGCTTGCCTTATGTGTCTACACTTGTAGTTTAAGGGCCACTTGCCCCAAGCTGCGTTCAGGATTCTCTCTTTGTCTCTGAAATTGACAAGCTTCACTATTACACATCGAGGTATTGACCTATTTTTCTTATTTGGTGGTGGGGGGGCATTCCTCTGTGCCTCCTGGAGTTGAATGCCTGCTTCCTTCTCCAGATTAGAGAAGTTCTTAGCTATAATTTGTTCAACTATGCCTTCTGCCACTTCCTTACACTTCTCATCTTCTGAGATTCCAATTATATGGATATTATTTAACTTTATGGAATTGCTGAGTTCTCTTAAGTCTCCCTTTGTGATTGAAGAATTTTTTTCTCTCTTCTTTTCAGCTTCCTTATTTTCTATCAGTTTATCTTCTATATCACTGATTATCTCTTCTGCTTCATTTATCTTATTTTTATAGCCTCAATTTGGGACTTCATCTCAGTAATAGCTTTTTAAATTTTGCCCTCACTAGATTCTAGTTCTTTTATTTGTACAGTAAGCAATTCTCTAGTGTCCTCTATGCTTTTTTAAAAAGCCTAGTTAGTATCTTTATAATCATTTTCTTTTAATTCTAGTTCAGACATCTTACTTATATCCATATTGATTAAATCTTTGTCAGTGAGTACTATCTCCGGTTCTTTCTGTTGGGGTGATTTTCTCCATCTCATCATTTTGTCCAGAAAAGAAAATTAGAAAGAAAGAGAAAAAAAAACAACAATGGCAACAGAAGCAAACAAACAGAGAGAGGGGCAAGAAGGTGACAGAGTAGGGGACCTCATTTCATCTGGTCCCTCAAGTTTAGCTGGATATCTATCGAGCCATTCTGAACACACATGAATTCAACCTGAAATGTAAGAAAATATATCTGGATCTCTACAAGCAGAAAAATAAGAACTTTTTACAAAGTAAGAGGTGTGAAATCTTGAATCTTCAGGGGAAACATCCAAAGAAAAACAGAGGCAGAGCCTCCATAAGCCAGCCACTGGAAAGTGATATAACACCAGAGTGCAAAATCGGGACCCTTAGAAATCTGCTCTAGTGAGAGACATCCCCTTTCTGAAAAGGGCACAGGGGATGAATAGGGCAGAATTCTAGGTGGATCATTGTGGTCTCAGGATCCCAGGAGAACAGAAAGAACAGGGGAGCCTGAACTGATAGAGTGTCCAAGCAGTGGCATGGGAAGACTGGTTATGGTCTGCGAGCCCAGAAGGGATTCCCAGCTCTGGTCACCATAAACTGTGAGCCAGACCTGTAGGGAAACCGCTTTTTGCTGGAGCACCCTGAAAAGGACTAGGAGGTGCAGGGTGTTTAACATCCCAGGGGAGATATGAAACAACTGCTCCCATGACTGGGCAACAGCTCTCAGGGTGGCAGCAACCCCAAGAAGGACACTAAGGTGGCACCCAGTCATGACCTAGGAACAGCAGGACTGGGTGTGCATGCGAGCCCACAACCACTCATGGTTGCAAAGACACAAAGTGCAGAGATGCTCCTGAGTCATGGGAACTCCTTCTGGGAGACTGGCAGTGGGTGTAAAGCATGGGATTGTTTTGGTACACACAAAGGCTGCAACCATGGCTGGGCAACAGCTGTCAGGGTGGTGTGACCTCCGAAAGGGTGTGGGAGGCACCCAGCCAAGACCTGGGACTGGTGAAAGAGGGTGCATACACGAGCCCACGGATGCTTGCAATTGCAAAGGGATAAAGCACAGAGATGCCCATGGGTCCCCAGAACTCCCCTGGGAGAGTTGCAGCAGTTGTGAATAGCAAGAGTCTATGAAGTTTGGTACATACAGAAGTGGAGACAATTTGATCTGGATGGTTTATTGAAGAAAGGGGACCACGAACTTGTGGTTCTGGATCAGAGATTCCCACATGGCCATATTTGCTCTGAATATCTAAAGAGGTGTGGAAAGGCACCAGGGAACAAAAGCCACACAGACAACCAACTCACATTAAGCCCATCCCCCTGACAAGGGGTGGGGCATCTCCACTCTGGCAAAGACACCTGAGAAGCTGAGCAGCAGACCCCTCTCCCAGAAGACAGACTTGAAGAGGAGGTGGGGAAAGATGGCTGAGAAGTAGGGGACCCTATTTCAATCAGTCCCCTGAATCAAGTCTACCAGACTATTCTAAACACCCACAAAATCAGTGTGAGATGTAAGAAGATATATCTGGATCTCTACAAACAGAACATCTCTGGCGGTTGGTCTCAGGGTATGAAGTGGGGAGCCAAGAGTCTGAGGGCAGATACCTGAAGATAAACAGAAGGGGGAGGGAGCCTCTGTGAACTTGGGCCAGGAAGGCAAAAGCTTCCTGTGCTGGGGAGTGGGCCAGACTCACAGACCAGTAGCAGTGGGGAAATGTCTAGGGCAGCCCCCCAGACTGAAACCTGGAACTCAGAAGTATGCATGTGAACCGGGGACAGCTGGCGGTTTTAGAAGCACAAAGGGCAGAGACGTGCCCGGCCCTGGGAGCAAGGACTGGGACAGTGGCTGTGGGGTACACAACCCAGGACGCTGTGGGTTTTTCACAGCAGTGACAGAAATGGAGTCAGTGTGGCCTGGAGAGCTCAGTGAAGAGCAGACTGTGATCTCTCTGTTCTGAGACAGAGGTTTGGATACGGTCACTGCTGCTCTGACCCTCAGAAGAGACACAGAAAGTTGCCAGGGAAAGCTGCCAGAAAACAAAAGCCCCCAAAAAACTGGTTCTCACTGAGCCCATACCCCCCAGCAACAAGGGGCAAGGCAACTCTGCCCAAACAGGGTTGACTGAGTATCAGTGTGACAGGCCCCTCCCCCCAGAAGGCAGGCTGAAAGAACAAGAAGCCCACATCCCTAAGGTCCCTATAAAACAGGGGCATCTTGCTTGGGTCCTGGTCAATAATTTGAACTCTGTACATCCCCACAACCGCACCTGATCAGAATGACAAAGAGGAGGAATCCCCAACAAAGGAAAGAAACAGAGGCTGTGGCCTCTGCCACAGAACTAATGGATATGGATATAACTAAATTGTCAGAAATGGATTTCAGAGTAACAATTATCAAGATGATGTAAAGGTTTGAGAAAAATTTTAACAAAAATATTGAATCTCTAAGGGCTGAAATGAGAACTAATCTTGCAGAACTTAAAAATGCTATGAATGAAATGCAGTCTAAACTGGATGCTCTGACTGCCAGGACAAACGAGGCAGAAGAATGAATTAGTGAGTTAGAGGATGAGATGATAGAAAAGATGGAAAAAGAGGTAGAATGGTAAAAAAAAGAATCCAATTTAAAGAAAATAAGCTACAGGAGATTACTGACTCAATGAAACATTCCAATGTCAGAATTATTGGGATCCCTGAGGGGGTGGAGAAAGAGAGAGGTCTGGAAAATATATTTGAGCAAATTGTAGCTGAGAACTTTGCTAGTCTGGGGAAGGAAACAAGCATTCGTGTCCAAGAGGCAGAGAGGACCCCACCCAAGATCAATGAGAACAGACCAACACCACGACATATAATAGTTCAATTCACAAATCTTAGATCCAAGGAAACAATCTTGAAAGAGGTGAGAGGGAAGAGATTTCTTATGTACAGAGGGCGGAACATCAGAATAACATCAGACCTGTCCACAGAGACCTGGCAAGCCAGAAAGGGCTGGCAAGACATATTCAGAGCACTAAGTGAGAAGAACATGCAGCCAAGGATACTGTATCCAGTAAGGCTGTCATTCAGAATGGATGGAGAGACAAGGAGCTTCTGAGACTGGAAGGAACTGAAAGAATATGTGAGCACCAAGCCAGCCCTACAAGAAATATTAAGGGGGAAGGGGCTCTATAAAAGAAGAAAAACCCCAAGAGTGATACAGAACAGAAATTTAGAGACAATCTATAGAAACAAGGACTTCACAGACAATATGATGACATTAAAATCATATCTCTCAATAATCACTTTCAATGTGAGCGGCCTAAATGCTCCCATAAATGCCACAGGGTTGCAGATTGGTTAAAAAGACATGACCCATCCACATATTGTCTACAAGAGACTCACTTTGTGGGTTTTTTTAATTTTTAATTATTTATTTGTCAGAGAGAGAGCACAAGCAGGGGGAGCAGCAGGCAGAGGGAGAAGCAGGTTCCCAGCCAAGCAAGGAGCCTGATGTGGGACTCGATCCCAGGACCCTGGGATCGTTACCTGAACTGAAGGCAGACACTTAACTGACTGAGCCACCCAGGCATTCCAAGAGACTCACTTTGAACCTAAAGACACATCCAGACTGAACTAGAGAAACATTTCCATGCCAACGGACCTCAAAAGAAAGCTAGGGTAGCGACTCACATCATACAAATTAGATTGCAAGCTAAAGACTGTAGTTAGAGATACAGAAGGACACTATATTATTCTTAAAGGGTATATCTAACAAGAGGATCTAACAATTATAAATATCTATGCCCCCAACAGGGGAGCAGCCAACTACATAAGATAACTGCTAACCAAAAGGGGACATCAACACTCCACTCTCAGCAATAGACAGATTATTTAAGCAGAAAATCAACAAAGAAAGAAGAGCTTTGAATGAAATATGAGGCCAGATGGACCTCATAGATATATACAGAACATTCCACCCTAAAACAACAGAATACTCATTCTTTCAAATGCACATGGAACTTTCTCCAGAACAGACCATATACTGGGTCACAAAACAGTTCTCAACAGATACCAAAGACTGAGATTATTCCCTGCATATTCTCAGACCACAATGCTTTAAAACTGAACTCAATCACAAGAAAAGATTTGGAAGAAACTCAAACAGTTGGAAGCTAAGGACCATCATGTTTAAGAATGTTTGGGTAAACCAGGAAATTAAAGAAGACTTAAGCAATTTATGGAGACCAATGAGAATGAAAACACATTGGTCCAAAACCTATGGGATACTGCAAAGGCAGTCCTAAGGAGAAGACACATAGTCTTCCAAGCCTCACTCAAAAGAATAGAAAAATCTAAAATACAGACCCTATACTCACACCTTAAACAGCTGGAGATGGAACAAAAGAACAGGCCTAAGCCACGCACAAGAAGACAACTGATTAAGATTAGATCAGAGATCAATGAATTAGAAACCAGAAATACAGAACAGATAAACAAAACTAGAAGCTGGTTCTTTGAAACAATTAATAAGATCGATAAACCTCTGGCCAGAGGTTTCTTTAGATAACCAAAAGAAAAGAGAAAGAACCCAAAATTAATAAAATTATGAATAAAAGGGGAGAGATCTGACTAAAACCAAAAAAAAAAAAATAGAAACAATCATTAGAAACTATTATCAACAACTATATGCCAATAAATTTAGCAACCTGGAAGAAATGAATGCCTTCCTGGAAACCTATAAACTACCAAGACTGAAACAGGAAGAGATTGACAACTTAATTAGGCCAATATCCAGGAACGAGATCGAAGCAGTGATCAAAAACCTCTCAAAAAACGAGTCCCGGGCCTGAAGGGGAGTTAAGATGGAGGAGGAGTAGGGGACCCCTTTTTCAGCCGGTTCCCTGAGTCACGTTGGATAGGTACCAGAACATCCAGAACATCCACAGAATCAGCATGAGACACAGGAAGATACATCCGGATCTCTACAAATGAACATTTCCAGCCCTGAGTATTGAGGTACGAAGCAGGGAGCCGTGAAACCGCGCACAGATATTGGAAGATAAACGGAAGGGGGAGGGAGCCGCCGCGTTCGGACACCAGGAAGCGGTAGCCACCTGCACGGGGGAGCGGGTGCACTTCCGGACCAGCACCTTCGAGAGAGCAGACTGAGACCATGAGCCAGGGAATGCGCGCCACCAGACTGAAATGGAGCTCCAGTGCGCTCACTGGAACCAGACTGAGGCTGGGAGCTCCAGAACGCTCGGGGGCGGCTGGCGGATGGTGGCTGGTGGGTGGCGAATGTTGGCTGGTGGCTGGTGGTGTTAGAAACACGAAGGACAGAGACATGACGGCCCTGGAAGTGAGGGCTGGGACGCCGGGTGTGGGGCGCACATCCCGGGATGCTGCAGAGTTGAGCAGCACCAACAGAAACAGAGTTAAAGTAGCCAGAACATCAGTGGAGAATGGTCCACGATCCCTCTGTTCTGAGACAGAGGCTGAGATTTGGCCACTGCTGCTCTGACGCTCAGAAGAGGCACAACAAACTGCCAGGGAAAGCCACTAGAGAACAAAAGCCTGGAAATACCGGCTCACAGTGTGCCCATCCCCATCCCCCCTCACAGGGGACAGGGAGACTCTACCCAAACAGGGTTGCCTGAGTATTGGCGCGGCAGGCCCCTCCCCCTAGAAGGCAGGCTGAAAAATCAAGAAGCCCACAACCCGGGCGCCTGGGTGGCGCAGTCATTGAGCGCCTGCCTTCGGCTTAGGGCGTGATCCCGGCGTTCCGGAAAGGAGTCCCTCATCGGGCTCCTCCGCTGGGAGCCTGCTTCTTCCTCTCCCACTCCCCTGCTTCTGTTCCCTCTCTCGCTGGTTGGCTGCCACATAAATAAATAAATAAAATCTTTAAAGAAGAAGCCCACATCCCTAAGATCCCTATAAAACAAGGGGCACGGCCTGGGACCCAGTCAATAATTTGGGCTCTGGAAACCCCGCAACCTCTCTTCATCAGAATGACAAGAAGGAGAAGCCCCCCCCAGCAAAGAAAAGACAGTGATTCTGTGGCCTCTGCCACAGAAATAATGGATATGGATGTAACCAAATTATCAGAAATGGAATTCAGAGTAACGATGGTCAAAATGATGAGTAGAATTGAAAAAACTATTAACGAAAAGGTTACTGAGAATATAGAATCCCTAAGGACAGAAATGAGAGCGAATCTGACAGAAATTAAAAATTCTATGAGCCAAATGCAGGCAAAACTAGAGGCTCTGACGGCCAGGGTCGCAGAAGCAGAGGAACGGGTTAGTGAATTGGAGGATGGGTTAATAGAGGAAAAAATGAAAATAGAAGATGGTCTTAAAAAAATCCACGCCCACGAATGTAGGTTACGGGAGATTACTGACTCAATGAAACGATCCAATGTTAGAATCATCGGCATCCCCGAGGGGGTGGAGAAAAACAGAGGTCTAGAAGAGATATTTGAACAAATTGTAGCTGAAAACTTCCCTAATCTAGCAAGGGAAACAAACATTCGTGTCCAAGAGGCAGAGAGGACCCCTCCCAAGCTCAACCATGACAAACCTACGCCACGTCACGTCATAGTGCAATTCGCAAATATTAGATGCAAGGATACAGTATTGAAAGCGGCCAGGGCAAAGAAATTTCTCACGTACCAAGGCAAAGGCATCAGAATTACGTCAGACCTGTCTACACAGACCTGGAATGAGAGAAAGGGTTGGGGGAGCATTTTTAAAGCTCTTTCAGAGAAAAACATGCAGCCAAGGATCCTTTATCCAGCAAGGCTGTCATTCAGAATTGATGGAGAAATAAAGACATTTCAGAATCGCCAGTCACTAACCAATTTCGTAACCACGAAACCAGCCCTACAGGAGGTATTACGGGGGGTTCTATAAAAGTAAAAAGGCTCCAAGAGTTATACAGAACAGAAAGTCACAGCCAATACAAAGACTTTACTGACAACATGGCATCATTAAAAGCATATCTCTCAGTACTCAGTCTTAATATTAATGGCTTAAATTCTTCCTTAAAACGCCACAGGGTTGCAGATTGGATAAAAAGAAATGACCCATCCATTTGCTGTCTACAAGAGACTCATTTCGAACCCAAAGATGCATTCAGACTGAGAGTAAGGGGATGGAGTACCATCTTTCACGCAAATGGACCTCAAAAGAAAGCTGGGGTAGCAATTCTCATATCAGATAAACTGGATTTTAGACCTCATAGATATATATAGAACACTACACCCCAGAACCAAAGAATACTCATTCTATTCTAATGCCCATGGAACATTCTCAAGAATAGACCATGTTCTGGGACACAAAACAGGTCTCAGCCGATACCAAAAGATTGAAATTATCCCCTGCATATTCTCAGACCACAACGCTCTGAAATTGGAACTCAACCACAAGGAAAAATTTGGAAGAAACTCAAACACTTGGAGACTAAGAACCATCCTGCTCAGGAATGACTCGATAAACCAGGAAATCAAAAATCAAATTAAACAATTTATGGAGACCAATGAGAATGAAAATACAACAGTCCAAAACCTATGGGATACTGCAAAGGCAGTCCTAAGGGGGAAATACATAGCCATCCAAGCCTCACTCAAAAGAATAGAAAAATCTAAAATGCAGTTTTTATATTCTCACCTCAAGAAGCTGGAACAGCAACAGAGGGACAGGCCTAATCCACGCACGAGGAAGCAGTTGACCAAAATTAGAGCTGAAATCAATCAAGCAGAAACCAGAAGTACAGTAGAGCAGATCAACAGGACTAGAAGCTTTGAGAGAATCAATAAAATTGACAGACCACTGGCAAGACTTATACAAAAGAAAAGAGAAAGGACCCAGATTATTAAAATTATGAATGAAAAAGGAGAGGTCACGATGAACACCATTGAAATTGGAAGGATTATTAGAAATTTTTATCAACAGCTATATGCCAATAAACTAAGCAATCTGGAAGAGATGGAATCCTTCCTGGAAACCTATAAACTACCAAGATTGAAACCGGAAGAAATTGATTCCTTAAACAGGCCAATTAATTATGAAGAAATTGAGTCAGTGATAAACAACCTTCCAAATAACAAAACTCCAGGCCCGGACGGTTTTCCTGGGGAATTCTACCAAACATTCAAAGAAGAAATAATACCTATTCTCCTAAAGCTATTTCAAAAAATAGAAACAGAAGGAAAGCTACCAAACTCATTCTATGAGGCCAATATTACCTTGATCCCCAAACCAGGAAAGACCCCCTCAAAAAGGAGAATTACAGACCGATTTCCCTAATGAATATGGACGCCAAAATCCTCAACAAGATACTTGCTAATAGAATCCAACAGTACATTAAAAGGATTATCCATCACGATCAAGTGGGATTCATACCTGGGATGCAAGCGTGGTTCAATATTCGCAAATCAATCAGCGTGATACATCATATCAACAAGAAAAGACTCAGGAACCATATGATCCTCTCAATCGATGCCGAAAAAGCATTTGACAAAATACAGCATCCTTTCCTGATTAAAACCCTTCAGAGTGTAGGAATAGAAGGTACATTTCTCAATCTCATAAAAGCCATCTATGAAAAGCCTACTGCAAATATTATTCTCAATGGGGAAAAGCTGGAAGCCTTTCCCTTAAGATCAGGAACTCGACAAGGATGCCCACTCTCGCCACTATTATTCAACATAGTACTAGAAGTCCTTGCAACAGCAATCAGACGACAAAAAGGGATCAAAGGTATTCAAATTGGCAAAGAAGAAGTCAAAATGTCTCTCTTTGCAGATGACATGATACTCTATATGGAAAACCCAAAAGAAGCCACTCCCAAACTATTAGAAGTTATAGAGCAATTCAGTAACGTGGCGGGATACAAAATCAATGCTCAGAAATCAGTTGCATTTCTATACACGAATAACGAGACCGAAGAAAGAGAAATTAGGGAATCCATCCCATTTACAATAGCACCAAAAACCATACGTTACCTTGGAATTAACTTAACCAGAGACGTAAAGGACCTATATTCTAGAAACTATAAATCACTCTTGAAAGACATTGAGGAAGACATAAAAAGATGGAAAGATATTCCATGCTCATGGATCGGAAGAATTAACATAGTTAAAATGTCCATGCTACCCAGAGCAATCTACACTTTCAATGCTATCCCGATCAAAATACCGAGGACATTTTTCAAAGAACTGGAACAAATAGTCCTTAAATTTGTATGGAAACAGAAAAGGCCCCGAATCTCCAAGGAACTGTTGAAAAGGAAAAACAAAGCTGGGGGCATCACAATGCCGGATTTCGAGCTGTACTACAAAGCTGTGATCACAAAGACAGCATGGTACTGGCACAAAAACAGACACATAGACCAATGGAACAGAATAGAGAGCCCAGAAATGGACCCTCGGCTCTTTGGGCAACTAATATTTGATAAAGCAGGAAAAAACATCCGGTGGGAAAAAGACAGTCTCTTCAATAAATGGTGCTGGGAAAATTGGACAGCTACATGCAAAAGAATGAAACTTGACCACTCTCTCACACCATACACAAAAATAAACTCCAAATGGATGAAAGACCTCGATGTGAGACAGGAATCCATCAAAATTCTAGAGGAGAACATAGGCAGCAACCTCTACGACATCGGCCAAAGCAACCTTTTTCATGACACATCCCCAAAGGCAAGAGAAACAAAAGATAAAATGAATTTATGGGACTTCATCAAGATTAAAAGTTTCTGCACAGCCAAGGAAACAGTCAGAAAAACTAAGAGGCAGCCCACGGAATGGGAGAATATATTTGCAAATGACACTACAGATAAAGGACTGGTATCCAAGATCTACAAAGAACTTCTCAAACTCAATACACGAGAAACAAATAAACAAATCAAAAAATGGGCAGAAGATATGAACAGACACTTTTCCAATGAAGACATACAAATGGCTAACAGACACATGAAAAAATGTTCAAAATCATTAGCCATCAAGGAAATTCAAATCAAAACCACACTGAGATACCACCTTACGCCAGTTAGAATGGCAAAAATAGACAAGGCAAGAAACAACAATTGTTGGAGAGGATGTGGAGAAAGGGGATCCCTCCTACATTGTTGGTGGGAATGCAAGTTGGTACAGCCACTCTGGAAAACCGTGTGGAGGTCCCTTAAAAAGTTAAAAATTGAGCTACCCTATGATCCAGCCATTGCACTACTGGGTATCTACCCCAAAGATACAGACGTAGTGAAGAGAAGGGCCATATGCACCCCAATGTTCATAGCAGCAATGTCCACAATAGCTAAATTGTGGAAGGAGCCGAGATGCCCTTCAACAGATGACTGGATTAAGAAGTTGTGGTCCATATATACAATGGAATATTACTCAGCAATCAGAAAGAATGAGTTCTCAACATTTGCTACAACATGGACGGCACTGGAGGAGATAATGCTAAGTGAAATAAGTCAAGCAGAGAAAGACAACTATCATATGATTTCTCTCATCTATGGAACATTAGAACTAGGATGATCAGTAGGGGAAGAAAGGGATAAAGAAAGGGGGGGTAATCAGAAGGGGGAATGAAACATGAGAGACTATGGACTATGAGAAACAAACTGAGGACTTCAGAGGGGAGGGAGGTGGGGGAATGGGATAGACCGGTGATGGGTAGTAAGGAGGGCACGTATTGCATGGTGCACTGGGTGTTATACACAACTAATGAATCATTGAGCCTTACATCGGAAACCGGGGATGTACTGTATGGTGACTAACATAATATAATAAAAAATCATTAAAAAAAAATTTTTTTAAATATTGAGAAAATAAAATAATTGAAAGAAATAATATTGAAAGACTAAAGAATAAAAAGACAATGAATGCTATGCACTGTTTTCCCCAAAAGCTGAACTCTGCTGCCCTCTATGATCAGTTAACTTGATGGTAACCAGTTGTTTGGATTGGTCTTCTGGGGGAGGGGCCCCTGATTCTCAGGTGTACTTGGTCTTTTGCAAATGTGCCTCCCTTCAGCAGAGGCAGGGCTCAGTGGAAGTAGCTCCTGATTCCACTAAGTGGCGCTGTTTTGCTCCCCGAAGGGTTTCAGTGCTGATGGGTGGGATGAATACAGTGGCCCTCTGCTCTCTGGAACTGAAAGTTAGCTCCCCCCGCCCCACCCTTCAGTGAGCCCTTACAGAAAAGCAGTCAGGAGGTCCCTTAAAAAGTTAAAAATTGAGCTACTCTATGATCCAGCAATTGCGCTACTGGGTATTTACCCCAAAGATACAGATGTAGTGAAGAGAAGGGCCATATGCACCCCAATGTTCATAGCAGCAATGTCCACAATAGCTAAATTGTGGAAGGAGTGGAGATGCCCTTCAACAGATGACTGGATTAAGAAGATGTGGTCCATATATACAATGGAATATTCCTCAGCCATCAAAAAGAACGATTTCTCAACATTTGCAGCAACATGGATGGAACTGGAGGAGATAATGCTAAGTGAAATAAATCAAGCGGAGAAAGACAATTATCATATGGTTTCACTCATTTATGGAACATAAGAAATAGGAAGATCAGTAGGAGAAGGAAGGGAAGAATGAAGAGGGGGGTAAACAGAAGGGGGAATGAACCATGAGAGACTTTGGACTCTGGGAAACAAACTGAGGGCTTCAGAGGGGAGGGGCATGGGTAACTGGGATAGGCTGGTGATGGGTATTAAGGAGGGCACATATTGCATGGAGCACTGGGTGTTATACGCAAACAATGAACCATGGAACATTACATCAAAAACTAAGGGTATACTGTATGGTGACTAACAACATAATAAAAAATTATTATAAAAAAAACAAAAACAAAAACAAAAAAAGAAAGAAAGAAAAGCAGTCAGTCATTCTTGCCTCCTAGGTTTCAGAACTCTGTTCACTGGGCCTGTGACCGAGTGTTTTTATTTCAGGCCCAGAGCTGAGTTTCAGATCTCCAAATTTTACACACTCCTGTGGTACAGAGGAATGATGGTCTCTGCTTTTGCTGGACCCCTCCCAGGAAAGCAGTCACACGACTGAGCAGCAGTTCACAGTTTATGGCAACAGCTGGCTTCCCTGCTTCACCTATGCCTGGGAATTCTGTCATACTCAGACACCATCCATTCTTGCAACCCCGGGGATCCTGAGACCATGCTGCCACTCCTGGGATTCCACCCTACTTCGCCACCTGAGCGTCTTTAAGCCAGGGACATACCCCACTGCAGCAGGCTTCTAAAAGTTCTCATTTTGCACTCCACTGCCTATAAGTACTTTGCAGTAGCCTCCTTAAGCAGGCTCCTTCCCCTGTGCTATATCCTCAGATACATCTACCCCGGATTCAAGTTTCTGCACTTCCTATCTTCCAAAACGTGGTCACTTTTCTACTTGTAGAATTGCATTTCTTTTTTTTTTTTTAAGATTTTATTTATTTATTTATTTATTTATTTATTTATTTATTTGACAGAGAGAGAGACAGCCAGCGAGAGAGGGAACACAAGCAGGGGGAGTAGGAGAGGAAGAAGCAGGCTCCCAGCGGATGAACCTGATGTGGGGCTCGATTCCAGGACCCCGGGATCACGCCTTGAGCTGAAGGCAGACGCTTAACGACTGCGCCACCCAGGTGCCCCTAGAATTGCATTTCTTTTCTCAGATCTCCAATTGATTTCTCAGGTGTTCAGAATGATTTGACAACTATCTAGCTGGATTTGAGGGACCAGACAAACTTAGGGTCCCCTACTCCTCTGTCATCTGCCATCTATTTCCTCCTCCAGTAATTATTTCTTAATTTTTCTTAGGTATAAAGCAGATCGGCTCTGGATTCTGGGGCAGCTGCAACCAAGCTTGGATCTTGTGTTTGTCACCTGGTACTTAACACTATTTGCTATGTTATCTCAGGGCTGCTGTTTTGATACAGGAGGTTAATTCCTAAGAATATTTATCTCCTACCCACTATTTAATTTTGGCTAAGTCACTTTTTAAGGAAAGAAAAAAATCTTTCATTTTTATGAATAAGTTTTGCTAGCCTCTAGTCTCTAACCCCTGCTATTTCTGGCTAGTGTCAGTTGCTGAGAGCCCTGTGAGAGCTGGAGGACCAGCACCTGCTCGTGCAGCTTCTAGCCACTTGCAGCTTTGCTGACTCAGCTCAGGGATAAGAGGCAAACCCACAACAAGGCTGTGTCCTGGAGGCACCTCTGCTGATAGGAGTGCCCTCTAAACTTCGTTTATTAAACAGAATGAATGTTTCAAGCAAAAATGTAGTTCTTCTAGTCGCTTGTATTCCCTACTCTGGGTGTGCGTTCCTGAGGGTGATGAGTTGATTACAGAGACATTAATTTAAAAGTTTTTTATTTTATATTAAATTTAATATGCATTAAAATGTAACTAGCAAAATATTACTATTATTTAAGATGCAACCAAGTCAGGAGCACGTGGGTGGCTGAGTTGGTTAAGCAGCTGATTTAATTTCTGCTCAGGTCATGATCTCTGGGTCATGGGATTGAGCTCTGTGCTGGGCATGGAGTTGGCTTGAGGTTCTCTCTCTCCCTCTCCCTTAGCCCCTCCCCCCACCCCATTGTCTCTCTCTCTCTTTCTCTAAAATAAATAAATAAATCTTTTTAAAAAGATGCAACCAAGTTAAAAAAAAGATTAGATTTAAAGTCAATTCAGAGAAAATTATTAAGGAAAACAGAATAAAAATTAGCCAGCCATGACAAATATCACGAAGTTGTACACCAGTGACTGATGCTGGGAAATGTGGCTGGGTGCAGGGAGGTCCTTTGCAGCATTTATTTGTGCAGGCCAGTACATCAGGCAGCCCACAATGAACAGGTGCACCTCTGCTTCTACCCCTCTCCAGCTCTCCACACTTTATCTCCTGATTTGTTTATCATTAGAAGAGGCATCCTCCAGTTCTCTCTCTTACCAGGAAGAGGCTATTTGCATGAGGTCATTTGCACACATATTTTTCCATAGTTGTTGTTGTGTGGATACTTTGCATTTGCCTTGCTTCATTCAGTATTATATCAGAAGCATTTTCCAGGTTGCATAGCATTTTCATTTTTAAGGGTTGTTGTTTCCATTTTTTTAAAAAGTGAATACCATTGGATACATAGCTCTTGTCTTCTATTGAACGTTTAGTTACTTTGGAAGAATAAATTCATATGAGTGGGATAAATGGGCCAAAGCATATAAATTTTCATCACTTCTTAACTGTGCATAGCCACTAAGCTTGAGGCCTTTTAGCCCAAAGAAAACAATGGCCACTTTTTTTCTTAATATGCAAAGATCTTTTTCAGAGAAAAGGATGAAAAACCCAGTGGAAAAATGACAAAAGATATGAATGTTATCTCAGAGAAAAATAGATTTGGCCATAAGCATATGATAAATGCTCAACCTCGGTGATAATTAAAAATTTATAAATTCAAGCAAAAAAAGATACATATCTTATAAGCAAAGTCTGAAAACTTTGATAACACTCCCCAGAGGTAAGGTTGAGGGGAAAAGCCACTTTCGTTTTATCTTTGCAGACACATCAATTGGCAAAGGTTTTAGGAGAGGATAATTTGGCAGTTGCTGCCAAAATTTTAAATGTATATGCCTGCTACCCCAGCAACGCTCCTTCTGAGACTAGATCTTGCAGACTTACTTACAAAGTACACAAGATAAATTGCATTCACATCAATAAAGTTTTCTTATAGTGAGAACTGGAAAGATTTTAAATCTCCACGCAGGAGAGACCTGGTAGAATAGATTATGATACATTTATATTGGAACACTACTACTGATTCGGTTTGGGGGGAGGATGTCTGCTGACATTCATACCTGTGGTGTGTAGCTGGCTTGTAACGTGAGCATGGTTGAATCCATTTATATTAACTTTGGGACACAGCTATGATCCTTCACTTAATATCCTTTATACTATCTGAATTTTGTACAAAAGAACATGTTTCTTTTGGAATATAAAACATTAACACATATATATTTTAAAATGTATTCAGAAAAGAGTCACTCAGAAAATTATTGGTGAAAGAGCCACAATATTTTCTTTCTCACCAAAACTTGCCAGTGAGCGTGTTCTTTTTCTCCCAGTGAGTTCTCTAGTGATCAAAATGTTGGTTTAGGTATCAGAAAATCACCATTTTGCTGCTCTCAGTGAATAAGTCACTGGGCTTCTCCATGTTGTGCTCAGAGTTGGGTGGGAAATAATAAAATCTTATCATTTATGTATGACAAAAATTGAAGCACAAAGAATACAAATGGCTGCCTGAGAGCACAGTGGATGAAGTCAGGGAATGCAGGCCATTGCTGGGCCCAGGGCTCCTCCACCCTTTGCTCTCTGCTGCATGAAAACAGGGCCAAACCCAACTCAACCTGCACACCAGCCACATAGCTCTGGCCACTGTCTGTAGATATTAGATGCAAGTCCGCAAAGGTTAGCTGCAAACATTGCTGGGCCTTGCGTCCTGGGACACACTGCTACACGTATGACCTCCACAGCAGCGCTGGCCGGCCAGTAGCACTTCCTGTCATGGTGGAATTGGGAAGGTTCTGCATCTGTGTTTGACAGGCTGCCACAAACCATGGGTGCTTACTGAGCACTTGAAATGTGGCTAGTGCAACCGAGGAACTGGAGTTTTAATTTTACCTACTTTTAATAAACACGAATTGAAATAGCCACACGTAGTTAATGGCTAATGTATTGGACAGGTGAAGCTCTAGAGGTGGGATACTTGACGCGGTCTGCTTTGAGGACTCTGACAAATCTGATCATACCACGTAGCATTGCGACTAGCTGGACCAAGTTAACTAGCTTCTCAGGGAATTTTGTGTGTAATACAAAAAGGAAGAACAGAAAACAAACAAATAGGAGAAACAGAAAAGAGGAATGAGAAGGTGCCTGTTTTTGAAGTGTGGCAAAATGACGGGGCCTCCAGGCTGTGTCTGAATGGTCATGGTCAGAGCCCAAGGCTTTCAGGAAGTCAGGCTGTGCAGCCACCAAGAAGGCTCTTTTCTTGCCTCTCAGCACGACCATCAGTACCTATATGAACTGGAGCGCATTTCTCTTCTTTGCAGCTGATCAGCCGAACCAACACTCTCTGGCACTTAGACACACAACTGAAAACGTTACTGGATAGTTTGGTAAAAACAGTCATCTCCTGCTGAATGATGGCTTATAAATCTGGATGTGTGTGGGATGAATTTTCACAAAATGGAGCATGAGTTAATTTCTCCATGATCCAGTCTATTGTCAAGTTGGGATGTTTGTAATAACAGTGATTGGGCTGGTAGAGGAAATGACCCACGCTCCCAGTCAACTCTTCTCTCTGGGGTTCCTGTATCATCTGTGGTATCGGTGGTCCCCCAAATGAGTAATGAATGGGACCCTTTTCAAGGCAAGTACTCTTGAAAACACCTGAGAATTCATCTAGGGAACGCATTTGAGATTAACCTTTTCCAATTTATTGGGGAGTTGGAATTGTAAACCAATTTCAGTTTGCATATTTTTTTAACCTTTAAGAAATAATCCATTCTTTTTCACTTGTTTTATTTGGTCACATGTGTAACTTACAAATATAGTCATAAAACAGATATAGAGATAGGCATTTTCTATCCCATGGGTATATCATATTCCACTATATTTTCTAATGTACTTTATAATTTTTAAATGTTCAGTTTTTTAATCCCTATGAAATTTATATTTGTCAATGGTGGAAGAGAGAGCTGTCAAATTATTTTTTATGAATTTGTAGTAAGTTCTCTAAACAGTTCTCTATTCCTTTTTCCCATCCATTTAAGACATCTCCTTCAACATTTGCCATATTCCCAGCTGTACATGGGCTTTTTCTGGACCTAAGGTTTTTGTCCATTGTTCCATCTATCTCTGCCATTTTAATTGCTACAGTTTTCAAAATTCTTCAAATTCTTTTTAGCTATTATTATACATTTCCTCTCCTAGATGAATAGAATCAGTTTGTCAAGTTTAATTTTAAACTTGGTTATGCAGTAATTTTTAAGCCTACAAAAAAAAACACATTATAGTAGGAAGTTAGAAGTTACCTTTATGAATCTTGCCTCCTGCGTGCCCACACCACCCACCGTTTCCACATGGCCTCCCTCTGATGGTAACACACCACAAGTCACTGGCAGAGAAAGCACTCCTCACAGAGCACATTCCGTCTGCTCATTCCAGGAGCCTTCCTCCCTCTTATCTCCAGTTTTTTTCGTAGAACTTATTCACACTAAATAATATGTTGACACTATTTATGCATATTTTTGATTTATTATTATCTGTCTCCTTTTGCTGTAAGGAAAACTTAGTTAAAAAGGCAGAGACTTCATTTTGTTATTCTCTGCTCCATCCCCAAGGCACCTCAATATTTGTAGAATGAATGAATGAATTTGAAGTGATGGTGCCTGAGATGTGAAATTCGCCACCATATTTGAATACCATTCTTGGTAGTTAGGGCTGATCTAACTACCTAGTAGTTAGGGCTGATCTAACTATCTAACTCTCGGTGGGAGATCTGCAGAAGGTGTTCTCTGTTGTGGAGCAACAACTATGAGATGGAGAAAGACCCTTTTTGGTCAGCAACACATCATTTCATTTCATTTGATCTCCCCAATTCTAGGAGGAAGACAAAGCAGGTTCAAATGCTGGTGGGAACGCAAATTGGTACAACCTTTTGGGAAAGCAGTTTTGTACAACATGTAGTCTTAATCATGTTCCTCCAGGGATCCCCAGAACACATCTGTAGGTAAATAAATTCATTTCACTCAGTAAGAGAGTATTAAAAAGAACTTAAGATAGCATTAGGACTTATGTTGGATGACTTATGTTGGAGGAAGGGTCTAAGGCTTTGCTCGGGATGCTGTCAGGAACTGGGGGCACTGTGATCTGACATCTTTATCCAGAAGGCAGGAGGAAAGAATTAAGGCTAAAGCTGTGGCACAAAGCCACAGAGGTTGCTCAGAGTGGCCAGCACAGGGATGTTTGGTCTTTGTAACCTGGACAACATGTGTGTTTGGTCTGTGCCCAGTCACGAACTTGGAGGGCACTTGTTCTTGTCGTGCTCAATCATGGCCCCAGAGTAGCATTGCCTGAAATTATGTTCTGTGACATTGCTACTGTTCCACAGGAGGACAGAAGAGCCTAGCTGTGATGCCAGGCCGGTTCCTGCATGTCCTGGCTGCTGTTGTCTTTCTTGTTGCCTTTTGACCTACGGAGCACTTTTGGGGATCAATCATAGGCAAAGACACACGTGCAAATGAAAACATATGTACATCAGCATTATTATTAATAGAGAAAATACCGCCTAAACACAGGCACAGTAAAGAAGTTCTATAAAAGCAAATACATGCACGAGCCATGCTGAGCAGGGCAGGATGCAGACAAAGATTGCAGTGCTCAGCCCTGAGCGGCCACCGTTGGATGGAACATGACGCTGCCCTCAGAGTGACGTCTACAAAGACTTAAAATGGCCTGGGGACACTTCAAGGGTAATTTCAGATAGAGAAGCAAGGCACATAGCTTTAAATATAAATATATAAATACATATAGCATATCAATGATGTAAAAGGAAATTATTTATTCATTTAATAAATACTTCCTGAGTACTGACTTGCTAGGGGATGAGCCCATTCCTGGTCCATATTTTTTCTGTGATTCATGGTCACGTTAAAGGAAGATGGCATACACTGCCCCTGGAGAGAGCTTGGTTAACCCCCTGGACCAGGCTTCACAAGGTTACCACCAGCTGCCCAGGTACAGAAACTGGATTTTTCCCCCAGATACTCAAAACCAGTGAGGATTCTGAGGACCAAATAATGCCAAGACGGCTTGTGTACTTTATAATCCCACTTTCTTTAATGCCAGTGGACGCAGATTTTTCCTGTGAGAAGAGACTTAGTGATACCTCAGGAACTTTCTGGTCCCAAAACACCTCATGCAGCCTTGAAAGAGACCTGGCTGAACCTGGAGCTGGAGCCAGGTCAGGAGTGTTTCGGGGGAGAGCTACCCAGGCCTCAGTGGGAGAAAGACCAAGCCCCCTGGATGAGCTCCCAAATGATCCACTTTGGGGGGTTCCAAACAGGAGTGTCATTTCAGGTAAAGCATTTTGTATTTCATATCTACTGTGTAAAAAAATTATCCCCAAACTTAAATGCTTAGACAATAACACTTCTTACTTCAATCTCCCTGAGTCGAGAATCTCGGTATAGTTTTGCTGGGTTCTCCAGGGCAAAGCGGCTCAGGTTGGCTCAGGTTGCAGCATAACCCTGCATCCATGTCCATGCATATCAACAATGAATATCTTATACTTTGCATGCTTATTTGCAGGAGGACCTAGACATATAAGTGCAGGAGTTTCACAGCTAGTTTTTAAAGTCTGGGTATTCAGACTCCTTACTGGGCCACCCAACTTAATCTCATCTGACCATACAGTTGGCAGGTTAGTGCCCTAGCCACAGTCTGTCCAGCGGGGTCAGTGGGGGAGTGGGCTGAAGGGTTGGCCCCCATTCCAGTGCCCTGCTCAGTGTCCCCCTCCTCCCACACCTCCCTGGGACACTTGAGCACCTTGCTCCTGGAGCGTGCCTAGTGCTGGATACCTTAGATCTTTTAATGCCAACAACCCTGTTTTACAGACCAGAGACTAGACTTGGGGCAGGAGCTGAGCACAGTGCCCCACTCTTGCAGTTTCAAGGGGCTGATGGCCCCTCACCACCATGCACCATTCCCTGGTGTCTCTTGCTCTTCCTTTCATGCATTTGAGGCATTGGCCCTGTGGGTGTGAGTATGGGAATGAGGCCTAGGGTAGCCAAAGGCACTGAAGGAAATTCTGTCCGTTAAACCAGAGCATACCCTCTGGAATCAGAAACAAGGCTGGTGATTCTAACACTCGAAGCCTCCCTGCCCCTGCTTTGCTCTCCTTGTGGCTCTGGCTCCCTCATCTAGAGCCCAGGTGCAAACTGATGGGTTTTTGGCAAGAGGCCACACAAGATGTGGACTTACCTTCTTCTCACAGGCTGGGAATATTTTTCCTGGTCATCCGCAAAACTCACAGGAATTGCAGAGTATGAATAAGACGTAATTGATCACCTGGTCCTGCTAGAGTCCTAGATCCACTTTACAATGCCTCCTACTTTTGCTGCCCTGAGGAACGAAGATACTCTGCAATGAATACATTCCATTTGTATAATGTCAGCTGCCAGGGACTCAACTCTTTAACCTGTTGCCAACAAGCCATCAGTCCTGAGCAAGTCATCATGTCCTTTTTCACACTTCAGCATTTGCACCTCTATCTCTATTGCCTTCATCCTCATTCACATCCACATATGTCTGTCTCCTAAATGTCACCTTTATCTGCCTCCTTCTCGCCCTTTCCCCTCTTCCAAAACTATGGTGCTTTCTAGTTCCAACAGGCCATGATTTTTTTCTCTGTCCCTTACCCAAACACTGCATCCCCCATTCCACATTAAAACTAAAAATACCTACTCATCTTAGAATCACAGAACTCAATTGCTTAATGTGGGTCTCTTTGAAAAACTGAAAGCATCAAGAACCTTAGAATTTGGGGAAATGTGGAAATAGCTGATGTTGGAAAAAGTGTGTGTGTGTGTGTGTGTGTGTGTACGTGTGTGTACGTGTGTGTGGGTGTACGTGTGTGTACGTGTGTGTGGGAACATGGGAGGAAAGGAGCCAAAAACCTGTAAGGAATGGCTGTGAAGCATATTTTCTCTTCCAACAAACAGTAAAGCCACTCTAGAAATGTATTCATTATTCCCCAAGAGGACACTTAGTCCGAGGGAATTAAAATTTCTTTGTAATGTACCCTCAAATTAAGCATTTTTCAGACATGAAATTCTCTAGACATTTAACTTGTCTTCCCAGGGCAAGAAAGACAAATATAATTCAAGGATAATCTTGTATGGGAAGACAGATCCTAATGAGAGCTGTGCACACAGTGTTAATTCTAAATTTCAGGAAGTCTGATTATATTAGTGCAGTCAAAATCCCCCTCAACTCAAAATGCTCTTGGTCAGGTCCTCACCAATCATCAAGCCATCTGAGAAGCTGGAAAAGTCAGAGTCCCTTAGAGACTTAGGTATTTTATTCTGTGGCTAATGTGTTGGCGAGCATGTAAGGCACATTAATGTGATGGAATGAGTGTGCTTAGGTGATTAAGACCACATTTGCAAAACACACACACACACACACACACACACACACACACAGGCCTCAGAACAAATAGTAGCCAGAGGCTTACTTTTCTCATCCAGGCTTCTCTGTCACTGCTCACCGAGCACCACAGGCTGCGTTTCTGTATTGCAAGGATGGAGGGGGCTCTGCTCAGCCTCCGTGAGAAAGCTGCCAAACACGTGCCTAAGGTTCAGGTAGGAACACATGAAACTCCCCCGTTTTCCAAATGTCAGCCCTGGGAATGTTGCATATACAGTGGGCACATTTTTGGGGAAGACATGTGTCCCAGGAAACAGCCTCACGGCTTCTGAATGGAAAGGCAGATAGTGTAAATAAATGAGGGAATATACCATGTTTCAAATGCCCCTTTCCTTGTCTTTCTTGCCAGGCCACTCGGTGCCCTTTCATGTTCACAACTTTGCCCCCTAATGTAGGGCACAGTCACAAAAGAACCTTGGGAAGGGGCCCCCCCTTACATTTTAGCTTCTCCTCTGAAATATGAGAGGAAAAGAGGGGCATGGAGAGATGGTTAATTAACTGTGCACAGTTAATTCTCCCCCACTATGCCACCAAACTGCACAGACACATCTGCCTTTTCATGATTCTTCTGGGGGAATGTTTTATTCAGCTGCATTTAACAATCACACAACACTGTCTCAGAGGGTGACAGCCCTTCAATCTCAGACTACTCCCCAGCTCCAGAGAAAACCATTTTTTAAATTAAATAAATACATTAATTAATACATTAATTAAATTGAATACATTAAATGTTTTTAGTTTTAATATTTTAAACATTTTATTTATGCCAAATATTATAATTTCAACATAAAATCAATATAAAACTTTTTTATTATTATGTTGAATTAGCCAACCATTTTTTAAGTGAAATTTGAGAATATATCCAGAGGGTATATTCCTAGTGAATTGGTTTGTTCAAAGGTAGACATTGCCAAATAATTCTTCAAAACGGTTATCCCAATATATTTTCCCACTGCCAAATAGGAAGTCACCAATTCACATGTTATGGGGTCTCTGTGGTTCCCTATCAATGACCTGACCAGGAGTTATACATAAAGTTAACTTTCAAGTAGTTAACTTAGCCCACAAGTACCTGAATTCAGTAAACAGGGCTCAGCCAGGTGTCATTTTCTCTAGGAGGCCTTTCCTGACCCATCACTCTCCTTACTTCTTGCTGGACTGACACACACACACACACACACACACACACACACACACACACACACCCACATGCGTCCCTGCACTGTTTATTGTACTTCTCATACCAGCTGGGAAAAGTGTTTCCTTGTCTTTTGTCTCCCCTCCTCCCTCTGTCCCACAGACACTATACAGGTTTCACCAGCATATCCTCCATGTTGGTTTCCCTTTTCTTAAAGACATTGGTCATATTTCTAGAAAACAGAAATACGGCTGAGTCTTCTCCTCTAAGCTGGGGTGTCCTGATCATGGAGATTCCCCCACCCTCCAGAACAAACCCAAAGTGAGAAATAAGCCCACTTAAAATATTCAAAGTAATTATTTCTGGTGTTTTTTTTTCCAACACCACCAAGCAATTCTCCAATTCTCAGTGGACACTGGGTGTCCCACAAACTTAACTCAATTCTGATGTCTAGCTAGAGATAGGCTGACTCCACTTCAGATGCCAAGTGCAAGTCCAGGTTGTTACCTGTGCTACTGACTGACTGGTTATAAATTGGAGGTTCCCACAATCCCCTCCTTGGGTTTAATTAATTCTCTAAAACTCAGGAATAACAATTTACTTACTAGATTATTGATTTATTACATGGAGTGAGGTCAGGAAGAGTCCTAACACAGGTACTTAGGTCCCTGCGGGGTTGAGGGTGTGTCACCCCCCCAGAATGTGGATGCACGCTGGTTCACCAACTTAGATTTTTATGGAGGCTTCATTATGTAGGCATGGTTGATTAAATCATTGGCCACTGGTGATTGAGTTTAATCTCCAGGTACCACCCGCCCTTCCTGCAGGTCACAGGTGGGGCTGAGTGTTCCAAACCTTTAATCAATTGGTTGGTTTCCCGGGCAACCAGCTTCCAACCTTAGTTACATAGAGGCTTTTCAAAAGTCATGTCATTAACATAAACTCAAGTATGGTAGAAAGGGCCTTACTATGAATAACGTTACATTTCACCTTTATCACTCTGAAACAACTTCTGGACTAGAGGACAAAAGCCCTGATATTATTACAAAGGATGCTCTCATTGCTTAGGAAATTCCAAAGGTTTTAGGAGCTGGAAGCTAGGAACTGGTAGATGAAGGCCAAAATATGTATTTATCGTAAATCACAGTATCACACTGTCGATATTTTTTATGTTGATTTAAAAGCATCCACTGTACACGACTGAAAATTTGAAACATTTCCTGGTAGCTGTAGAACTTCTGATCCCACGTTCTCATGGGGACACTGATTTACTTAAGGAAGGTCAGGGTGGAGAAAGTTCAACTTTAGGCTTTTAGGCATGACTACACTTTTTTGGGGGGTGGGGTGGGGCAGGAAACCAGAATGTCTAGATTTGAAATACATCTCTGCTATTTTCTGTGTAACCTTGGATTGCTTAACGTCTCCATCTAAGTTTTTTATATGTATGAAATAGGGGTAAAAATAGTACTTGATCTCTTTGGGAGTATTAAATGAAAGAATACATTTAACATACTTTGAATAGTACCCACCACATAAGAAGCATAATGAACACTAGCTACTCTTTGTGGGTAAAAGTCCTGATATCTTTATATATGGGTAGGACAGTGCTGGATGTGGATCCCCAGGGGACCCTAGAAGTAGTGGCAGGGGTCTCAGTGTGCACAAGAGTAAGAGACGGTCACTCGATGCTCTGGGGAGACAGGACAACCAACACAAATGCCTGAGCATGGACGGTTTGAGACGAGGTAAAAGGAAGGCAGGGAGGCTGAAGCATGGTGCATGGGGCTGCAGCATAGGGCCCTCAGACATTCAATCCTCTTCTTGTGCTTGTTTCAAATACTCTTTAAGTGTATATAAGGAAAAACATATGTATATATGTTCATATAAAATATCTTCTTTTTATAACGTAAGTTAATATATTTTTTCATTTTACAATGTGATTTGGAAATTCGTTCACACCAGTGCACAGAGGTTGTCTCATTCTGCTTTTTCACACTGCGTAGTACTCCATCATAGCATTTGTTTAACCAGGACCCCACTAAGAACATTTATTTCCAGTCTTCTGCTACTACAGACAGTGTGACAGTAAATAACTCGTGTAACAGTCATTTTGGAGTTCTGTGAGTACCCACAGAAGATAAATGCCTACAAATGACATTTCTGCCTCAAAGAGTATGAGCATTTTTAAACAGATGTTGTTAAAGTGCTTTCCATAGAGGTTGTATGCATTTAAACACCCACTGGCTCTATACGAGAACGTTTCCTTATATCTTAGACAACACACTGCATTATTAAACTTTTTGATCTTTGCTAACATAATTATGTGGAATCAGCTATCTCAGTATAAAATTCTGATTTTCATGGTTTTTATTACACGTAAGATAGAGCATCTTTGCACATTTTTATTTCGACTTTTGGCCTTTACTTATTCTTAAGAGCTTTTTATATCTCAGAAAATTAGCCTTTTGTTTGATGTCAGTTGTAAATTTTTTTCAAGTTTGTCATTAATTTTCTGACTGTGCTTATGGTGATTTTTGTGAGGTTGAAATATTTTTGTGCATTAAAATATATCTATTTGGGGGGGGCTTCTGATGTCTTTCCATATTTAGCAAGCACTGAATATAAAGAAAATTTCCCATAATTTCTTCTAATGTTTCTATGGTTTATTATTTTATATTTAGATCTCTGATACATTTAGGATTTGTCCTGATGTACAGTATGATGTATGGCTCAAACTTCTTTTTTCCTAAATGACTACTTAATTATCTCAATATCAGATGTTGAATAAACCATTTTTCTGCCCACTGACTTAAAATGCAACTGTTAACCATGACTAGAACTATGTAAATTATTTCATTCTGGAAATAATCCCTGAAAAAATAAGAAATCTTTTCTATGTGTGTTGTAAAAATCCAGGTTCACTCTAGCTCTGAACAATCATTCATGTGGTGGCCCTATGATAAAAATAACTTTATTGTCCTCAATTTATAGACTAGGAAACTGAGCCAGAGAGAAACCGAAAACTTGCTGAAGATCGCACCACTAGTAAGTGACTGAGTCCAAGCTATTAACCACTATGATACAGGCCTACTTAAAGAAATATTAAATGATACTGTATTCATTGCAGTTATTCCTAGCTTCTGTAAAGTGGGGATAACAAACCTACCTCTATGTGTGGGTTGCTCTGAAGATTAATCGTTCAGTCCATGTGCATACCAAGGACCTAGTCAGTGCTAGCTATTTCTATTCATTTAATGATTTAGGGCTACTTTTGCTCAGAGCCATATATTTCTGTAACACTAAACACTGAGACCTAAACCTGAGTGAGTCTCAAACTAACAACTACCTTCTCTGACTCTCCTTTGCATCTAGAAAATGGGCTCAGTAGCAATACTTACAAATAAAGATTAAATGAGATAAAACACGTAAAGAACCCAGCCCCACATTATCCTGAATGCTCTACCCTGCAAGCCTATAGGTTTTTCTATGTTGCTGGGCCTCTACCTGCTCAGATAGTCACAAGGGTGCTGTTCTCATTTTCAGCAGAACAACCCTTCAGTCTGGAATGGGCGGCTAAGAATTGCAAACAGTTCAGCCTCAGACCTAATTGTTAAAAAATCTTATCTAAATGGGTCTACTGTACCCCCCAGTTATGGTTTCTGGTAGGAAATTGGGCTGAGTGGGTGCTGGCTTCAGGACGGACCCCAGAGACCAATGCTCTAATTGACATTGGTTTCCCTCCCCTGAGGAAGGAAATGCTTCTTCTTTCTGCCACAGGCTGCCTCTCCTCCAAATTACTACTGCTTTTCCCCTTCTGGTCTCTGGAGCCAAATGAACTTAATATTTCTGGCTATGAGATCAGTTTACACTCTAAATGACACTTCAACTCTCCTCTGTTATCAGCAGCCTTGGGTCCTCCTTCCTGCCTCTTTCCACCAAGGTCAGCTTTACCTTTTGCCTAAGAGTTTGGACTCCAGGTGATGCTGGCCTCCTGTTCCCCATTAAGATGGAGAATCCCTAGGTTTCTCTGAAATTCCAGGTTTCAGCTAGTTGAATTGCTTCTTGTGCAGAGACCTTATAGCACTTGACAAATTAAGTCCAATGCCAGCAAGCACTGTTGTGGTCAAGGAAGGCACGTTTCACCTTCCTTTTACCAACACTCAAAGAGCAAATGACTTGTCTCAGAACCTATATTGAATTCAGGAGCCAAGACCTGATTATGGTCTAACATTTATCAAGCATAAGCTTCTGAACTAAATCTTTGTATTCTCTCTTTCACTGAATTCTCACAGTAACTGTATGAGGGATGTGGCTCTGACTGGGCAGGTGGCAGGTGAAGGCCTCAGTGGTCCATGCTCATCACAGACACAGGACAGCTTTCTGTGTTAGGAAGGGGTGGATGGGAACCCACCGGAATGCACTAGACGTTGTCAGGAGAGAGGCTCACAGAGCAGGATCAGGGTTTTGGAGCATCAGGTGTAGATTTACTCTTGTCTTATTGTCCACTTCTCTGGTTTGAAGATCCATCTTGATGGAGGACTGTTTGATTTCTGGCTGGGTGACCCATTTTTCTACCTGTCCAGCTGGAGAGCTCTCTGGCTCATGGAGTGTCTAGTTGGGGATCTGTCCTTCTGGAGACTGCCCTCTTGGCTGCAGTCCTTCTGGCTGGGGTCTGCATATCTGTCTAGCCAAAGGTCTTTCTGAGGGTCTTACCAAGCTGGCATTCAGTCTGTTTGGAGTTCACTTTTCCAGCTATCTACTCGCAGATTTATCAGCCTGTCTGGCTACAGACTGATCTGTCGGTCTGGGGTCAGTCCATCTGTTTGCGAGGCTAGATGTCTGTCTTAGCAGCTGCAGATTTGTCTGCCAAACCAGCCATCTGTGTGTGTCTGCTGTCAGCTCAAGGACTGAGGGTTTGTTTGGCCAGGGGGCTATGTGAACTGCTCATAGTTAGTCTGGTTGTGGGTCCTCCTGCCTGACTCAGGTCTATCTGGTTGGGGATCTATATAAATAGGTCTGACTTGTTGGAGGTCCATTCATTCATCTCTCCAGATGGGGGTCCACCTGTTCATCTGGTTTGAGTTCGTTCTGTCCAGCTAGGGATCTAGTTGGCCAGTTGGCTTGGGGTTCATTTGTGTCTGAGCATAGTGCCTGTCTGGCTGGGGTTATCTGTCATGTGTGACTAGGGGTTCATCCCCCAATGAGACCCTGAGAGATGGGGGGGGGTCGATCTAGCTAGCAGGGATCTAGCCTGTCCGAAGGATCTGATTTGCAAGGTATGCCAAGCTGGTAAATGATTTGGACAATGGGCGTATGTCTGGCTTAGGATGCTTACCTACCTGAGGGTTTGTCTACTGCAGGTGGCGCATCAATTTGTCTGCTAAAATGTGGGTCTTCGGAATTGGTGAGTTGGTGGGGACTATCCACCTGTCTAGAAGTCCACCTATCTGCCTTGTTGGGAGGCTGTCTGTACAATCAAGGGTCTTTCTGTCTGGCTGGGAGTCCATCTGGCTAGTTAGGAGTATGACTAGGTCTGTCAGTCTGTCCGTCCACTTGGGGGTGGATCTGTCTAGCTGAGATGTCTGTGTCTGCTCAGCTAGGGATTTGTTTGTCTGTCTGGGAGTCTGTCCACCTAGGGGTCCATCTGGCTGGTGTCTGGTGGGCTGCCTAGCTGGGACAGGGGTCTTTTTGATGGTCTCTCTTGCTGGGGGTGGTCTGTCAGGCTGTTAGTTGATTTCTCTCTCTGACTGGAGGTCCATCCATCCAGCTGTGGACTGTCCCTCTGAAGGTCTGGCTGTCTAGGTATATGGCTATCTACTTGTCCTGGTTGGGGGCCCATCTGTCTCTGTACCAAGTGGGGATCTTTTTACCTGTTTGAAATCAGTCTGCTGGGTTGTTATACCTGGCTTGGATCTGTCTGTATGGTGGTTGGGGGTGGGAGAGTGTCTATCAGTCTTTTTCAGGGCCCACCTCATTTCTATGTCCAGCTGAGCGTCTGAGTGAGGGAGGCTCAGATATTGAGATGAACTAGTCCATTATGTGGTGATGGGAGCAGTCTCCAGAAGCCCATCTGTCCATGCTCTTCTTCACGCCTGGGAGGACCTGCCTAGTCCCCTGGGGTTGGGCCCATTCCTGATGTTTATTCTTGAATCCGTTCACTGCAGTGTCACCAGCCATTATCTCCCAACTACCTCCCCCGCCTCAAGCCTTGAATATTATAATTACTGGGGCAAAGGCCCTACATTTCCACCCTGAGAAACTTTTATTTTGATCCAGGACCAGCATTCCCATTCCCAACACTTCACATAGCAGAGAATGGCCGTCAGCAGTCCAGATGCCCATGTGGGGCAACAGGCAGGCAGGGTGCAGCACTCACACCTGGGTCCACTCAGCAGGGGGGTCCCGGGGCCCTTTAGGCCTTCCAATGCGCAGGTTGAAGCCTGGAAGAATGGCACCATGGGTTTCATGGAGAAGCTGAGGCGTGGAGATGTGTGGAAGGTCATCCTCAAGCCTCCAGCCCCTGGTGGTTTACTGCAGCCACACCCCCAGGGCTCGGAGAGTGTGAGCCCCATGCCACCATCCCTAAACCCCCAAATCCTGGGGTTCAGTCAAAGCTGCGGAGGCACAGCAATCCATGCTTTGACTTACCTAGCCCAACACTCTGAGCTCCATCCATCACGTCCTCATAGGCGTCAGGCCCAGCAGGACTTTGGTCAGCAGCAACTGTGAGGGCACAAACCAATTACGGATTCTCGACTCAGGCGGCCCCACGGAGCTCCGGAACCCATCGGGGCAGTACCGCATCCTCCATGCGCCCGGGGCCTGAGCTGGCAGGCTGGGGGCCAGGGCGGTGAGGGCAGCAGGAGGGGGAGAAGCGGAAAGGGACCCGTCCGCCTGGACTAGCGAGCATCGCCAGAGAAACGGACCGGCCTTGAGCCCAAGGCTGGGCCTGGCACACTTCCGGCCGTGAGCGGAGCTGGGCAACAGTCCCAGAGGCGTGGCCAGCAAGGCACGTACGTCAGCTTAGGCCCTGACCGGGCCGAACTGAGGGGTGGGGGTCCTCGAGGCCGCCAGCAAGACTGGGTCTGAACAAGGCGCAGGTGGCTGCCGGCCCTCCCGCCTCGCGCCCCGGCCTGCCCGGACTCACCGCCGCCGGGCAGCAACCCACGCGCGTCCTCCGCGTGCGCCTGCGGCCGCCGAGAGCGCGGCGTCACCTGGCTGTAGAGCGGCTCCTCCTCCGCGCCGCGCCCCCGCGCCCCCGCCCCGGTGCCCGCGGGCGCCCCGCGCTTCTGCACCACCGCGTACGTGTCGGCCATGGCGAGGGCCCGGGGCCCGGGCACCGAGATGCTTCTGCGGGTGGGGAGGGCGGGGAGGAAGTGAAGCGACTGAGCCAAGGGAGGGAGGGGGTGGGGAGCGCGCCTAGCTCGCAAACCGCTGGCTTCCTTTCCGCCCAAGGCTGCTAGCAGGTCGGAGAGAGCGGGCGGATAGGTCTCAGAGGAGAGGGGGAGGGGTCTCTAGATGAGGGGATCTCGGTTCTGTGTTTCGAGCGCCTGGCAACTTAGGTGGGTGAAGGGAAGGAGACAGCCTGGCAGGTGAATGGGGCGGGGTATTGATACTGAGGGGTGGTCATTTCTGTGTACATGTCTGAATGTAAGAATGAGGAAGTGGTGTTTAAAGGGGAGGGAGGGATAGCCTCAAAATGGAGAGCTAGTCTCAAGGACGAGGGGGTGAAATCTGCTGCAAAGGAAGGTTGACTCTGTCCCCAGCACCTGACATGAGGCCTGACAAGTGGGTGGCTTCAAGAACTATTTGCTAAATTAATGGCTAGGGAAGCAAAGAAAGCGCTAACATAGGGGCTAGCCAGGCCTAGGCAATGAGATCTCTGGGATCAAAGTGTCATCTTGGGGCAGGTTCCCCGACTCAGTTCAAACAGCCAGTGAATATTTGGTAAACGACAGCAAGGAAGGGCTGGTGTTTTCAAGGGCGAGGAAAGGGTTAGCCTCTGAGCATGAGAAATTGGAAAGGGAAGAATGAAGAGATGGAGCTGAGTACCTGAGGACTTCGCCATGTGGGCGAGGTGTGGTGGGAAGGGTCTGGGAAGTCTGGAGAGAGAGGGCGTCATCGTAGACTGGAGCACAATTCTGGCGAAAGACAGGAGGGGAAGGGTATGAGACTTGGAGGAAACTGGTCAGACCCCTGATGGAGGTGACCATGGACTCAGGGGTGGGTAAGCTTAAAAGGAACAGTCTGATAAGGTAGCAAGGAGGACAAAGGTGGATATCATAGTCAGTCCCTGCTCCCAGAAGGAGTCCATGGGCTAGATGCTGCAGTGATGGTAGCCAAAGACTTCTGCTCTGGGTCCTGGTCTCTGAGGGTATTGATGGTGGACAGGAAGAGAGTAGGAAGGGGGCGTTGGTACCT